>NW_028258357.1:16137500-16444375 GCF_053883595.1 Heterocephalus glaber | reverse complement strand
TCCTTTTCTTTGGCATTCTTTCTCTTCATCCCTGTATATAGTTTCAAAGATTTCTCTTTATAGTGGTAAATACAGCAGGCTGGTACCAATTGCTATTCTGATATTAGCCAGTGGCCTTCTTTTAATGAAAGAATATTTCTTAAAAGAAAAAGTAATTATTATGCCTTTCATTTTTTTGGTAACAGGCAATTATCTTAAGTTTCACAATCCCACACTCTGAGTGATAAGCATTCTCTGATTTTATTTTATTTTATTGAAGCACTGGGGATCAACCCCAGGGCACTAAGCATGCTAAACACAAGCTCGGCCACTGAGCTATATTATATCCCCAGCCCTGTACACCCTGATTTTAAAACGGTTGGTGTTTCAGAAGCTTGTATAAACTGAGAAAAGAGTTTGAAAGTAGATGGATACTTGTCCCCGAATTGACCAATTGCAGAAAGATTGCAGAAGCCTTGTCTTGAAAGTATTATGAAAAAGAAGGAAGGGTTAAGAGAAGTCCTAGTACCTCATTGCCTCATGTCTAATGTACTTATAATAGCTAAAGATCTTTTTTGGACATCCTCAGTTCAAATGTACTTGACCCTTGAACTACACAGGGGTTAGGAGTGCCAATAGCCTGCTCAGCAATTTTGTTTACCTTTGACTCCCCTAAAACTTAACTAATAGCCTGCTATTGACCAGGTAGCCTGCTGCTTATCATAACATAAACAGTCATTTAACACACATTTTTTGTGCTATATGTATCAAACATGGTGAAAAATATGAGAGAACCAGGAGAGATCGCTTTTTCCGTGAGAGAGAAACTGCTCAGCAGAGAGGATCAGCATCACATAGTGTTTTAAGCAGATATGAGATATGATTGAAATATGCAGTGAATGTTTAAATTTAAACAGTTATTACAGTAAAAGATACATAGCCATTAATCTCCTTCAAAAATTTCCCTCTTAGCTTAGCAGCACAACACCTGCCTGGCAAGTGTGAGATCCTGAGTTTGATTCCCGGTACCAAAAAAAAAAAAATTTTCCCCTTGCTTCAAACACACTTATCCCATCATTCTTGCCACTTTGTGAAGCAGTTCTAAAAGGTCTTTTTCATGAGTGACTTTTTGTGGCTGCCTCGATGCTCTGAATAGATTAAAAATGTTTAGAGTAATTTCTGTAGAATAAAAACATTACTGTGTGTTCTCATTTATTTTATTCATTGAATCTGGCACTGTACAATGTCTGACCCTTTGCCAAAGTCAAAATGGCCATGAAAAGTAAATGTTTTCAGTTGATTCAGGACACTGAAGCAGCCATGATAGCACAACTGAAGACACTCATGAAAGAAGACTTTCAGAGCTGCTTCAGAAAGTGGCAAACACAGTGGGAAAAGTGTGTTCGAATAAACACACATAACTAAATATACTATTAGTAAGTATACTGTTAACTAAGTAACTAAACGGGAAATATTCTGAGTGGGATTAATGACAGTGTGTCTTTTACTGTAATAAATTTTTAAAAATTTAGACATTTGGGCAGGGGATTTAGCTCAGTGGTTTCACTGCCTGCCTTGCAAGTGCAAGGACCCAAGTTCGATCCTCAGTACAAAAAAAAAAAAATTAAACATTTACAATATATTTAAAAAAAATTTTTCCCATTAAGTTTATTGGTACATTTTAGGTATAAAATACAGTTACACTCATCATTGAGATCTTGTATCATTACGTGAGTATCTTGGTTCCTATTTTTTTCCCCTTCCCCTGCCCTCCCTTCCCTATTTGCAAAGACTTTGTTTCCATTTTTTCCCTTTTCTCATATTTTTTCTTTTCCCTTCTTTCCTTTCTCCTACCTTCCCACTTCCCCTGCTCCTTTAGACCTTTTCTTCCTATTACACAATATCAACTATACATTTTTAAAATTACAATATCAAGATCTAGGAGACATTACCACAGATTTTACAGAATTTAAAAGGATATAGAAAGCATATTACAAAAATCTTTTTTGAAATAAATTTGACAACTTCTAAGAAGTATCTTGGAAGACAAATTAATGAAAGTAACTCTGGAGGAAATATAAAATTTGAATAGCACCTATTAAAGAAAGTATGTTCTTAGCTTGAAAACCTACCTATATGACAACAGGCTCATATACATTTTAACTGATAAATTATATCAAACATTTAAAGCAGAAAAAAGATCCCCTCATTTTAGGAAATCAACATTGTGCTAATCCTACAAATGGATAAAGATAATAAAGAAAAAAGTATGAACATGGATAGAAATTTGTATAACAAAACAAACTATTAGAAGTCAGATTTGGCAGTTTGTAGAAAGTGATTTTGTTATAAGGATGGCAGTGTTGGTTCAGCACTGGAAGATCCACCCCCAAAAGTCATCGTTTTAACAGAGGAAAGGAAAAAGCCATATGATCCTGTCACTAGTTGGAGAAAAAGTATTGGACTAAATTCTACAGCTGTTCATGGTAAAAGCTATCAGGAGACTAGAAGTAGAACAGAACCTTCTCAACAGATCAAAAGCATGTACTCCATACTTCCAGTGAGAACGCCTTATATGAATGGAGAAGATAGAATGCTTTCTCCTTAAGGTGGGGAACAAGGGCAGATATGCTTACACTTTATCTGTCCATTAAACTTTGAAACCTAGGCCCAACCAAAATAGTTTGGCAATAAAATGACACAATTAGGATAGGATTGGCAAGGTAGAAGTAAAATGTTTATATGCAGATGAAATGATCATCTACAGAGAAAATACTAAGAAATCTCTAGGAGCCCCTAGAACTTGTATTTGAATTTAGCAGGATTAGAAAACACAAGGTATATATAAAAATTCAGGTCTATGTATATGTGCTATAAATGAAGAACTGGATATTGAAATTTAAAAGTTATGTAGGAGTAAAAAGGACCTAGAAAAGTTAAAACAAACAAACAAACAAAAACAGTGCTGGAAGACATTTAGTACCTAATTTTAAGACTTCTTCTAAAGCTACAGTAATCAAGGCAGTGTTGGTGTAAGGAAAGACATATAGATCATTGGAATAAAACAGAGAATCTAGAAATAGAACCACACATATATGGTCCACTGAGCTTTGAAGGATTATTTAACATTAGCATTTTATAGCATATAAACTCAATTCAAGAGCCGAGGAAGACATAGTGTTTTCAGCAAATGGCACTAGAACACCTAGTATCCGTATATAAAAAATTAACCTCAATCCTTTATTTCCATACATGAAAATAACTTGCAGGGATCTATGAACCTAAATATGAAAGCCTAAAAGTATAAAACTTTAAGAAGAAATTATAAGGGAAAATATTTATGAATTTAGGGTAGGCAAGAACTTCCTAGAATACAAAAAACATGAGGTATAAAAGAAAAAATTGATAAATGAGATTCCATCAAAATTTAGAACTTTAAATGACATCATTAAAAAGAAAAGTAGTCCTTAAACAGACCATATTAACAATGCATACAACCTATGACCAGAATATATAAAGAACTCTTACAGCTCATTAATAGACAACCCATTTAAAAAGTAGACATAAAAAGATGATGAATAGCCAGTATAGCACAAGGAAAGGTGTGCAACTCTAGAATCAGAAAAATGCTAATCAGTACAATAACAAGATTGAATTATACACTCATTAGGGAGATGAAGTGAAAAGTTTTAAAAGCCTTGTCATGACTTTTTCTTTTTGTTGGATTCTCCCCCTTTGTGTTTAATTTGTCATGCCCAATGGATTCATTCTGCTGGGCTTCCTGGGGTTGTGATCCTCATTGTCTTTTTCTAGGGTGTTGTATAAAATTTTTTGGAGTGCCGGTTTGGTATTCATGAAGTTCCTGAGGTGCTCTTTGTCATGGAAGTATCTTATTTCTTCATCAATTTTGAAAGATAGTCCTGCAGGGTACATCAATCTGGGTTGGAGGCTGTTTTCCTTTAGGGCTTGCAATACATCACTCCAAGCTCTTCTTGCCTTGAGGGTTGGCATTGAGAAGTCTGCTGTGATTCTGATGGGCTTTTCTTTGTATTGATTTGTTTCTTTTCTCTCAGTGCTTGTAGAATTTTGTTCTTCTGTTGGATTTCTGGAATCCTAACTATTATATGCCTATGTGTAGATTTGTTTTGATCAAGGCTATTGTCTCACTTATCTGTATGTCCAGTTCTTTTCCCCTCCTTGGGAAGTTTTCTGCCATCACTTCTGTGAACAGTTTTTTTATGTCATCTGCACTCTCTCCTCTTTCTTCATTGACTCCAATCAGTCTTATGCTAGTCTTCTTTGCATCATCTAGCAGCTGCTGGATTGATTTCTTGTGTTCCCTCACAATTTTAAAGCAATTTTTCTTTTCCTGGTCACTAATTGGAATCTTATCTTCTATATCTGAAATTCTATCCTCACATTTGGTTCATTCTGCTGCACAGACTTTCGATGGAGTTTTTAATCTCCTGGAAATCTGTTTGCGCCTGTTTTATGGATTCCATTTGTTTCCTATGTTGGGATCCCATCATGTTCCTCAGATCTTCTATTTTTTAAATCTGTGTCCTCTCTAGATCTATTAATCACGTCTTGCACCATGAGCAAAATCTTTGCTGTTATCTGAGTAATTATTTCTGATTTCATTTTTCCCAGATCCTCTTTTGTTTTCCAGTTCAGAGAGTCCAGGTGGTTGAGTATCAGATTGTTCCATCTCGTTTCCCTTTGGGCTTGCTGTAGGTGATCCAGAAGTCTGTTTTTGAGGCTTGTTTAAGTGTCTTCTCATTTCCACGGGGTGGGGGGGGGTGCTTCTGGTGCCTGCGTGGCTCAGCTTCTCTGCCCTAGCAGCTTGCGATGGCGGTGGGGGAGCTTCCTTCCGGGTGCTGGGACCAGCTCACCTTCTATTTACCGTATTTTTTGATCACATTATCTACTTGCAACACTTGAACTCATGGCAATAGCAACAGAGGGTGACGATGAAGTTATGGCAGTACAGTATGTACTATAGCTGATTTTATGCAATTAGGTTTAATACTCCATCTTTATGTTGGTTTACATTTCTTTCAACTAGGAATGATACCGTGCACATTCTGTATTTATGTGAGTAATTTTTGGTAATAGATTTGTATATAATTTATAGTAGCAAATGATAAAATAGACAATTATTTTTATATTTTATGCATCTGTGATATACCTAACTTTTTCTTTTGGTTTTTGATATTTCTGAGCTACCCAATCATCTGTGTTTTTTCAAATTGTCACAGACCTCCAGAAAGAAAATCTGAGTGCAAGTGGATTCACATAGTTCATATCCATGTTGTTGAAGAGTCAGTTCCATTTTGTTTTGTTGGGCTGTGCACACTTCTCCTTGTTAGGTTGCAGGTCCAAAAAATGGAGTCCCCTGAAAGTAATCTGGTTCAAAAAGTAATCTGGCAACAGATTACTAATTGATGGTCTTAATCCTACTTCTCTCCTCTAATCTATTTTACTCTTTAGTGTTCTGCTATGATCTGCATGTCATCTGTCTACATGTGTTGGAGGCTTAGTCCTTAGTGTAGTGGTATTTTGAGCTGGTGGACCTTTAAGGGGTGAGGCCTAGCAAGAGGAGGTTGGGTCATTGAGTGAGCTGCCCTCAGAAGAATTTAGTATAGTTCTCAAGGGTCTCTGGATAGTTCTTGTGAGAAGGTTGTTATAAAGACTCCACCTGACCCCTGGCTTCCTGTCTTGCCACGTGATACCTCCTTGAACTGCTCCCACCATGATGCCTCCTTCCAGGAGGCCCTCACTAGAGCCCATACTATGCTGTTTGAACTTTCAGCCTTGAAAATTGTGAGCTAAATAAACCTCTTTTGAAAATAAGTCACCCAGACTCAGGTACTTTGTTACAACAGTGAAAAATGGACCAAGACATATCAATGCTTACAAAAACTAATAGTTGTCTGTTATACTATGTAATAAGTCTAAATTTCTTTTTTTAATTTTAAGGACTCTGTTCCACTCAGATAACTATCTTTTTTTTACTTTCCAGACACTTATGTTTTGGTCCTGTCAAGTAGCCCTGGTCTCTTTGCCAGGAACTGCCCTATTCATTCCTACCTTTCTGCTTATGCCTCTCTTCCATCCTCAGTGCTTTGGTCCTGGGCTTCCATCTCTCCCTTTCCCACTCATTAAAACTGTACTCACTAGTCAAATCCCAGCTCAAGTCTGACATTCACACAAAACAGGGGCTTTGGTGGGCTCTTTGGAGACTTCCTCTCCGATTGCAAAATTTCCTGACCCGTGTGAGGCCCTTTCTTACAACATGTCCTTATCTCTATTCCAGAGTTCACACCCTGTAGCCTTTTCTGCTGTGTCAGTCTGCACCCTGGTAAGCAGCTCTCTGGTGTGGTAATTTTGGGACAATTCCAGCCCACTGTCCTGTGCAGCATTCACTCAGGCCACAAGTAGCAGAGTATTTTGTCCCATTAAGCTCTGGAAGTTCAATGTTCTCTCTTGGCTGTCTATCACAGACAGCAGCAGCCAGCCTCTCCCATTTGGACTTCTTTGATGGAAACAGGCACCAGTTCCCACACTTCCCAAACCCCAGGGAAAATAGGTCAAGCCCTGTGTGGTAGGTAGAATAAAGGTCCATTGATATCCACATGCTAATCACTGAAATTTCTAAATATGTTTTCTGTCACTGTAACAGAATACCCAAGAATAGGTAACTTATAAAAGGTAGAGGTTGATTTAGCAATGGTTCTGCAGGATGGGAGTTCAAGATTGGTGAGGTCCTCATGCTGTGTCATAACATGGTGGAAAAGTGGAAAGGCAAAGGGCTGTATGTAGAAGAGACAAAATAGTGCGGGCGGCCTTGCTTTACCTGCTCTCTTTTTAACTAATCCAGATGCAAGAGAATGAGAACTCACTCGTTCCCCTGAAAATTAACTCACTCCATTGGAAAAGGGATTAAATTCTCAGGGACAAAATTGCCTCTTGAAGGCTTTACTTCCCAACACTGCTACAATGACAAGCAGATTTCAAAATGAGTTTTAGGAAGGACAATCTATAGCACTATCTCACCTGACAAAAGGGACTTTGTAGGTGTGATTAAAGTCATGAATCTCAAGTTGGGAAATTATCCTGAATTTTTCATGTGATCCCAGTCTAACCATGTAACCATAGGAATCTTCCAAAATGGACCTGTCCCAACTATAGTCAGGGAGAAAGATGTGACTATGGAAGGGTCAGAGAAATGTGACATGAGGACATTCCCTACCATGGCTGGCTTGAGGATGGAGGAAGAAGGCTCGAGGCCAAGGAATTCAGTGACATCTAGAAGTTGGGACTGGCCCTCAGCTACAGCCAGCAAAAAGTGGTAGTGCTCAACCCTACAACTAAATGAACTCCAAAAAAGCAGGAAACATATTATTCTCTGGGGCTTCCAGGAATGAACTCAACCGTTGACACCTTTATTTTAGCCAAGGGAGGCCCCTAGTAGACTTAGACCCTATAGACTGTAAGTTAATGCATTTGTGCTGTTGTAAGCCATCAAAGTTGTGGTAATTTATTATGGCAGGGATAGAAATCTAGTGTATGAGATTTTTCTCCCTGGACCTGCTGGTTTCTGCTTCTTAGTCTAAGTGGGGTTAAGAGGGTTGCAAGATGGTGTCCTTCACCTGGCAGGAACTCTTGACCTCCCTTTCCTCTACTGCTTCTCTTGCAGCTACTCCCACATGTCTTGGAACAGGCACAGCAAATTTTTCTATGCTTTGTTATCCTTACTTTTTCTTATATGTAGGTTATAGGAAAGAAGTACAATTTTTATGTTTCCAGAACTTATTTAAGCACCTTTTCTCCTTTAGTCACAATAAAGAGGCAGGAAAGATCCTATTTAGTTGGATATGTTTCACAAATCTTTGTTCCTGGTTCTGCATTTCAGTACAAGTATATATGTGGGCCGGGGATTTAGCTCAGTGGTTTCGCCACCTGCTGCGCAAGTGCAAGGACCCGAGTTTGATCCCCAGTACCAAAACAAACAAACAAACAAACAAAAAACCCCACAAGTATATATGTGAGCCATTTCTCTGCATTCCTGTCACTCACTGGCTACCTAAATTCCCTCTGGCTGGACAAGGTCTACTTGATGAAAATCTTGTGTCTGATTGTCCTCTGTATTGAACACCCCTCTCATAGTGGAGAGGTGCACTTTTGGTCCTATTTTATGTTTGAAATTAATTTCCGTGACTCAGTCAGTTCTTTCCTGCTCTCATCTATTTTATGCACATTGCCAGTAGGACATCATGTCTCACCCCTGAGCCTTCCAGAACACAGAATTTTAGGTCTGGAAGAGTAGAAGGAATCCTAAATATCAGTTGTTTCACTGCCTTCCTCTTCCTATTTCCCAATTTTAGGCCATCCCTGCTTCCTTCTCAGTGGTCATCCAGGATATTCATGTGCAAGATATACAGGTGGTAGAATTGTTCTGCTGGTACCTTATCCCATTAAGGAGATTTTTTTTTTTCTGAATTCCTAGTGGCAACACCAGCCCAGTGCAGAGCCCAAAGATACACAGGAACTCAGTGAATGAATGAATTATTATTGAGCCCCACACTGGCTTCCATAAAGTAGTCTTTGAGACAATTCATAGTGACTTAAATCCCCTCTCTACAGTGTGGCCTTTTGAGTATATTCAGTTATCCTCTCAATTCTTTCCTTCTTATTTGATATATTTTTCAACTCCTCCAAGGATATCCCTACACATCGTTACAACTCTTTTTCTTTTAGTTATATAATAGCTTCTCTAAGGAATGTTCAGTTTCCTGGAATGCATTCAGTGTGAGGGTCAGCCAGAAGTGATTGTGTAACTACTGCAAAAGTTGGCAGTTTGAATCTTTCCAAAAATCTTATCTCAGGAACCCAGATGTAGGACTCTGCCAATAGTCACAGCTCCTCTGTTTCCCATTGTATGAGGTCTGCAGAAAGCCCTGATGAGGATGGAAGGCTCATGTGGAAGGCATTGTAGTATGTTTTAAGGATAACAGAATAGCCAACGAGACTTTTTATGATGTCTTGAAATTGTACCCAAAACTTCAAAGCTGTCAACAAAAGGTGATAAGTATCCCTAGATTACTGAATGGTGTATCGGCACTAGAAACTGAAAACTGGTGCAAGTGATTATCAACCTCTATCACATACTTCCAGCTGATGCAGAGAAAAGGGACAAAAGAGCATCTTTGGGGTGGTGGACAGTGTTGTGGCATTTTCCTTTGTCTTCCTATAGGGAAGCCTTCAAGAGACACTGTGATGTTCTAGGACTGGAGGAAAGTAGGGTGGGGAAGTTCGTGAAGTGGATATGTTGTTTTTCTGGAGCATAAGGCCCTGAGTAAATGGAAACTGCGGCTTGTTTCCTGCTTGGTGAGTTTGGGATGTGGGAAACTGGTGAGAATTCTAGGTGAGTGGGGAGGTCTGCAGGGCAAATTGTATGCAGTGTTATCATTTGTGCTGGTGAGGACACGTGTTTTCCAGGAGCTACAATGGAAAATAGCTAGCTTTGAAGTAAGAGGGCTGCCTATGGGGTGAAGGGATCTCAGCAATAAGCTGTTATATGCCATATGTCCAAGCAGGAGCTGAGGAGTTCACAAGAAACTTTTGGGAGAAGTGTGAGTGTATATTGGCATTAAAGGGGGCTTTTCAGCTGGTGGTCCCCACCATGGGCCTTGGAAAGACCCACAGATGTATTCTCTTCCCCCAGAGAGACCCAGCCTGTGAGTTTCTTTGGCATTAAGGCCATGGTCTGCTCTATTGCAACAGCATCTGCCACAAAATATGCATTTGTTCCTTTCCTTAAATCTCCTTTCCCCTCGCTTGGACTCTAAAGAAGCCAGAAGCAGTGAGGTGAGGAGAAGGAAAGTGAAGATGGTGGAGAGAGAGTGGACAGTATCTCCTCTCCGCACTGTGGGTCACCACCACACCAGCATTCAGGTGGAAACCCCAAACGGGGTGTGAAGGAAGCTTTCAGTAAGACTTCCTAATGGATTTTAAATCACGAATGTAATTTCAAAGTCTATGAGATATGCTTCAGATGTTGCTTGGAGTGGACAAGGCTGCTCTGAAAGGGCAGGCTTGGGAGTGATTTGAGAAACATAGTTGTTTTCTGTTTGTACACTCCTGAGTTTAGCCCATTTAGGAGGCTTATTATGTAAGTGACAGTTGGAAATAAATTCCAGGGGAGTCGGCTGAAAGATTAGGGAGGCAACAGAGCATTCTCTAGAAATTTGATGTTATGGATGCTTCTTTGTTTTTGTATTATTGTTTAATTTTTCAAAAAATTTTTATTTTGAAATAATTTTACAACTACAGATAAGTTGCAAAAATAATAGAGTTCCTATATAGCCTTCTTCCAGCTTCTGCTAATGTTAATTAAATAGCTATAGTATAATTATTGAAACTAGGACATACATTTACATTGATACAATATGATTAACTAACTTACGGACTTTAAGTTTTGATTTTTAACAGTTTTCTCATGAATACTTTTTTTTTTCTGGCCTGAATCTAATCCATTGTCCTACATTACATTTAATCATTATTTCTCCATAATCTCTTTGATAGTCTTTGTGTCATTAAATTTTAAGATTGGAAAGGACATTAAAGGTCTTTTAGATGAATCACTCTGTGGATTCCTGAATATCCTCTAAAAAAATTCCTGTTAGTCTATTTTTTTTCTTGCACGAAGATGCCTTCAGTGATTGCCTGCTTTAAATGGGGACCAGCCTCATTAGAAAGTTCTACGAGCTAGTGTATGGTCTATTTTGGAGAACATCCCATGTGCAGCTGGGGAGAATGTGTAGTCTGATGCTGTGGGGTGCAACACTCTGTAGATATCTACTAAGTCCATCTATTCAAATGTTTGGTTGCGTTCTGATATTTCTTTGTGGATTTTATTTTCTTTGTTCATCTATTTGTCACAGTAGGGTATTTATATGATTTTTTGCCTGTTAGTCTGGTTATTAATGTATAATGGTTAATTTTATAAGAAATTATAAGACAAATTAATCTGATGCTGGCAAAAAGGGGGATGGAAGGAAAAGAGTAAAAGAATTGATATATATTAAGCACGCATATGAACTCCTCACAAGGTACTGAAAACATGTACTAACTCCCCAAGATAATTGTAAGGTGCATAAATTGCAAACATATACTAAGAAAATAGAAAATTATTAAAAACAAAACCAAAGCATATACCAATAAAAATTAAAAATAAAAAACCTTCTGATGTGGGAAGCCAGGCTGGGCATGTATGTTTTGATACAAGTCTTGATTGGCAAGATTCCAGATGAAAATGATACCAGTCTAGAAGCACACGTTATGTGTTCTTCAAAAAATAAAGGCAATACTTTTTCAAAAATTAGACCAAGTTATCAGTGAATGGGCAGAATCCAGGAGAGCTTTCATTCACTGCACAGACAGTGGAAAAGGATTGAGAAACACAACGTGGCCTGAAAAATAGCAAAATGTCTTTAAAAAAATTAATTCTTAAAACATTAAAAATCTCTGTGAAAAGGACCAAGAGGTGGAAGGAAGGGGAAGGGAGAGGGGGAAAGGGGAAGTAAAAAGGGTTAAGATGTGTCATGTGTATGTACCAAATTCCCATGATGAATGTACTCATTGTGTACTGCAAATGCACCGATAAAAATAGGTTTTTAAAAATTCAAAAAAATTAATCTACTCTTTGTACCCCGCTCAAAATGCAGGCAATGTTCTACCTTACCTTTATTGCGAGGGTATTGCTTATTGGCGTATTCTTCTCACGCTGTGAGGAATATTTCCGGAGATGTGTGGGCGGAAGCAGGCAGGGAGGGAGACGGTGCTGCTGGCCTTAGAGATGAGCCCCAGTGCTGGCCCAAGCTGGAGCATGCCTCGTCCAGAGGGGGACTCTACAAGACCGGCTGCTGCATCCTGGGAATGGGCAGGGCAAAGGTCCACACTGCTTTCCCTCCAGCAGTGGACTTCAGAGTGGAATTGTACCAACACCTAAGTGTTGAGGGAACAGCTAGGTCTTGCTGTCTCTCGTTCGGAGGAGGTGTACAGTTTCACAGAGCATCAGCATAAGTCTAGATTGCTCCACGGCCATGAAGGTTGGAAAGAGAACCAAGAGCACTTCGCAGCTGTGTCAGAATAAAGACCACACGGGGACATCGTGCGGGTGCCGAAATGACAACTTTCCTCTGGTGCGTAAAATGAATGATGGCACCTTCTCTCCCTACTGTAGCTCTAGCTTGCTTTGTTATAAGAAGGACTTATTAAGATATCCATTTATAAAATTGTTCCTGCTTTCTGACAGTGCCAAATCCAGACAGAATGTTGCTTCCCGGACCCCTGCCCCAAAGCACCCACTCAAACTCCAAAAGTCCTTTCTAACAACCTCATGCTGAGACACCAAAGTGTTCAATGTGTTACAGGTGTTCTTTGACTTTAGGGTATTGACAGTGGACAGAAAAAGTGGGACTATACATGGACAATTAAAATATATAGTGAATGTTTAAATAAAAAATTAAGACAATAAAAGGCAATTTGCCATGAATCCCCTTCAAAATAAGCCCACCACACTTATCTCATTGTTCTTGCTACTTTCTAAAGCAGTTCTGGAAGTTCTCTTTCATTAGTGTCTTTAGCAGGTGTGGTTAAAAAATGTGGTGAATGCTGCTGCTGAGTGTCATCCAATGAGAGGCAGCCTTGTTAAAACATTACAGTGTGTCCTCATCCAGCTTATTCACTGGATCTGGCACCGTGTGACTTCTGGCTCTTCCTCAAAGTCAAAATGACCATGAAAGGTAAATGTTTTGAATCAATTCGGGACATCAAGGCAGCCAGGACAGCACAACACTCACAGAAGTGCTACAGAAAGTGGTGAGAATGATGGGATAAATGTGTTCAAAATGAGAAAGATGAATAGAAATGTGTCTTTTATTGTAATACATTTAAAAAAAATTAAAAAGTTTTTGATCATACCTCATATGTATTTCACAAATGTCTGTAAGGGTTAATTTTTTTTCCTTTGAAGATTAGCAAATAATGAAATGAAACAAAACATAGGTTCTAGGAGAAAAATTACTGCTGAATAAGGAAAAAGAAACACTAGCCCTAGACTTGGTTACAGCTCCTAATTAAATATTTTTATAACTTCCATTTTTGTGCCACTTATCACAGACTTCCAGGGAAAGTACGATTTAATGGGAGAATGAAAACCCTAATCGGAAGTATTAAGGAGCCAACCTGATTTCGCAGAAAATGGAAGCTGCATTATTGAAAGGAATCTTTTGAGGTTTTCCTGAGTGCAGAGAAAAATAATAGAAAAGCACATCATAAACATAAAGGTGATTCTATGTAAGAGTTATTTGTGTTTCTAAGAAAGAAACAAGCGTTCCTGTAATAGAAACCCTGCCAGCTGGTGTAGATCTTGCTCAATATGCATTCCAGCCCTCTAGAAGCTGCAGAAGCTGGAAAGCCAAAACTACTTCCCAGAATTGCTTTGAGCTGTGTATGTGATTAAGGTTCTGCCAAGAAGATGCACTCAAATGGGATTGGACTCAGAACTGAGTTATGTGGGAGAGAGAGGTCATGGGGCACCCATTTTGCTGGCACCAAAAGTGTCAGGGGCAGCCCCAGAAGCAGCTTTCCAACCCCCAATGGGCCTCCAGACTGGGCAGAGGCAGCCAGCATCTTGTGTCTACGGAGGCCTGAACAGTGTCTTCACTCATGGGAGTCACTCATGGAAGCTCAGTCTAAGCAGTGCTGTCCTGTAGAAACTGAAAACGACACACATATGTAATTAAAAAATTTCTATTAGGCTCAGTTAAAGAAGTACAAGAAACAGGTCACATTAATTTGGATAATTTATTTAACCTAGTATATCAAAAACATTACAGTTTCCACATGCAGGCAGTGCAAAGTATTATTGAGAAAAACAGTATCATATTTTTCTTGGGCTTTTACATTGTTTTACATTGTACTAGAGCATATCTCACTAGGCACATCTAGTCTAGGCACATCTCAAGTATTCAGTAGTCATATGTGGCTGCTGTATTGAACTACACAGGTCTAGGATCTGTTCTTTTATTTTCTTTTGTTCTGGTAATTTTGTAAATAATTTAATATCTTGTAATAAATCTCTCTCTCTCTGCTTGATTCAGTCAGCTTTCTGTTGCTGGGCATAACATCCAACACCCACAATTTAAAAGATGAGAAGTTTAATTTGGTTCATGGTCTCAGAGGATTCAGTCCCATGGTTAGCTGGCTCCAAGGCAGAACCAACACAGCACAAGGGAATGGTGGGGTGGGTGAGTAGAGATGCTTAGTTCACTGTGCAGGAAAGCAGCAGGGTGACAGTCCCAGAGAGGAAGGGTGAGGGATATAGATCACATTTCTGTGACCATGGACACACGCAGAAGTGTGCTTTACTAATCTCCCGGGTATTTCTTAAGTCAGTCAAGTTGACATAAGTAAGATTCAGCTGAACACTGGCTGACATAGAAGTTTCAACAGAAATGTTTTAGACAAATCAAATTCAGCAGAGTTTATCTGGGGAAAGAATGATTTATGAATTTGGCAGCTCCGAGAACCAGAAGAGATTTAGAGAACTCTGCCCAGCAGTGTGACCAGCCAGCATTCATAGACTGACAAAAGCCAAATAGAAGGCACCAGATTGGCTGTGCGTATGGAGTGATTTGTTGACTGCTGGTGATTGGTTGAAACATGGATGCTTGTGATTGGCTGTTATTCTCCTAGTTAGTTTGATTTGTCTACATGCTAAATTAGGTTGCAGTTCCTACTTTAGGAACTCAAAGTATAGAGACAGCCTTACACTGATAACTTCCTGCTTAGCAATAATCAGACGAGAATGAACAAGATAAGCACCAGCAAAATTAACAGTAAGAAAGCCATACCTAGATATACTTGGATGAACTTTTTGAGTTGCACAAAGAACATCCTATAGAGTTGGAGAATCCTACAGCTCTCCCCCATCTGCAAAAGAACAGCATGCAGCCCTGACTTACCTCCTGCCCTGCAAAAGCAAGAGGCAGAAGGAAATGGAATGATAGTGATAGATTTGAGGCATAAAAGGTGTGACTGGAGAATTTTTTACTCAGGGCACTTGTTTTGCAGATACAATGATGGAAGACTTAGATATGCAAAGGTCCAGGAAACATACCATCCATAGAACTTTCTTTAGAAAGTTATTTGGTAATGCTTTGCTTTTTTATGTCAACAGCTTCCTGTTTTACTTCTGCTTCTTTTTGTCTCATCATTTCTTGTTCTTTTTCCCTGGCTAGTTTTCTCTAATTTATCTCTTAGAGGAAACTAAGATCATTTTATTAAAATATTTAAAGTTTGTCCTTTTGATTTTCTTTTTTTTTTGGTACCAGGGATCGAACTCTGGTCTTTGCGCTTGTGCAGCAGGCAGCGAAACCACTGAGCTAAATCCCCGGCCCCCTTTTAGCAGTTTTTTTTCAGTGTATAAAGCATCATTGATCACAGGTCCTACACTGGCTGCTTGGGGTTCCTGTCCCTCAGTGGTAGCAGGGACATGACAGACACAGTCCCTGAGCCCATGGAGAGCTTGTCTGAACTCAAGGAGAGGGGCTTATCCTCCTGAGCCTGGAGCTTCCAAGAATCATGCCTGTGCCTCAGCTCAGTTACTGCCTTGTTTCTGTTCCCGTTTGGGGTATGTGTTCATTTTGTTTTGACCATGGCTGTGACTTTAATTTTCTTTTTCTTCTATATTTTATCTATAGCATGTGGAAGCAGAGGTGAGGACCTCAAGCTATGAGTAGTTACGTACAATGCCACTTTGACACAAAGTGTCTTAAAAATGTGGACCAGATGGCTGAGACAAACACCAAAGTGAAGAATTCAAGACTGGGAAAGTTATAGTATTAAGAGTTGGTAGGGAGTTGAAATTCGTTAAATACAATCTAACTAACTGACTAATTGTAAATAGTTCCAAAGCTGAAGAAGTATTAAAAACATTTTTGTTTTGTGATGGGTCTTACTATGTAGCCAAGGCTGACCTTGAGCTTCTGATTCTCCTGCCTCAGCCTCCAGTGTGCTGGAATACAGGTGTACATCACGACACCTGTCATTAAAAATAATTCCTTCATGTTAATTATATTTCATTTAAAAATAATTTTTATGATAGTGTAGTGTTATTTGAATATGTGGCATCCGCCTGCCTTGCAAGCACAAGGTCCCAAGTTAGATCCCTGGTGCCAAAAAAAAAAAAAGGAATGTGTAGCATAATAAACACTAGCGCATGAGGATAGGTGAAAGGAAATAAATGCTTCAAAATTAATACAAATATTTAAACAAACTTACATGCATTTAGAAATGAAAAAAGAAAAATGAGAAAAAATTTAAGTAATATATGGTTTAAGGTAAAAATTTAAAACTGCACTTTTAAATGTAAAAAGTATGAAAAATGAAAACAGCATAAGGATGAGGGCAAAGTTGTGTTCAGAAGCAAACTGATATTCTTCAGGGAATTTATTATTCAACCCAAGAAAAACAAATGAACTGACTTAAGGGAAGTTGTGGTAAGAGTGGCATATTAAAGTATTAACAGAACTCCTTGAATTAGGGAATGGAAACACAGTAGAATTGATATATGAGTCCGACCAACGACTCTCTGAAAAACTGATGTGTTTGTTCAAGAAATTCTTGGGAAAGTAAAGGGAAAACAAAACATTAAAAAAATGTGATAAAGTTATTGACATAGAAAAAGCTTAAACTTTTTTAAGGTGTTCCTTACTTTTTTTTTTACTGTTCACACAGGTGTTTATTTGCCACGAGGAACTATTATTTAGCCCACATATTGATGTTTCGCAGTTCAGGAACACCAATCAGTGACAAGTGTCTATGGAACTCAACCCAAAGAAACCTTTTTATTCCTCTATCACTTTGCACTCTGCAGGATACCAGCTTTCCTCATTTCCTGATAATCTTTCATGGAATCATAATTTTGGTAGAAATCTGCATACGCTTTCTTGCTTGGTTCAGCCACACCAAACTTATGGAGAGCTGCACCCCCAGGGAGACAGTGAATGCTCGCATGGCAGCTACTGTGCTACACACCAGGGTCCTCTCCCACCGACGGAGAAATGAACTTACTTTTTATTCAGCAATGTTCTGTAGTTTTCATGAATAAGCTTTGGACTTTTTGGTTAAGAAAAGGATACCACCCTCCTCCCCATACTGGGGATTGAACTCATGATCTTGTGCTTGCGAGGCAGGCTTGGCGTCACTGAGCTAAATCCCCGTCCCAGGATAAACTTTTATGTAAGAAAGTTCTCTTCTGTAAGAATAATCTCTGAAGTGTGTGTGGGTGGGTTGATAGGAAGTCTGGGATTTGTTTTAAAATACAGCGGTTCACTTAAAAAAGTGACTGGGAATAGGGGAAAGAATATTGGCAAAGATGTTGCTATGTCCTGGAGCTGGGCCAGGGTACTTGGGGACTCATGATACTGTTCTGTCTGCTTTTATGAATGCTTAAAAATTTCTTAATTAAAAGTTAAAAAATTTAGAGGAGAATGTTATGCATTTGGAAATCTTAATGAAGTAGATGGTTTTCTTTTTCTTTTTTGGTTGTTTTTGAGACAGAGTCTCACTATGTAGTTCAGGCTAATCTTGAACTCACTGTGTAGCCCAGGCTGGCCTCAAACTCACGGTGACCCTTCTGCCTCAGCCTCCTGAATGTTGGGATTACAGGTATGGGCCACCACACCTGGCTAAGAGTTTAAAAATTTAGAAGAGAATGTTATGCATTTGGAAATCTCCCTAATGAAGTACATGGTTTTCTTAGAAAACACATTCCTAAAACTGATTAAAAGAAGTGGACAGTCAGAATAGAACAACAACCCTGAAAGAAATCATAAAAGACTTACCTTCAAAAGGGATTCCAGGGCCGGGGATTTAGCTCAGTGGTTTCGCCGCCTGCTGCACAAGCACAAGGATCTGAGTTCGATCCCCAGTACCAAAAAAAAAAGGGATTCCAGTTCTTCAAGAAGTATATGCCTTATGCTCTGTAAATTACGTGAAAATGACACCATCAAGTTTATTTGATAAAGTTGGCATCTCCTTACTTCTAGGATCTGATATATAAACCACAAAAATATCAGACTGTAGAACAATTTTATGTGCAAAAATAGACAAGGAATTCCTAAGTGAAATAACAAGGGAACACAGCTCACTTGTATTCAGTTGATCGATTTCCACCCAACCAATTCATCATTGTCCCTGAGACACACATTGTCGGTGTCCAGAGCAGGCGGAATGCACAGGGTAAATTTGAGCTGGCCGCTCTGCCCTCATAGTAAGAGGTTTCCAAAGCAGTTTATATCAATTGTGTCTGCTACTGCCTTTATATAATCTCATTAAATATTTATGTACACTGATAAACTATGAGTAAGGAAAAAGAATTGAATGTGTGAAAGGGCTCAATGCAAGTGAGTCACTAAAAATTAAATTAGGTGAGGATGAAGCAATGGTTAAATTTGGGAAAGAGTCTCAAAAGTATAGAAGAATTCTGTACTCATATTGCTCTACAAGCAATTTGAGATTATCTTTAAAGAGACTAAATGGGAAACAGCAGTGCATTAGGGGGTTGACTTAGGTAAGAAGGATGGTACAGAATTCTAACTAGGAAACTACTGCTTGAAAAGGCATTAGTTAAGGCAATACTAAGTAGCTAAGGCAACACGAGCGCTATATTGGATAAACCCCCAAATCGCAAAGGCTTAATGCAATGAACATTTTTCTCAGCTAGGCTGAGTCCAAATGCATGTTGGGTCACCAGGCTTCTTCTACTTCCGGCTCTGACATTTTCAACACGGGGAAGGGGTCACATGACACGTTCACATTTCAGGTGCCATAAAAAAGGCACGTATTACAGGGAGGCAAGATTGGAAAATGTGCTTTCACCACGTGCCCTGGAAGAAGTAGAAATGAGTAGAAGCAGTAGAGCAGTCCCTGCATGCCGTAACCCCGTGCTGGGTTTAACTTAAAACCAAGATGTTTAAAGTTTGTGCGTGTTCAACGATTTCCCATGTTACCGGGCATCCTTTAGAGCAGGGTGATAATAGTATAGTGAAAAAAAGCAAGGATTGTGGAGCCAGATTTCCCAAGTTCAAGTCCCAGCTCTTATAGATGCTACCTGTGTAGCTTTGGATGAGTTATTCAACTCTGCATTTCCTTAATCTTCTTATCTCTAAAATGAGCATGGTAGTAGTTTTCAGGGAGTCAACATATGTAACACTTAGAATATTGCCTGGATACATGGTAACTATACAGTAGACATTAGCCATTATTATTTGATTGGCTCTTTTGATTAGTTAACCAATGAATAGGTCTCATCTCACTAGATACAGAAGCTTCTCTTACATTTTGAAAAAAAAATCAGTATCTGAAATATCATCAAATAAACTCCAGATGAAAGAGCAACAAAAATAACCTTACTCAAACAAGTTTAATAAAAAGGAATAATTGTCATGACATATAAGGATAATATAAAAATTTTTAACAGTCCCCATAAGCATTGGTACTAGCCAGTTAGAAAGGACATCTGCCTGGTAAGACGAACCTGTGTACAGCTAGGATGGCTATTCTAGGATGGAGTTCACAGGTTGTGCCGATTGGTCTGGTCCAAGTCCATCTACTTCACCTTCAGCTGGGTGTCTAGTCAGCTTTTCTGTGATCATTTATTTTAATTTAATTTTATTTTTTTTGTACCAGGGATTGAACTTGGGACCTTGTGCTTGTGAGTCAGGCAGCGGAACCACTGAGCTAAATTCCTGGCATCTGGGGCCATTTAGATCCCCTACCAAGAATTAGGATATTACAGGGAAGGCGGCAGTGTGGGTATCCAGTAAATAACAAATATTCTCTATATTAAATTAAAAATGCCACCAATAGATCTAATAAGAAAAAGCACATGATAATCTTAATAGATTAAAAGACATGCTATATAAAATTATTTTGCAATTGAAAGAACAAAACACTAAATTCCCAAAGGAAAATGGGAATGGTCCATAAGCAGATTATAGTCAGAACAACTGGCCAAAAGTATGTGAAAAGGTGTATATAATAAATTCATGGGTAATCAAAGAAACAAAAATAAAAACAATCATTTGTACTTTTGCCTAATAAATTAACTATTATGCAAGGAGCAGAATTCTCCCAAATAACCCCTTGTGCTTACCTGGGTTGCTTGGGCCAGGGGCTCACTAGGACTCAGAACGTTCCTTCTCCCAGTTGGAGGGGCATTGTCTAAGCTCAGCCTCTCCTATATCTGGAACTCCCCTGCCACGAGTGTGTGTGTGTGTGTGTGTGTGTGTGTGTGTGTGTGTGGCTGGAGACACCTCACAGGCTGCAGAATCTCCTGGTATTGGGTGCTGGCATTGTAAACAACTCCGGGAAACAGCTGGCCCCCAAACTGGTAAGTGAGCTGGTTTGTGTTTATCATTCAAGAAGGAAGACCCATGCACGGGTCAGCATGGCCAGGACCAGGGGCTCTTCTCAAGCTGACGTACCCTGGCCTTATAATTTTTCTTTTTCCTCTTAAGCCCATTCCTTAGCCCGTTTCATGTGATGTGATGTTTCACCCAAATGCTAGTGCATTACATAGGAGATCCAGAAAGGAGCATTGTATGCAGGAGAAAGATGAAAAATTACTTACTCCATGATAGGTGTAGATGATTCTTTTCTTGTCTGCTAGTCTACAGCTAGTTATAGCCTTGGCAGAAATAACTGATGATATATTGAAAATGTCTTCAGTATATCCATTTTAATAATATGAGAGTGTACTTATTAAATAGTAGATGCATTGTTTAAAAATGTCATTAAGATACCTAAGAACCTTCAACAACAAAAATACATAATGTTGAACAGAAAATATTTTGGCTATAACATTAGGGCTAAAAAATGGTACTATTCAATTTTTTCCCATTGGAAACTAGAAATTAGACATCTACGTTCTTATTAGTGACCTAGGTGAAGAAATCTAGGGTCCAACGGAAACTTGGTTACTTCCGGATTGTGATTTCAAAGATAATCTTGAAAATATACTTCTGGGTTCATCATGGGCTTTGAAAGCTGTAAGGGCAGCCTGAATCTAGTGTGTTCCTGAACACTGAGGCCATCTGGTGGCCAAGGAGAAGATTTCCAGTTGCTAACACTGGGCCCCTAATGCCGCCTCCCCTCCCGTCTTGGCTTGGAAGTGAAGCAGCCACACAGTCTCTAGGACCTGTGGTATTCTCTGACCTAAGGCTTCTGGAATGAGGCCAAGATTCTGCTGCCACATCCAGATTCCATCACACGTGGACTGCTCGTGTTGCAGGTTTGCGCACTATGCAGTCATCTGTGTGTCGTAGCTAGCTTCTTACCCGTTCACAGATAGGCTTACCTTTAAATCACCTTGTTACAATGCGAAGTCTTAGAACAGAATGGTTCTGCTGGAAAATTGTCACATGGGCTACTGTGACCAGAGGCAGGGCCAGACTGAAGGACAATACACAGAGAAACATAGATCTGGAACTTCCTTGAACTTGAGGCAATCCACTTGCCCCAGCCTCCCAAATGCTGGGATTACAGGGGAGCACCACCGTGGCTGGCTTGGGCCTTTCTGGTCTTAGTCCTTTGCAGAGTATTAATAAATTATGTGATCAGTTCCCAGAAAATGTATTAACTTGTGTGGACGAGAGACATCAGTGAGATGTGTGAAGAACAGACTGGTCCTATTTTCTCAGAATCTTTCCGTGCTTGGACAAAGTGATAGGCACAGATGAGGTTGTTCTAAAATTATGACTTGAGTTGTCACAAAACAAATTTATCTTTGCTTAGCAAAGCTATGCAAATACTTGGAACACCCTTTTGATGATTTTATCTTTCTGTGTTGCAAATTCACAGCTCCTACTTGATTCTTCACATTATCAATTAGCTTCCTAAAAGTAATCTCTTTTCAGTCATTCTGAGGTGTGTGAAGTGAAGTTTCCGTTTCACTTTTCAACTTCTCTTCCTTTCCTGCTTTTTCCCCCTCCATGAATCAAAATGTAGTTCCCTTATAGACTAGAGAGAAACAAAATACAAAAAGCATATTTTGACCAAAGTGTTTTCTCCTCTTTCTAATCATTGAAGCTTCCTCGGACTATCTCATTAGTTGGGACATTGCTCAAATAACTGAAGTTGGAAACAACTGTAGACATGTTCTTTGGCGACTTTGAGCTTGAGCACGCAGCTAGATCAAAGGAACCAGACGACAAACAAAGACCAAAGGGGACTGAAGCGCGCTGCGAACCTGTCTGAAAAATATATCATGAACACTGGAAGCTTGGACTTTAATTTTAAGAGCTGATGCTTGTGTTGGGATTTCCACCAGAAAGTGCTTTTATGTCCATTAGCTCAGGACCAGCCTAAAGAGAAGGGCTGGACAGGCAATGGCATTTTGTTCTTCCAAAGAAATGCCTAGCAGAGACTGAGTGCTTGGGGTGCACAGAGGAGCTGGCATCTGAACCTGGCTCTCCTGACCTCAAACCCTAGCCTTTTTCTGCCTTGCCACAAACTCCACCTGCTTTGATTACCCTGGAAAGGTTTTCCGGGTTCACAGCCTTTCAGCTAGTAGGACTCGAGGCTGTTGCGCTTGCATTCCTGGGGCTCCTCCAGCCCCACACCCTACATATGCATACTCCAAATGCTTTCCTTGTGGAAGAGCTCCAGACAGGGAAATATTTTGGTACCAGTCTGAGCTAAATATCAAAGCCCTATTTGTAATTTTGGCTTAGGCTATGATACTTCAAAGATTCCAAAGGGCGACAACTGTGAGCCCAGTTGGTATTCCTTCTTGGGGCAGGGGGCGGTGAGTGAAGAGAAGTTAGAACTATCCTGTCCCAAATGAGCCCAGCTGCCAGGGCGTAAACTGAATTGATATCCAGAGAGCTGTGGATCCGATTTCAGTGGCTCCACCTCGGATGGGACTATCTCATTGGTCTGGCAAGAGCCGTGCTGGGTTTAAAGTAAAATTAAACTGTGGACCCTGGGGGACAGTACAGGAAATTACAAATGACAGCTGATTGTCTCCATAGCCACATCTGGCCTGGAGGCCTCATCCAGGGCCCCTGCTATTCGAGAAATGGGAATCCATTGGCCTCTAGTTTTGAGACAGACATTGTGGAAAGTTGTTTCAGAATAAAGCAACTGAGAGGGTTGGTTTTATTTCTTTTCTAAACTGGTGATCTTGAACCAGGCATACATACTTTCCCTAAGCCTCAGTATGCTAATCTGTAAACAGAAGAGTAATGGTACTCGCTTTTTAGCTTACCCCCCCCCCCCCCCCCCCCCCGCTTTTTGCCTGCAAATGACTTTATTCTACTCCCATAGTTGATTGAGATTTTGGCTAAATGTAATAATAATTTGGAAATGAGTTTCCATCATTATTCTGAATGATTACTTCATTGTCTTTTAGCTTCCCATGTTGCTGTTGTTTTTTCTTTTTTAAAACATTGTAATTTCTCTTAGCATACGATGGCAGAACATAATGACCACATTCATCATGGGGAGTTGGGACATGCATGTAACACAATCTTTCTCTTTTCCTTCTTTCTTTCTTTTTCTTTTTCATTTTGGTGAAAAAGGATTTTATAAGCCACAAAGTGTTCTAGAAACACAGACTTTATTACGATTGTCACTGCTCTTGGGCTTGCATTTCTTGCAGGGAAAGGGGATAAAGAAGCATAGGAAATAAGTAGCAAAGAAAAAGAAGTAGCAATGACACTACTGAAATAAAATGTGAAGTGATTTTAGGCACCTGGAGCCATATTAAGAGGTATAAAAATAAGGTTCAGGGGCTGGGGATTTAGCTCAGTGGTTTTGCCGCCTGCTGCGCAAGCGCAAGGACCCAAGTTCAATTCCCGGTACCAAAAAAAAAAAAAAAAAGTTCAGAGTTATCATTGTGAACTCAAGGACTTTGTGTATAACAGCACAACTCTGATAAGGAAAAGGGCAGAGATGGGCATTAGGGCAAGAGAGAGGAGTCACATACTGGATCCAGGGCATTGTCAAGGGTGCCACAGTCTCACTGAGCCTTCGTATAACATATGCACCAACTTACAGAGAAGAGGAAACAAACGTTTTTGAGCCTGAAGCACACAGAGCCAAAACCATAGCACTGGGTTTTTGCAAAAAGAAAAATATTTATTGCACAGCCAACTGGCAGGGGACCCAGGGTCTATGAGCTCTAATCTGGGTCCCCAGTTGGTTGGTAGTGGGGAATTTATAGGGAAAGAGAAGGGAAAACGTGGTGGCTGAATGACAGAAGGTGGGTATGCATTTTTCTTGGAGGTGGGAGTTATGCTGTAAAGAGGGGATTCTGAGCTTGTGACGTTGACTGCATGACCTGGCATCTGCTCATGTCCATTCTTGAAAAGCAGGTTCCGAATGTTAAGAATCATAAATGAAAGTCCCAGAAGCTTTTCCTGGGCGATCACTTAAAGCATTTATGCTTGGTTGTATCTAGGCCTTACCTGATTTCACCAAGGCTGAGAGACATTGAGTTCCCATGGCTGCTACGTGATAAAGCCGGGCTTGTCTGCCTCCACAGCATATCCTCTTACTCATGAGTCAGTGCGCGGGTGTAAGATAGGTACCTAGTAGGACATAGTCTCAAAAGGTTGAGGGCTGAGAGAGAAAAAGGCACCCCTGGCAGCTGGAGTGGTCAACTCCAGCCCGTTGACCTGTGACTCTCTGTTGTAGCATTAAAAGTCCTGTGTTCCAGAATTGAAGAATGTGATGGAACAGGACAAAAACCAAGACAACATTTTAATTATACCCGAACAGAGACACATAGATATCGGACAACTACAAAAGTGACCAAACACCCCCCTCTCCTGGCTAAGAGGAGAGACTACTGCTGCTTCCTCAGTGACAGCTCTAGCCCCGATTCTTGCCTCCTGCCTGCTTTATATAAATGATGGGAATCATTAAATTTCTCTGCTTTCTGACAGCTCCTATGCAGCAATGACCCCCACTTCCTTGGACCCTCCCCAAATCAGCTCACAGCACAATTCCTGTCTCAAGCCCTTCCCAACACTCTGTCCTGAGACTCTCCATGCTTCCTCAAGGCACAAAGTGTCCTCACAGCAGAAAGCAAACCCGACCTTGCTTGGCCTCAGATGTGTTCTGGAGGGTCTTTGACTGGAGGGCATTGAGGGAGCTTACACAGGACAGTGTGGCAAAGGAGGATGCCTCCACCTTGTGAGATTAGAATTCTCCATACAGCTAGACCAGATGCTTCTCCAAAGCAGACTCGTTCACTAAAAATAACTGGCATTTACCCAGGATTCCCATGTGCTGGGCACTGCACTATGCTGTCTCCACGGACTGACCCACTTCACGCTCCTCTACACTTTCTGAAGAAGGTGCTCTAATTCTTTGCATTTCATAAATGCAGATGAGGAAGCTGAACGAGTCCGTGGAGGTTGCTCAGAGTTAGCAAGTGGCAGAGCCTGGATTCAGAGTGTGACTCTGAACTTCAGCTGCCACAAACCAAACACCCATGTTCGGGGGATAAATCAGTGACCAACTTGGCTTCAAATGAATCAGAGACGGTCTTGGCTATTATGAAGACTAAGGCCTCCTACCCTGAGCCAGACACTCTTCTGAAGTTTGACATGTTTTAACTCTCTTGACCTTCACAACCACTGCAGACAGTCAGTACTACTGGTAACCCCATTTTACAGATAAGAAAACTGAGGTCCAAAGAGGTACATAACACCTTTACGTAGAACTTATAAAGAATAAACTATGTCACATTTTGTTTCTCCTTCTTTACTGTAGCTGTAATAAAGCACAATATTTCCTATAATCTAATTCCATCAATTATAGTAAGTGCCATTGTTTAATGTGCCATTAAAAGCTGCCAATTACATTGATAAGTTCTTGAATTGCACTCAGCTTTCAAAGACTCTAAAATGTGAGGAGGAAATGCATTTTAGGGTGGATAAAATGGGATGGATATTATAGAGCCCTATTGGACAGAAGCAGAATTTGAGGCTCAGAAAAGAGTACTTTTCCTGTGTTGTTATAAATTTTATGGGAGTCGTTGACTTTTGAATTTAAAGGAAAGTTTCTTGTGTGTGTGTCTGACTCGGTGGCATCCCTGAGGCTGAAGACTTTTTGGGCAACGGAATATTTTTTCTTCTGTTCAAATCACATCTTAGGAATGATCAGGTACTTCACATGCGGTGTGGGATTTTCTTCTCTGACAGCCCCCACTAGCTTGTGGGCAGACCTCACTCTTAGTCCAGTTCCTAACCCAAACTAGTCTCCTTTTTTTTGTTTTCAAATTGTTTTAGGCCTGCTGGAGTGGTCTGCCTCACTCTCCCTGCTTCAATTATGCCAATAATAAACGTTTTCATATCCTTTTGGCATGAGCAAATTTCTGAGCTGAGTTAAACTTAACGAAGGTCACTTGAGCAAGAACAATTTCTGGGTCTGGGCGGCATTCCAGACCTAAGTTGGTTCAGAATGTCCCACCCCACCCACAGTGCAGGCTACCAGTACAGCCACAGCAGGGAAAGCAGCTTACAAAAGCAATTGGTTAGCATTTGCCTTACATGAGCATGGTCTGACCAGCTGGTTGCCAGTGATTGGCTGCAGCTTAACTGTTGTGATTGATTGAGACTCAGTTGCTTAGTTACAGTGATCTAAGGTGATAACTTGCTTGCATGGCAAGCTAGGTTGCAGTTCACTATAGACAGAGGCAGCTTTGGGCCAAATTTTATCACGAGGTATGGAAACAGTCTTAGGTCAAACTTAATTTAACAGGTAAGTGTGTGCTTTTATTACTCTTGACATTTGGACTAAATTTTGAGTGAGGCCTCTCCTGCTTCTGCAGAGTGGCTACAATAGGCCCTTAAGAACAACTGAACAATGTACCAGAGAGGCCTGGTACATTAAGAAAAGGGAGGAGAAATAAAAGAGGAGAACCGCGTCCCTCATTATTTACAGGGGATTGTTTCCACAACCTCTATGGATACAAAAATCTATGGATGGTCAAGTTTCTTAAATAAAATGACATAAGATTTCATGTAACATGTGCACACCCTCGTGTATACTTTGTTTCTTGATTACTTAGAAAACCCACATACCAGGCACTGTACTGTGCTGTCTCCATGGACTGACCCATGCTACATGAATAGTTGCTATACTGTATTGTTTATGGAATAATGACAAGAAAATGGTTTGTACGTGTACAGTACAGACACAACTTATTTTTGGAATATTTTGATGTGGAGCCTGTGGATATAGAGGGGCAGTTTAATTGAAAAAGAAGTAAACAAGGTAAAGAATCATAAAAGGAAATGATGTTTCCATATTGTACATGCTCTTAATCAAGAACCATAAGGTTTTATGAAAATTAAAATACACCCACTTTTGGAGGGTACGAATAGGATAAGCTCATTGCTGCTTGGACACAATTCACACAGTAACTAACAGGTCTAACAATGCTGTTTCCAAGACTGAATCATTAATCACCATTTCCAATGATGTTGAAACAGTAATGAGAAAACACACACCAATACTCGCCAGATCAATTTTAAGCTGTGTTACAAGAGGTAGGGTAAGAAATTGATGGCATATTATTTTCCCCGATTCTGAGTCGTTTCAAACGGGAGTGTGAAAATATAAAGACAGTGCCCTTTTAAAGGTCAATAGTGATTTCTATTACAATCCCTGATTTATCATTCAGCCCAGAAGATTTATTCTAGGCTGGGATGTTAACCTAAGAGTTTTCTCTGTACAAGGGAAAAGTGAAACAGAAAAAAAAAATCACTTTGCAGTTTTAAGCCTCCCCCGACCCATTACATTTTTGCCTTTTGAGTTAAAAAAGCAGGAGATACGTGAAAAGACCAAATTTTAAAACTTTGAGTTTTTCTCTCTGTTTTGTTGAAGTGATAGGATTCTTTTTAACCCCTTCATAGAAGCTGTGCTTTCAGTACCTGTGGAGGCCTGTGGAAAATGCCTTTCAGAATTTCTCCTTTGGGCATTTTGAAGAAGTGATTCTGAAGGATGTTACAGGGTCTTTCTCTTGCTGTTCTCCTGCCTTTCTTTATTTTGCTTTTCCAGTTGGAGAATATTGCTTCCCAGGAATCAAAGGATATTTAGCCATTCAGGGGAAGAACAATTTCAACATAGGGCCTCTTGAGTATTGTAGGAAGGGCTGATCTTATGTGGCTTCTGCTGACAGAGGCAAGGTTATCACCTTCACCTGGAGCTCAGTGGACCAGAACTTTGGGCTGAATTGGGACCGAATTGGCTGGGGGGTGGTCGTACAAGCCGTGCACCCAGAGCTATATCAACGAAAGGTGTATCTCCCCCCGTCGTTGTATTATGGCTCAGTGGTATTGTCATTCCCCAAACTGATGGGAAATAGCTAAATTAATTAGCCAGCCCATGCCTCTGGTTACCTTCTTGACTTGGGAGTGAGCCTATCTCCTGTAATCATGAATATTGACCCAGAGGACTTAGAAATGTGGCCAACTTCACAATCTTTACAGAGAACAGCTGAAGACGGCCATATTTGCAGTCAAGGGAAGTTGGGGTGTGAGAGAAAAAACATCTCCAACGATGACGTTTCCCTTCGTGTGAGGAACTGGGAGGTCCTTAGTTTGTGGGCGTCTCAGTTTTCTTCCCTCACTCTCCATGGCCTCTCATGAGAAAGTGGGGATGAACAAACTGTACTCTTGGGTCCCAAACCCTTCTGGCCATGCTCTGGGGCAGAACAGTGCTCTCCTCCACTGTCTTTTGCCATCATGGTTTTTTTTTTTGTACTGGGAATTGAACCCAGGGCCTCAGATGTGCTAGGCAAGCACTCCACCACTGAGCAACTTCACTTTTAAAGTGAAGTTCCCCTTCCCAGCTGAGACTTGTCAGAGATTAGTGGTTGATTTAGATAATTGTGAGATTTAGTACCATGGGGTCATTTGCTAAATTCTGCAAATTTAGCTTGATTGTTAATAAAGGTAAAGTTTTGATTCTTTAACTCCCAACTCCTTTGCTTCAGTTCTCAACTGATGCAGAGAGGGGGAACAGAGTTCTTTCTGGGCCTCTTAGATCAGACCCCCAAAAGGCTAAAATTCTGTTTTTCTCTAATCTTGGAAATGTAATACAGTGGCTGACAGGATGCAGAGATTCTATAAGACCCATCGTTCTATGCTTGCGGGCTTCACTTTTTTTCCTGAACAAATTTCTCCCAAGCACCTGCTATGTGTCAGGAGCTGACCACGAGCAAGACAGACAGATCCCTGCTGCCAGGAACCCTAGTGGAAAAACAAGAAGAAGAAGAAGAAATTGTTATAAAGTGTGGTTATTCTTATGACAGAAATAAACAAAGGGAAATGTAGAATAAGAGAGGCAGAGGGTGACTTCAGATGGGGTGGTTTTGGTTAAAGGAGAATTCATCCTTGCATGTTCTACCATAAATAAAATTCTCTGGAATGCCTGGATGGACCTTGTAAGCATAGTGCTTTCTTGCTGCGTGGTATTATAATTTAATCTCCTCGTGATTTGCACCATTCCTCTTGGCTTAGTGTATTTTTGCTATGTATTCATATATTCATCCAATGCACATTTTATGCCAGGAAACTTCACTAGGGCTAGATATAGAGATGATGAAGGCATTCTTGCTGCCCCAAGGAACAAATTGTCTCTAGTTGGGAGACCCAGTAGTACCAATAGTTATGGTGAAATATGCTATGGGAAGACCATCGTGGAGCAAGGAGTGATCAATTTAAGATACAGAAGTTGGGGAATTTGGGGCAGAGAGGGCTGTGCATCTGCAGGGGCCCAAAGCAATGAGCAGTGTAGCTGCTTTTTGCATAGAACACAAGAGCAGGAGAAGTGTGTTAGAGACAGGGTCTTGCTAGGTAGTTCAGGCTGGTCTTGAGCTTGCAGCGATCCTCCTGCCTCAGCCTCCCAAGTGCTTGGATCATAGGCCTGGCTCCACTTTAAGCAAACCAAACACAGACTGTTTAAGTGCCTTGTTAGTTCTCAGGTCACTTGTGAGAAACACAGCTAGGTTAGAATGACCATGAACTTAAAACAAGTTGTATTTGTATTGATTTTAGAGTGTATGGAAAGTCAGGATTAGACAGTTTTTTAAAAAAACATATCCTACAAACCACAGTTTCTTCTTTTATGCAAAATTTCTGTGGAGTCTCCAGACAAGTATATAAAACTACCAGAATTTTTGAGTGGCTGTATATCTACCCATATAATTTTAATTTTTCGAGGTAAGCAATACATTTCATTCTCCGCTAAAACACAACAAAGTTTAGGAGTGTAAAGAAGTGAGTCTTAAAGCAAGAAAAATTAATTATTATTTTGTTTGATGTGAGCACAAACAATTTCTTGCTTAAGCTTCTGTTGGGTAGAGTAAAAAGAGTCTTTGGCGAACTGGTCTCAGTATGTATTTAAGAGCATAATTAGAGAAAAGGAGGAGTTGAAAAGTGACTTATTCATTATCTCCACTAATTATTTTTAATAAGGAGTGACTTGTGGTGCAGCGTACTATGTTCCCCTCATTTTCGCGTCCAAAGCAGAAGCCAGGCTCTGCGTGTTGAAGCAAATCAAAGCTGTGGCTGCACCTTCCTTAGAAGATCTGTTGGTTTGATGTCAGTTCAAAGGAAACCTCCAATGCCAACAACTTTTAAATTCCTCTCTGCAAAATAAATTAAATGGAAAATGCCAATATAAACCTCTCTAAACCTTGGAATGAGAATAATATGGTCAAGTTCTTTCTCTCCAAAACATTCTTTGGAAATGCATGCTTTTCTTGTTTATAGCACATATTTCTGTGATGTCCAAAATATGAGTATATCCTGGACAGATGGACCAGGAGTAGGGGGGCAGCTGTCGAAGGTGGCTCAGCTCAGCATCTCCATGCCTGGCCTGGGCCAGGGCACTGTGGGATGTTGAATGCATAAAGGTCTTATACTTAATTCTTCATACTGAAATTTTCTGAAGAGCCCTTGTAAGCATGCCACCCCCTCTTCCCCTATTAATAAAGAAAAGATCCTTCGATTGACCTATGTCCTCAGGAGCTGGGTCTTTGCTCTTTCCAGATCTGTGTGGCACCGTGCTCACTCTTGTGTTTCTTCAGCTCCTACCATGAGATCTCTGCAGGGCTCTTCTCTTCGTCTTGGGACTTCTCTCTTACCCTCTCTGCACTGTGCAACCCCGGCTGGCATTGAGACCTCAGCTGTAGTCCCTGCTGTGGGTGAGTCCTCCTGGACATCCTCGAACAGCTTGCATCTTCAAATACTTGCTCCAGCCTTAAGTAATCTGCGTAAGGCAAAAGGGGCAGAAAGACACTGTTGAGGCCCCTCCCCCTTCCCTTGTTGCTTTTGCTGCCTCCACCGCCATGAACGGTTGCCCCTTTCCCACCGGCCTTGGAGCCAGCCGTTATGGACCAAAACCTTTGCAAACTGTAAGCCTTTAGTGCTGGGTATTTTGTCTCAGCAACGAGAGAAATGTAACTAAGACCCCTGTCTCCCCATTAGACTGTGATTTCCATGAGTGCTGAGGCCGAGTCTCTTCTTGCCCATTATTACGTCTCCTCTGCCAAACACTCCTGGAGCTCAGTAGAGGTTCCTTGCATGGATGAGGAAGTGAATAACAAAGCCAGTGGGTTTCAGGGAAAGTTGGATAGAAACAGCAGGGACATAGCAGAAAGAGCACCGGTCTCGTGTTAAGACCCCAGTGCTCCATGCTTATTAAGTCAATGAACCAATTATTGATTTTACCTCCAACGAGTTAAGCACATCGAACCGCCAGGTTGATAAGATTAAGATGTCTTCTTTGACCTTGAGGGCTATTTGTGGAAGTAAACATATAAATTAGCCCTTAAACTCCAGTGTGATAGGTTCCATAATGGACACATAAACGTGTGTGTGTGAGTGTGTGTGTGTGTGTGTGTGTGTTTGCATAAACAATCCATTAACCTTGGCTTAAAGAGTTAGGTCACGCATGGGGGGGTCTTTTCACTTGGGTTTTGAAGGACTGTAGAAGTTTGCTTGACCCTGGGGAAATTATTCATCCTTACTCATTCCACAAATAATTTTGAGGACCGATCAACAGGCTTTGTCATTTAATTTCCGCCAGACTCAGGTTTTCATCTGCACAAGTGGAGATGACGCAGTTGTCTCCGATCACCTCCATGGGCATGTGGTGGTCTGGTGCACTGGGACTCAACATCATCATTTCACCCTCCCCCGGGAGCCTTCCTGAGCTATAGAAGCTGGAAGGCAACACACCGAGGCTCCCAGACTTCTTGTAGCCAGGGCTAACAACATGATTTAAGTTTTTCCAACTGGATCCAATAGCTCATGATACAGAAGCTGAAAGTTAGGTGGAAGCCATCTTCCTGCTGCTTTGGCTGTTTGTGCTGGTTAAGCCTGATCACAGAGATATCTTCCTCCCTGCAGCAATGTTTCAGTGCTTAATCTCTAGTTTTGAGGTTGTTGAGTAGCAGCTGCAGCAGGGATGACTTCCGATCCTCATTTTGCAACCTTAGCGACATGTACTGGAACTCAACAGTTTCAAGGGCGACCTCCTGACTCCTCCCCATGGTGGATGACCTTCAGTTTTGGAGGCTCAGTGTAGACCCCACTTGTCCAGCCTTCCAATAATCTTAAAGGAGTCAAATTCCTTGGATTAAATCCTTTCTGATTAAGATACCTAGAGTGGTGCTTTCTGTTTCCTTCTACTACAGCCTAACTCACAGAGGACAATGACACAATGGGTATTCACTCATGTACAAATACTTTCTGAGGATCCACTATGACTACTATGGCACTTGAGATCCAATGGTGAATAAGAGAGTATGGTCTTTGAAACATGGAGTTTATACTCTAGAGGCAAACAAAAACTAAGTAAAAAATATCATTTCAGGTAATTACATTTGCTGACACATGTTATGAAGGAAATATAAAAGGGACTGAGGTAGAGGATAATTGAGTTACTGGTAGGAGGAAAATTTAGAGCTGGTGGAAAAGATGTCTCTGAAGACATGATGATTAAAGAAATAGTCACCGGGAGAGAGAGAGAGAGAGAGAGAGAGAGAGAGAGAGAGAGAGAGAGAGAGAGAGAGAGAATGTTCACGTGTCGAGTGGCAAGAGCATCCCAGGCAGAGAGAACACACATGCAAAAGCATACTGCTGGCTTCGAGGGGGGAAAACTTCCTACATTGACTGGGTGAACTCCAGGTGACATTGTAAAGGAAGTGGTTTGTGGTTAGCATCTCTTGTCTTGGGCTCATTCTCTTCTTATCCAATCAGCTGCTTGCTCAACACTTCTGAAAATTTCTGCTGCCTAGTCAACTCATTCCTTAAACAAATATTTATTGAGCATGTGCCATGTCTTAGGGTGGTGATGACACAGAGGGTAGATGGGAACATAAGTAAGACCTGGTCTCTGCCATTGAATAAATGTCAGGTTCCATCTGGTCTTTGCAGTCTCCAAACATCAGAAAAAAGAACATGGCGGGCAGAAGGGTTTTACCACAGTCCAAGATCTAGTCCTCAGTTCTAGACTCAGAAACATGATTGGCCAAGGGCATCCCAAGTGCTGATTCATCTTTCTGGGATGCAACCAATGAAACCAGAGTCATCTTTTTAATCTCCATTAAAGGCCAGTCGAGGGACATGGCCACTTGATTCTAAGCAAGTCTGACTCAGGCTTTTTTTTTTTTTTGCTGAAGACGTGCTACACAGGAAAGCAAGTACGAGTTTGCTTGGTAAACTTGGAATCAGTCAGAGGCAGATAAGGACTTAATGATGTGGCTTTTACTTTTTCCTCTTTCCCATCAGAGAAATACCTGCTCTAGGTCCCCTGGCTACATTTGCCTCTGTGGCTCCTCTTTTCCGCTCAGTTCTACTTCTGATTAGTAGTGTTTTTGGATGTGTGAGCAAAGGGATGGCAAATAGATGCTATCCTTGCCATCATTCCCCCTTCCTGTGTGCATGGCAGACATTACTAACTGATCACGACTCTTTCCTGAGGCCTCAAAAATCCTTCTGTGCACAGGGAATCCTTCTGGAGCAGGGAACCTGTCATTTGACTGGGATGGGCATGTGGGATGTAAGCAGTTTCTCTCCCTGTGTCATAAAGTAAGCTTTGTTAGAGTCCATTCTCCCTTACTGTGACGTACAGACTGCCTCTCTGCTTCATTCTCCGAGCACAGGACTGGATTCCTGGTGTGGAGTGCGGTGTCATGACTGCCCTTCCTGTACACTTACATGGCACAATCACAATGTTCCCAGGGGGCACCATGTCTTCACCCATTCACCCCGTGAATACCTCCTGGAGTTCTTCAGGGCCAGCTTCTGGGTCTGCCTGATGAACCCTCCTCTTTGGCGGCTTAGAATCCAGAGGTCTAAACCTAGCTGTGGTCCTGAAGGTCAGAACTTGAAGCAGACCCACCATGGTCAGTGCTGCAGTTTAAGTTTACCCAGAGGCACCTGTGTCTCTGCAGGACAGGGACAGTGACTCAGGGGGCAATTGCAGCTCAATTCCTTGCAGATTATAAATTTTGTTTTCTCTTTTGATTTGTGTATCCCACTGGGCACATTGTTATTTACAAAATCATGCAATAGTGCCTGATCTTGGTTCGTGGAAGAGAGACTTTTAACAATGGGACAGCCACCTGTCCCCTTGCCTTCCAAAGGCAACTGCGTTAGTGGAGGTGTTTAAGTAATCTCCCAACCCCAAGCAATGCCTGTTTGAATGTAATAAGAGGAGGAGGAGGAGGAGGAGGAGGAAATTATTCCACTCCAGAAGTCAAAAAGTGGTAGAAGCAATGCAAAGAAATCCCCTAGGAGGAAGCAAATACGGCAAGGTAGAAACCAGGCTGTTGGAAGGGGAGGACCAGGTAAGAGGGTTAAAAGAAGTGGAGCAGCCTGAGGAGTTGAGCCTCAGCTGAGCTGCCTCCCCCTGCCTCCTCCCCGTGGATGCGGCACATATGTTGAGGCTAATGGATCAGGAAAGTTACTGCTCAGACAGCTTCGCCTGCCGTGTGCTCAGAGCCCCCACTGTGCGGCTGCTGCTTTCAGCTTGAGGTCTAATTCTGAGGAGAGGCAGCAGACTTCTGTGCCCTGGGGGGTCCTCAAGCTCAGACACTTGCAACTGGGGGGCTGCCTGCCAATTTCTCTCCCATCGCTTCCTCCTAGAAAAATGTCTCCTGGAAAACAAGTATTTACAAGTGGCCTACTTTGGCATCAAGGCAGGAAGTAAGAGAGAGGAGAAAGGAGGTAAGAGAAAAGCAGAAAGAGGCATCGGGACAGAAAGTTGCAGGTTTGGGTGCAGACTGTGACTTGGCCATTTACTGGCTTTGGGTTACTGGAGGAGCTCTTTCATCTCCCCAGGTCTCCCCCTCCTCTTCCAAGTGGAGTGATAATTGTATGGGTCGCCAGGGGCTGTAAGTGGGGCAAGAGCCATAAAGTCCTTGATGCGGAGCTCAGGAGGCAGGAAAGACCCCAGAGTGATGTCTGTGCTACTGACGAGGCTCAGTGATACAGTGATGCTGGCAGTGGCCTCTTGGCTCTTCAGTTTTGTGACCTGTGACTGACTCGAACAGGCAATCTACAGGATCCCTTCTTGTACTGCTGTTCGGAGAGTTTCTGCTTTCACGATTAAGAGAAGAGAGAAATACAGTCATGTGTCCTAAAATGCTCTGGTCCACAGTGGGCAGAGAATGTAATGATGGTTCCATACGATTGTGTTGTCTGGTGACATCATAGCCGCCTCAATTTGTGTAAGCTCACTTTAGGGTGTTTACACAGTGACAATAATCACAGTCGTATGTAGGGAAATGGATGCACCTTGAGACCATAATGTTAAGTGAAATAAATCAGACACACAAGCTTAAATATCTCATGCCTTCTCTCTAGGAGAAACCCAAAGTCTAAATAAAAACAAAGTGAAAGGTAGATAATAGGAAGTAGGGAGACAGCTCTTTCTCAAATGGGAAGGGAATCAAGAAGCAGAAGGAGGGAGAAGGGAGAGGAGGGAAAGCTGGTGAAAAAAGGAATTAAGATACGTTGTGTACGTGTGCCAGCTCCACACGAGGAATGTAAACATTATGTGCTGCAAACATGTGCTAATAAAAAGAAAAAAAAGAAGAAAAATCACCTAGTGACACATTTCCAGAATGTTTTTCTGTAGTTACGTGAAGCACAACTGAAGTAGATTTAGTATAAAAAAACAAGTTCAATCGGCATTTGCATAGTTTGTTTGGTTTGCAAGTCACTTTCATATGAATTCTCATTAGCACCTGCTAGCAACTTGGTGACTAGGGATGATTATCCCAATTTACACATAAGGAAGCAAAGGTCAGAAAAGGCAAGCAATCAACTCAAGGTCGTGAGGTCGAGGCTCATCTTCCCAACACGACATAGGACGGCACATAGGGTCCTGAGCTAGCTTTCAGCTTCCTAACGCTGCCCCTGCAGTCCCCTTTCCCTGCCCAGTACACCCTTCTTCTCTGAAGCGTCGCCTTCCACACACTGTTAGTGCCTTTCTGCCCTGGAGGGTATCTCGCTTGTGTGCTGCTCGCACTGCATTTATTCCCACATGACTGTCTTCTCTCCCACTCTGGGCTGCCCATAACACCAAACCCAGGTTTTATTTCTTTCTATTCCTACTTCCTGTCCCCTTGCCTGATGTCAAGCAGGTTCCCAGTAGATTTTCAGCTGATGAATGAGTATAAATGATGAACATTGCCCTTCAGCCTGGCTGGCAGGGAGATGTATTTGATGAAATAGGGTCATCCTTCAGTACCTGTGAGAGATTGGATCTAGGATCCCTGAGGATAACAAAATCCTTAGATGCTCAAGTGCCTTATATGAAATGGCATAGTGTTTGCATATAATCTACACACTTCTTCCTGTACACTATTTTTGTTTGTTTTTGATGCCGGGCAGAGGGGCTGGTGCATTGCAGGCAAGTGCTCTACCACCAAGCTACATTCCCATGTACTTTAAGTCATCTCTGGATAGCCAGTATGATGCAGATATTTAAAGAGTTGTTAGTATTATTTAGGGAACAACGACAAGGAAAAACTTGTGCATATGTTTAGTACAGATGCAAAAAATTTAAAATACTTTTGGCCTGTTGGTTTGAACTGTGGAACTCACAGGTGTAGAAGGCTGACCCCTCAGGGGGATCAATCTATTTTCAAACAGCTCCCATGATCATCATGTTTTGGAAGAATAAGACTTTGGTTTTAGGAATGTGTATGACGCTTTTGAAATCCATTATAATTACAATCCACCTTCTTGGAAACTTTGGTCATCATTTTCAAGGTGATATTCAGGACCAAAATTATATCCAAATGGCTACATTGAATGAATACCATTCAATTCCAGGCACATCACAAATAGAGACCAACACAAAGTTATGTGTTGTCAGCGATGTGTTCTTCAGAGACCTTACTTCTTTAAGGCCTGTTTTTATTTCTGTCTCATCCTGGGCTTATGGATCATTAATTTTATCCCCCAGTGGTTCATTCTGATGGTTGTTTTAGACTACTTTGATAGGATTTTGAATGTCACAGTTCTGTGTAGAAGGAAGCAATTCAAGGTTAATGAGAATCCAGACCACACTGAGTATAAATCCAGCCTTTTGGATTGACAGCTATGGGTGACAGAGACTGAAGAGTCCTGTGCACAAATAACAGAGGCAGTTTGACCTTTACCTGTGGGAGAAGATGAGCTGACTCATTCTGAGCCAGAGAGAGCTCTGCTGAGATTAAAGTTTCAGGAAGATCAGCTAGTGATTAAGCTGTGATGGTCAGAACCAAAGAATTTCAAGCCTGGAAGGGACCTTTCAGGAATCTCTTGTATGATATATAGATGTAGATATTGATATATAGATATACAGATAAATATGTATATAGGAATATGGGTATATATGTGTGCTATGTGTATGCATGCATTAGCCATATATGTGTGTGTACATGTGTGTTATGTGTGTAACCATCCCCATTCCCCTTTCTTCGCTTGAGGCAGCAGAAAGATTTGCAGAGATACAAGGAGCAATCAAACAACGCAGTGAATATTTAAATTAAAAAACTATTATAGTAAACGATATATTGCAATACCCACCCCAATACTCCCCTGCACTTCAAACACAGGTGTCTCATCATTCTTGCCACTTTCTGAAGCAGTTCTGGAAGTCTTCCTTTATTCGTGTCTTTATAAGGTGTGATTAAAAAAAAATACATAGTGAATGCTGCCACCCAGTGCCGACCAATGGGAAGGCAGGCTCATCAAAAACCGTGACCCAGGCCACCTGATTCACTGGATCTGATACCATGAGATCTCTGGCTGTTCCCCAAACTCAAAAGAACTACGGAAAGTAAACATTTTGAATTGATTCAGGACATCCAGGCAGCTGACAGTGCATCTAAAGACATTCATGAGAAAGGACTTCCAGAGCTGCCCCAGAAAGTGGCAAGAATGATGGAACAAGTGTGTTTAAAGGGCGGGAGAGACTTTGAGGGGGGATTGGTGGCAATGTGTCTGTTACTGTAGTACATTTAAAAAATTTAAACACCCACCGTAGTTTTGGGCCACACCTCACCCACCCCCATGAAACTGTGTGCAGAAGGTAGTATGCACGTACAGAATGTGCCTTCTCCAGCAAAGTCCCTGTACCTGGAGAGCTCCTTATTTCTCATTGTCTGTTGGGGAAAAGGAATTTTCTCTCCACTTCCTGGAAGCACAGAGGTGGGAACACCACCCAGCTCGCTGTCCCTCAGGAGCGACTTCTCTGGGTGGGGAAAGAGCTGAGTGCGCCCTGGCCCCCTAGTGGTTCCTGAGTGTGCGGTCTGTTGCATGTTGGTTACAAGTGCGGCCATTGCCAAATGCAAATCCTGGTTCTGCCGCTTACCAGGTACGTGGCCTCAGTTTCCTCTCTAGTAAAGTGTGAATAACAATATCAAATGATTTAAATTATCCAAGTACTTATGGTGCCTAGAATGTGGCATTATTAATGACTGCTACTATTCCATCATCATGCCTCTTGAGTCTGACTTCTTACTTGATTTGGAATTCAGAAGGGGGCGCTGGGGATTTAGCTCAGCAGTTTTGCCGCCCGCTGCGCAAATGCAAGGACCTGAGTTCGATCCCCAGTACCAAAAAAAGAAAAAAGAAAAAAAAAAAGACTGAATGGAATTCAGCAGGGGAACACAGGAAGTTATTTACCAGGTCCTTTGAAACCTTAATAGATCCCATATCTTGAAAAAAGTTAAGAACTACTCACAGATTTGTAAAGAAGGACCTATTCCTGCCCTCAAGGAGCTTGTAAATCCATAACCTGAAAATTGACACTACAAGGTAACATAGGACAAGGACTTTATAAGGTTAACAGCCGAATCCTTTAGAATTGGCTGGTGACAGATGATCCCTCTCATTTTTTAAAAGAAAGCTCCTTTATCATTGTCTCTGTAACACCTCCAAGGGCACTGGATGATATTTGCCATTCCTAGGCAATGTCCACAGCATGTGTCTGGGAGGATGATGTACTTATAAGAGATTTGGTTTTCAACCCCCGAAATTAGTCCCAGTGCACTGTTTAGAGTTGTGAGCCTGTGAGTGGCTTAAGAATTGTCTAGATTCATCTTGATTGTTTTCTGAACTTTCTGTTTGAAGGGGAGATTATTTGTTCATAGCACTCTGTTCTCAAAGTGTTTAGGGCCTAGTGAGGAAACCAAAATGTTGATTGTTGGTGATTAAACAGATGTGGCAAGGGGAGCGGATACTTTATCCTGCCAAAGGGGCCACAAGGACAGCTTCATAGATGGGTTACTCTTGAACTCTCTTGAAGAAAGAGTAGTGTTTTCATGGTAGATGTGTATGTGCGTATGTGTGTATTAGCCTTCCAGTCACTGAGACATAATACCCATATCCACAACTTAAAAAGAGGAGAGGTTCAATTTACTTAATGGTTTCAGAAGATTCAGTACATGGTCAGTTGGCTTCAAAGCAGAAACATGGCAGATGGGCATGGGGAAGCAAAGCTGCTTAGTTCATGGTGGCCAAGAAACAGGGGAACAGTGTGAGTGAGGAAAGGGCAAAGGACCATATATTGTACCCAAGGTCATGTCTGTGTCCCGCCCAGACACACCCAGGAGCACGTTTTACTAATCTGCTAGACCTTTGTTAACCCAATCAAGTTGACACATCAGGGTTAACAGTCACAGTGTATGTGTGAATATTTTTAGAAAAGTAAGATAAATACAAAAAACTTTAATGCAGACATAACCTTCTCTCCTGGTGGACTCCTTGGCATTCACTTGAACAACTTAATTTAAATGTTCTTCCCAAGAAAGGCTCCTGTCCCTCCTTTCTCTCCAGAATGCCATCATGCTTCCTTAAGACAATCCTTGCTAGGGATTCATCCTTGGTGCATCAAAATTTCTCCCTGAGAGTTTCTCTCCAGTATCTAGTTTTCTAGCTGGTTGTGAAGGGATGCAGTTGTTAGACACTTCAGATGGCTTTGAAGGTCGGTGTAGGAGATTGTGTGTGTGTGTGTGTGTGTGTGTGTGTGTGTGTGTGTGTGCAGTGAGAAGGAAGATGGATGATTCAGGCTTGGAGGATCTGATGTGGGCAGGAGACAGCACAGCTGGGATCCCCAGTCAGAAGCTGCTCTTACCTCCTAAGGCAAGTGTCTGAGTCCATGGGCAGATGCTGTAAAAAGCCAAAGACAGGCCGGGGATTTAGCTCAGTGGCTCTGCCTCCTGCCTTGCAAGCGCAAGTTTCCGAGTTCCATCCCCGGTACCAAAAAAAAGCCAAATACCGAAAGCTTCAAAATAAGTCCCAGATGAGGTCTCAGAACAACATCTCGTCTGAAACCCTTTGTCTGCAAGTGACATTTGTGAGGGGGCTCCACTGCACCCTGCTATGTGAAGGCCTTGCGGTTCAGCAAGGAGAGCTGAATTTGAGCTCCTGAGCTCCAGACCTCTCCTGGGACCGTGCAGGTCCTCTGGCTTCTCGAGTCTCAGTTTCCACATCTGGAAAATGGTGCCCTGTCGCATAGTAATGTCAAATGAGATGCTTGTAAACCATAAATACTTTGGCTGTTGTCATCCTACCTCGTTACACATTTACTCCATAGCGTGTAGTGTGTTTTGCAGCTGCCCCAAAGCTTCAGGTTCAAGCAGTCTAGGAGGACACAGGCCTGCGTCCGAACCGAAGAAATGGTCTTGTCGTTCATGCCGATGCTGCAGTGAGGGTGCTCCCCCTGTCTCTTCCCTCCTGACCTTCTTTCCTCCCCCTCTTCCCACTTCTTGTCCACAGGATGATGGGCACGGTGTCAGGCACCAGGGATGGTTCGCATCGCAGGGGACGAGGTCTCCACACCCAGCGTGGACGCGGCCAGAGTGGGAACAGGGTGCTGGAGGTGAGGCTGACCCGGAGGAAAGGGCTCCATTTTGGCCTTTTTCTTCAGGGTTGAGTCCATATTTTGCTTGTATGTGTTTATTTCTGTATTAGTTACTGAACATTCGCCTACAAAGCAGGATTTATGCTGCAGACCGAGTAGACTGCATGACCATCATGTAGCTAAGACACGCACTACAGTTTGACTTTCCAAACTCTTTTCGGACGTAATTCTCTTTCTCCTTGATGCATATGGACATGGTGTTAGGGATCGGTTCACCAAAGCCTGGTCATTGTACCAACACCCCCTCCCCCCCTTCATTTGCGCTTTATTCCAATTCAATTAAATTTAATCTGATTCACTTTGGTTCCCAAAATTTCTGAGCATTTGCCAGGTGTCCGGGTCCAAGGAAAACGAAGGAGCTGCTGAGGGAGTTCCTCCGGGTGATGGCGTTGCGCCGTGTGGCCGTTAGGTGGCGGTGTGGCACAGAAAATGTTCGGTTTGCCGGGCTGGGCGATTGACTCCTCCCCCAGGTCCAAGGCTCGGAGATTGCTGCTCCTTGCTAGGGTTTGTTTAATGCACACTTCCAAATTGAACCGACAGCTGGTATTATAGCCGAGCGTGTGCAGTCTATGTGCTTAATTATACTGTGGAATTAAATTCTAAAGGGTGCGAATGTGGTCACATGTGTGTGTTTCCAAAGCCTGTGCCTGCGAGTTCACAGCTTCTGCCTGGGGCTGTGAGGTCCAGGGCAGTCTCTAATGGTGCAACTTCAGACACAGGAAATAATCAAGAGAATGGAAAGGCTCCCTAGCAGTACGTGGCTGGAACACTTCCGGTGATGGGGAACTCACTGCTTGCAGATCCTTTGCTTCCTTATGGGAAGGGATTTGGAATGATTTGCGATGTTGTTATTGTCTATGAGCTGAAATCTGTTCTCCAGCAGTGGTTGTATAGGCAACACGTATACATATTTATTTATTTTTGTGGCCCTGGGGATTTCACACTGAGCTATACCCCCAGCCCTCTTTATTTTATTTTATTTTTTAAAAATTTTATTTTTATTGGAAATATGCATTTCCCTCTTTATTTTTTATTTTGTTAAGTTGCCCAGGGTAGGTTCCAACTTGCAATATTCCTGCTTCAGCCTCCCAGAGTGCTGGGATAAGAGACACACACTTTCGCCTGGCTCACTTGAGAACCTTGTTACACTGCCCATTCTGATCCAGTATCTCTGGGGTGGGGCCAGGCACTGCATCACCCACAGGCTCGGGGCAGATGCCAACCCTCCTGGCTCAGGAACCACACTATGAGAAGCAAGGAGTAGAAGAGAGACTCTGGACTTCAGAAATCATCGCTGGGTTCAAATCTGGCATTACTCTCTAGTTCTGTGACATGGGAAAATTTCTCAGGTTCCAACTTGTAAAATGGAGGTCATGACACCTAAATAAATAATGCCAAACTCATATATTATCAGAGTTAAATGAAATTGTAAGTTTGTGTCAGCTAAGATTGCTTCCTGCTGCAAGTAGAAGAAACTTGATGGATATTGGCTTAAACAATAGAGTTGTTATTATGATTATTTTTGCATACCAAGAGATCTGGTGGTAAGTGGCTGTTGGCCTTTGTTCTGCTGCTCAGTAATTCAATCACAGGTCCAAGCTATTTGCATATTCTGCTCTTCGACACTAGTTTATTGACTTTTCATTCTCATGCTTGTTGCTTCATGGTCACAAAAAGGCTGTCACAGCTCCAAGCATTATGTGTGCATTCAAGGAAAGAGTAGAAGGGCAAATGCTGCTAATGACCAAGTCTGACTTTTTTTTTGCAGTGTTGGGGACCTAAACCAGAGCCTCTCATAGGTTAGGTAAGTGCTTTACCTCTGAGCTATACTCCACCCAGTTCTGACCCTTTTATCAGGGAAGAAAAAGATTTTCTAGAAGTTCCTTTTATCTCCTGCACCAGCCACTTTCCTGTCCTTGGGACATGATACCTGACACCCACAATTTAAAGGAGAAAATGTATAACTCGGCCCATAGTTCAGGGGGTCCAGTCCATGGTTGGCTAGCTCCAAAGCAGAAACATGGTGGAAGGAGAGGGAAGTGAGGAGCCAGGGGCAACCATACACCTTCCCAGATCACACCCCAGTGACCACCTCCATTCAAGCCCCATCTTCAAACAGCACTTTCAGCTCTGAACGCATCAGTAAATTGATCCGCTGATGTGCATCGCTCTACCATGATCCAGTCACCTTCCAAAAACCCTACCTCTGAACACGAGCCTTTTGGGGGACATTCTCAATCTAAACCATAGCAACCCCAACAGAGTTTTCTTTATATTTCATTATCCAGAGCTGGGCCAGGCAACCAGTCTTACAGGGCCGGGGATTTAGCTCAGTGGTTCTGCCGCCTGTCTTGAAAGCATAAGGACCCGAGTTTGATCCCTGGTACCAAAAAAAAAAAAAAAAAGAAAAAAGAAAACCAGTTTTACTGCTGGCATAAAATATTACCAGCAAAGGGGAAGAGCATTGCTATGATTCATGACTTTGACCTGTGCACATTGTTATTCTCCACAAAAGTGAGTTTTATTGGCAAAGAAGACATAGGGAATACACACTGGGTATGCAACTATGTGACTTTTAGAGGGTGTCCATAAATTTGTTGACATTCCTCTCTTTGGGAGAAAAAAAATCTATGTCTTTTCCCCTTGAATCCCATTTGTAACCAAAAGAGGAAGGCAGAAATGACCCCCAAAATGGCAGGTTTTTATCGTTTGATTGTTTTTTTCAATATCCTGGGGGATAAAATGGTACCTACATATGATTTCTATTTTCATTTTCCTTTTATTTGTGAAGCTGAGCATCTTTTCACAGGTTTATTGGTCATTCCTTGGAGAGAAATAATTCTCATTTTTTTGTCTGCTCAGATTTTAATGTACCCATTGCTAATTTTAAAAAAAATAAACATGCTGACATCCGACAGAGTCTGTGCATGATGTTTCCACACTGGCTTTTGGCCTTAGAGCTCTCAACTGACAGTAGCTTAGGTCACAAAGGCATACAGAGATGCTCCTCAATATATGACGGGTGGGGCCCCATCCCAATGAAACCATCATTAAGCTGAAATATTGTTAAGTTGAAAATGAAGTTAATATGAACGTCATACCAACAATCATACTTAGCAACATGGCACGTGGTAGGGGACTGGTTGTTTACCTTCATGATCAAGTGGTTGCTAGGAGCTCGCCGCTGTCACCTGGCACGGCTAGAGTGTTGTACTGCCTGTCATCAGTCAGGGAAAAAGTCATGATTCAAAATTGTACCAAATGCCCATCACTTTGGTGTCATTGTAAAGTTAAAAAAAAACACAAGTTGAACCACTGGAAGTCGGGGGCTCTAATTATCTCACTCGATGGAAATCATGGCGGAGGTGGCTCCACGGTAGGTTTAGAGGTGGACCCTGCTGTCTTGTGCTGCTCTGCCATCACCAGCATGCTGACCGTATTCACCTTGTGGTCCCAACAGCACTGCTGCAGCTCTCGGGAGCATGGCTTGTGCCACACGAGCAGGAAGCAGGAAGGAAGACGGCAGAAGCCCAAATGGAGCCTTCTCCTTCTGTTGCTCTCTCACCAGGGATCAAGTTCTTTCACAGAATCCCCTTGAAGTCCTGCCCTCCTATCTCAGAGGCCAGCCCTGATCACCTGTCTGTATGGAGGGATTGTAATAGATGGCAACTAAAAATCACATTCCATGATTAATTTAGTCCCATCTCTGTTCATCCCTGGGAGCTGGGTGGATTGCAGCTCAAACAAAACCCAGTGGCACAGACAAAGGAGGAAATGGAGGTTGTGTAGGTGGCCAGCAGGGCCACTCTCTCCCTAAATGAGAGATGATCAGAGAATCAACAAGTTCCCATTTTTTTCCTCCTAGAAGCCTCCTATTTTAGTCTTTATTTTTATTATTATTATTACTGTTGTTGTGGTTGGTGGTGGTACCAAAAATTGAACCCAGGGCCTTTGCACTGAGGTACATATCTAGCCCTCTACAACCCTTTGAAGCGTGTTTTGGAGACAGGGACTTGCTAAGTCACCAAGCTGCTCTTGAATGTGTGATCTTCCTGTCTCAGCTTTCCAGAGTGCAGGGATTAGGCACGTGCTACCGGGCCTGGCTCTTCTTTGGTCCTTTGTCTAGTTGCTTCCTCCCTGGCCTGCTTCACACCTTCCCCCTGGGACTTGCTTCTGTCCCTTCCCTTTCCCAAATCCCATGTTTCCATCTAACTTGTTTTTCCTTCCTTTTGCAAAAGCCCAACCCTGCAGTAACTTCCTCCGGGGAAAGCACAGGAGGCCTGCGCTCTGCACCTTGCTTGTGTGGAAGTGAGGCTCTCCCAGCCTCCCATTTGGCTGGTGTGGGGTGCCCGGCTTCAAATAATCTTCGCTCCGAATTTCAGGGGCATTGCCCCGGTCTCCTCTCACTCCCAGGGTCTAGGCATCCCAAGCCATCCCAAGCGACTCTCCGTCCTTTGATGAGAACTGTCCTTCCCTTCTCCAAGCTCTGCACTGGACACCCCAAGCACTGAGCACTCAGGAAGACCTCTCGATTAGCGCTTTCTACCTGTGGTCCCGGGTGATGTGCTTATTCTATGCTCCTAGTGGTTCTGTCCGTATTTTCTCCTCCATTTTTTTTTTTTTTCTTGAGACAGAGTCCCACTGTGTAGCTCAGACTGGCCTTGAACTCACTATGTAGCCCAGACTGACCTTGAACTCATGGAGATTCTCCTGCCTCAGCCTTCTAAGTGCTGGGTTACAGGTGTTCGCCACTACGCCTGGCTTTCTCCTCCAAGTTCTTGGAACTCTTCTTAGTTGCACAGTAATCTTTCTGGATTGAGCCCTTAGCGTTCTTAGAATCTGGGGGGCTGAGTTTCCCTCTTCCTCCTTTTAGACTTATTTTCTGTGAGGTATTTTGGCTCCATTATCCCAACCCCTTTTAGCTTTTTTATTTGCTTTCATATTTTTTTTAATATCTAAGAACCCATGTTTGTTCTTTCATAGAGTCCTTTTTGTGGCATCATCATACTTCTCCTTATAAAATATCACTGAGGATATTTTCCCCGAGTTTTCTTCCGTTTCTTGGATTTCCTGTAGCCTCCAGGTTTCTTTTCTTCCATTTTATTTTCAGTGTGCAGTTGGGTCCCTCTTGACGTCCGTGAGCCTGCTCGCAGAACAAGGTTCAGGAGCCCGGACTGGGAGGGCAAGGCGCGGAATCACCAAGCAGACTCTGGGGAGGTTTCTGGAACGCTTCCGCTTTATTGAGGAAATGTACAGGCTTATATAGGGTAAGGCGGGGGTGGAGCCAGGGTGATATCGAGACAGTTGGCCCATCATTATTGGATAGGGTCAAGCAGGGGCAAGACCAGGACGGGACTGGGAGGTTTGGCACACTATCATTGGTTACCGGGAAACTGAATTTGGGGGCTGAGGAGAATGGAGTCAGGACCTCGGAGGTCTTTGAGAGAAGCAGCCTGTCTGCCTAAAGTCAGGTCTCAACACACCGGAGAGTGAGTAGCCCGTTCTCAGCTCTCGGAGTTTGCGCACGAGAGAGGTGGGTGCGGCGCACCTGGCTCAGCCAGACATGAACTTGATCCTCAGGTCCCTCACAGTGGCTCCTTCTTGGGCTGTCCCTGTTCATGAAGCCGGCCCTGGAAGGTCGTCTGGAGGACAGTGTTGTGGATTGCTAGTCAGGTTGAGGGACGACAGTATGGGGAATGACGGGGACCTGGGCGGCTCCTGGTGGGTGACTCCTCATGTCAAAAGATGCAGGTCTTCATTCCAGGACCATTCCCTAGTTAGTCTTAATGGGACCTCACAGCAGCCTCTGTGGCGTGAAGTTTCTGCACTGTTCACTAATTCACACTCCTCGAGACACCAAACTTCCTTAGGCCTCAGTTTCTTTTCCTATAATCAGATGGAATTGGGCTAGGTGACCTCAGAGGACTCTTTCTGCTCTTCGTTTTATAATATGATTCAAGACAGAGATTAGTTAAAAGACTGAAGCATATTAGAGGGAATCAGTTATGCTAAAATATAAAAATCCTTTGAAGCTGTCAAGACATAGGCTCCTAAAAATCTAATAACATTTTTGACTCATTGGGGACATGACTCAATGGGAGATAATTAGAAATAAACTTGGGAGGGAGGATTCAAGGAGGGCTAATATGTGGTGGTAATGCCTTAATTAATTTTGCTGTGCCCTTGGGAGGCTGAAGTCACTAAGTTTTGCAGTCGGCCTCGGGGGGCTGAATTGCACACGTAGGCTGGACGTGGTTGATTGAACAGGGTGTTATAGATCCAGAGAGAAGGAAGGGGTATTAGATTTTAATTTGTAATAACCTATCCAAGACCCAGGGTCTTAGACTGACAGATCCCCACACAGAGGTCAGCATCTCGGGGGATTGCTAAAATGAGACCCGTTTACTCCTAAGATGAAGCTGTGTCCTTTTCCCCGGGGCTGCATGAAGCTGAGGGGCTCTCAGAGGGTGGTGGGAAAACATAATTTCACATCTTTGCACAGGAATTTCCCGGGTTCTGCTGTGTCTGAGTATTAAAACTGAGTCTTACTTTGGTTACTTACTTAGCTTACCTAGGTTGTGAGCTCCTGCAGAAGTGTATGCTTCATCCAGTGTGTGCAGTTGGTGTCTGTTACACGTTGGAGTGAATGCATATCTTGGGATGCAAACAGGTCCTGGAATTGCTTCCTTTCTATCCATGTCTAACTCATGTTGAGAATCTATAGGTCACCATCCAAGTGGAGCGTGTTTTGAGCAGTCTGAGAATTGGAACTGGGGCTTGTTTAAAAGGTAAAGGTGCATCGAGCTACATCTGATGGAATTCCAATGTCACAAAATACCTTGGGGAATAACTGCTCCACCTAAAATCCTCACTTTGACAGTGACTGGTCCTGCAGTCACCTCAATATCACATTGCCCGAGTAGAAATATAGCTCACCTGCCGCAGTGGTATTTACACAGAGCACAGGGGTGAGTGATGATGGAGGAGACATTTAGGGGAGATTTCCTGGATTTACGACATTGATTTTTGTTCTTTGTATGAGGAAGAAATTAGCATCACTCCTCCTGGAAATATGTTCTCTGTAATAAGCCTGGTTGGCTCTGTGAAATACAACTTGACCAGTTAGAGTTTGCCGGGGAGGGGGCCTGGGATGGACACATAGCAGTCTCACCCAGAGAAGGAGCTCTGTTTTTGCAGACAAGGAGGAAAAAGCTCGGGATGGAGCGGCAAGTTGTTGTGGTTTAGATTTAGAATATCCCCCCAAACTACCATGGACTCAGAGGGAGGGCTTTTGGAAGGCGATTGGATCCTGGGGAGCTATAGGCATGAATGGATTCAGACACTGCTGCATTCATAGTTGAATGTGCTCATACCAGAGGCTTGGTCGGAGGAGGCAGGTCACTGGGAAGGGCCTATCCCTCTTGAAGGGAGGCCTTCACCCTCTCTGCTTCCACCATTCTCTTTCCGCCTTGGAGTGAGTGGACTATGGACTGAATCCCCGAAAATCCTGAGCCAAAATAAACCTCTCCTCCTGATTAAATTGTGGGTGTGGAGTAGTATTTTGTCCCAGTGATGGGAAAGTGACTAAGACACAAACCTTGGTTGGAGAAGCCTGTTTAAGGAAGGATTGGAGGAGAGGGGGAATTCTCACGGCAGTGCAGACTTGGGGGCCGCTTCTTTTCCAATGTTTGCACTATCATAAAGGCATTCATTCATGTATCTATTCACTGAACATTTCCCACAGGTTGGACATCGTCCTCATTGGCTAAGGTGTAAGGAATTGCCTTTAGGAAATCACCAAGAGCAGCCTCATAGCAGTTGGGCCTGGAGACTTAACTCCTGGGGAAATTCAGAATTTCCTTGTAAAAGGGAAACTTGGTTCCAGTAACGTCTAATACCAATCATATCATCTTTAGTTCTCCGTGCCCAGCACTGCATCTGGCCAGGACTTTGAAATCAGTCCTTCTAAAAATACGCTTTTCATCATTTTCTCCTTTCTTAGGGGTCTACAGTGACTTTCTGTATTGCCTGCTGCACTCAAGATCAAAAGCCTAGGCCTGAGTTTTAAACCTTCTCAAAACTTCTCTTCCTCTCTGACCACAGAGGGCTCTGGCGGTCGCCCACCCGCAGGGGGCGCCTTTCTGCTGAGATGGCTCTGTCAGCAGGAAGCCTCTGACACCCCAGGCTTGTTGCAGTGGTGGCGGGGCCCTGCTTCCCAGGCGCACACCCACTCCCCAGACTCATGCGTGCTTTTGCCTGGGACCCGCACACACTTCCGCAACCCGGGAACTCAGGCTTAACCCGATCCCAACCCTCAGGACCATGTGCCCACAGGGCCCAGCCAGGGAACATTTGGTGTCCACCCTGCACGGCCCTGTGGGGTCCACTCTGCGCTGTTTTCACTTTCCCTGCTTGCTTTTTGTCTTCTTTGCTTGCTCAGACCCTTGCAGTGTTTCAAGAGCTGACACGGCAAACTTCATCCATGCGTTTAACAGCCAATTACCGAAGGGCTGCAGAGCGTGCACAGGGTGCGGGACATTGTCGGGGCTCACGGAGCTTAGCCCAAAGCTCGAAGAGCGGCACCGGCCCAGCAGTGGGAACCCAAAGCTGGGAATCTCTGGGCGTCTAACACCTGATCCGGGTTGGGGCCCGGGAGGTCAGGGAAACCATGGAGTCTCAGCCTTGGGTCTGAGGTCTGAAGCAGGAGCAGATGTTGACTGGGCAGATGGTAGGCAAGGGAGATCACACAGAAGTAGCAGCATGGACAAAGGTCCTGGGGTGAGAGAAGCATCGAGCACTGGCGGAATTGATAGTAGATATGTGGTGGCCTGAAATACCCATTTCTTCCAAGGATTCTTCTAGAATTCCTCAGAATTATGTCCTAATATCCTCTCCTTGATTCATCTTCATTTTACAAGCATTCATTGAGCACCTTCTGAGAAGGCTTAAAACTCAGAAAGGCACTGAGAATACAAAGATTGCTCTAAGTGCTCTCAGTACTTTCCCTGTTCTTTTCATGATGCTCAGCCCACTTTTCAGTATTGATTACCATTCATTTCCCTGTTTTCCACCGGAAGCTGAAAATTACATTCTGAAGTCACCTTTGTTGAATGAACGTTGTGTTGAAATAAAGCTGGTGTCCCTAGCCATCTTATGCGTATTTTGCGTCTCACTTTGCATTACTCTTTGATTGTTTCACGGGCAGGGATCTTTCCTGCCAGATCCCAAGAATGTGGAGCCAATGGACAGAAGTTTGCAAATCAGAATTCTTCTCCCCAAAGCAAAGTCCTTGGAAGCTTCTGGGAAAAAAGTTTTAAGAGCCTACAGTCATAGTGACAATAAAGTTTAAACTGAACTCTCCTAGGTCTGGCGCTTTTCCATGAATCCCCTGCCTTTCCAACACAGGGTTCTGTATTTATTAGGATTGAGGAAGAAGGCATTGAGCCTGCCAGGTGAGCACAGCCGGTATTTTAGTTTTTTGACATTTGAGGAGCAGAGGAGACAGAAGCAATCTCCAGCCACTTCCCATCACAGCTTCCTGGGTGACTGCCTGAACTCTCACACAGAGAGGTGACGGGAGCCTGTGGTGTTATTATTGCCTCTATCCATGGCTTATTGCTTCCATTAAAGCAAACCAGAGCTGAGATGGGGTCCTTCAGCTCTGCTGGAGGAGGCGGCCTCGGCCCAGGGGAAGGCCAGGGATCTTTTCACATTTTACACCATGGCCAGCCCCGTGCAAGGAATTCTTAGAGGAAAAACTCATTAGCCACGGAGTGGAATTCTATCTGGGGCTTTGTGGCTCGGTAATAACCCCTCTGGTGACCTCGCCCAGACTCATAAATCTGCAGATGAGAGTGGCCTGGTGGCCTTCTCTTTTGTGCTGTAGGTGGTGGCTTTGGGCACCGGAAGAAATGAGACCAAGGGAGACTGCCAATTACCACACCTGTCAGTGTGCAACAACAGATAAAATTAATTCGGAAACCCAAACAGTCTGCGGAAAACCGAACACAATTATCTAAGAAATTAAGTTATACTGTTGCCATGACCTTTAATCAATCATCCCACCGTTAATGTTAATTTTGTGATCTAAAAATCATAGTTCTATTTGCATTTTAATGGCTGCTAAATGAGTGTCATCAGGAAGAAATAATGGCAGGGTGGCCTTTTGCTACAAATTCTTCCTTCCTAATGGTGATGCACAAAGTGAGGAAAATGGTGTTTGGAAAAGGTTTTGTTTCGCCTTCCAGCAGATGTATGGAGCTGCCCTTCTCAAATGAAAAACAAGCAATTCCACACAAATACCACCACCTGTTGTTATAAATAAATCCAAGCTGTAAAATGGAACGAAAGCTTAATGGCAAAATCATTACGTGCATCCGACCTCCCTCCTGTCAACCCTTCATAATGGCCTCTTAACAACTTGTTCCCCAGTCATGTACCTTTTTAAGCTTTCGACCAGCCATCAGGCCCTGTCCCTAACCAGGAGAGATGGCCTGTGGATTTGTGGCTAAAAATAAAAAGTTCCTAACCTCCGGGAGAATGATCACTCATCCATTTACATGGTCTAAGCGGCTGGAAACTGGGTCCATGCCACTCCATATTTGGGGTCTCCTTTAAATCTTAATCCAGTGATGGATTTCACAGCTAATGAACCCAACCTTTGAGTGGGAGCATAACACCCTAATTAAGTGGGGGGATTGGGCAGGTTGTTTATAATTCGGCAGAATCTTGTTTCTGTGAGTACTTACAGGAAAATTACAAAGCATAAGAATTGGAGACTTGCATCCTTTCGTTACCCTTTTACCCATCTCTAACCTCCTTTTACCTACACACTTTACCACTCTGTCTATAAATATTGATTGTTTAGCAAGCCCAGGACATTATACTTACTGAAAATATTGTGTTCTTTCCTGGAAACTTGGCTTCTTTCATTCAATTTCCTGGGAGAAGTCCTATATAAATGATTTCTTTGGATGAAAGAGGTCTTGAAATTATAAATTTTGGGGAAAAAAAGCTTTATGAACCAAGAGTTTCAGAGATTTTCTGAGTAAAAGAAATTCCTACCAATAAGGAAGGGAAAAAAAAATATTAGAGACAACTGCTAACTTACTTTTTTCTTTAAAGGAAAGATGGGGTGGGGACGAGGAATGTTCCAGCAAAGACTGCAAAACTCCATTTCATAAAAGATTTATTAGCAGTGACAGAGGGAGTTCGCTGAGTGGAACCCTGATAAATGCCTTGCCTCCCCTCCTCGATTTAAAATTATGGGTTCTGTCCATAAAGTACTGATTAATTCATATTCACTCAATGACGTACCCTTTTTTTCTCCCCCAAGCAAAGATTGTAAGCATTTTACTTCAACAAACAAAGAACTCTGGGTGGGTTGCATACTAATTCATTTAGCGTGGAACTGGCACTACAATTTATGCAGCTAATCACAGCCAAGCAGGAAAGAATCTGTTCTTTTACTGTGAAAAGACCTGCCTACCTTTCAGCATTTTCCCCCCTAAGGTATTATTAATCTCTAAACTTCACCAAATTGAAGACTTATCTAAGACCCTTTAAAGTGCAGTGGTGTCATAGGTAGCAACTCCCCAAGAGAGAAATTTCTTTGCTTTTCTAAAAGACTGACTGGAGCGTTGGAACATTTTCTTGTTTAAAGAATCCCAATGAAGTGGTGTCTGTTTTAAATTTCCAGGGGGAAATGGGTTGCATGTGAAACACAGTATTTATTTTGGAATATTGGGTGGTCCAGGTGAGAAAAAATGCCTGAGTCCTTAAAAGAAAGAGAGAGCTTGGTTTGCAGGTCCAGAACCAGGGTTTCCCTGCTTTATGAGGTGGCCGAATGTGTTATTTTTATTGCTTCTCAGAGAGCCTGCAAGTATTTTTCAATTTTAATAAATTTTAAAATTATAAGACCAAGTGCTCTTATTTAAAACACCAGAGGATGTAGAAAATCCCTTGGAGAAGAATAATTAATTCCACTGGCTAACACTGTGGTGGATGCTGCGGTGGATGGCTAAGAAGCCTGTAGGAAAGTGGCTGCCTTAATTCTGGCCGGGAGACACTGGACTGTACCTCCCTGAGCACAGGCGCCATGTCTGTCTTGTCACATGGCCCATTTCTTGGCACTTGGGATGCTTGGTATATACTTCACAAGTGAATGACGTAAGCAAATAGCAAACAATTGCGCAAGTCCACATTTGATTTTGGATAATTTTGATTTGAGAGACTTCAAGGTATTGGTGTAAGCAGCTATCTATGCTTTTGGATAATTTATAAGCAGTGAAGAGTCTAGTTTAAACAGGTAGAGAATGGCCAGCCAGCAAGTTGTGGTGGCATCTGGGACATGCTATAGTCAAGGACCTTTCCATCCAGAATAAGACTGACTTATTGAATGTGTTTAGGGGCCAACTGTGGAACTAAGCCTAATTGACCTTTTTCAATGCTTCCCACTCAATGTGGGATGTATGCATTTTTATCCTCATTTTATAGTTTAACTCAGAAAACATAAACAAGTGTTCAAGGTCATACAGCAGTACATGGCAGACTTGGGACTCCAGGTCTCTTCTGTGTGACTCCAGCACGTGTGCTCATAACAAACATGCTTAACTGCCTGGAATCTAAGTGAGCCAAAGATGGAAGCCCAATACCGTAGCACGTCCAGGGTTGGCACCTGGGCTGTGAGTTTAGAAATGAATCATAAGGTGTTGAGTCCAGGGCAGGAAAGTGTGGAATTCGTGGACCTTTCAACGTAGGATCTCCTTGGGATCTCAGATCTGGAAATTCTGTTGGACTGAGACTCACATAACTTTGAAGATGATGAGTTCCAATCAGGTTGGCAGTGAGCAAGGGGAAAGCCAAAGAACAGTGGCCAGGGAACCGGTGACTGGCACTGAGAGACAGGAAATGCCGCCATTAAGGACTGGAGCGAATGTCTCTCGGTTGAGCTATTGGGAAAGTGGGACTTTACAGTTGAAATCTTGGCATGGGAGTAGGGCACTCAGCCAGGGGTGGAGGTAGAATAAATCATGACTGACTCCATAAGGCAACTTGTCTACAAGAGGCCAACCCTTTTGTCTTATTTGGGAACAATATTATACCACTACATGCAACTGAAATGGAAGGAAACAAGTTGCCTCAGTCACCAGGGCTGGAAGGTGTAATTTAGTGGGGGCCAGATTACTCCATGTTCTTCCGACTTCAGGAAATAGTCACACCTAATGCAAGAGAGCCCCGGGTTCATTTTTGCCAAAGTTATATGTTTTGTATTTCAAGCTTTCTCTTTTAATAATAATAAACGATAACTAATATTTATTATACAACTCATGTGGGTCAGGAGCAGTGCATCTCACTTTACTTGCATCTCATTTAATCCTTACGACAATTCTGGGTGACACCTGCTGCTATCATTGTCTCCCTTTTACAAATGAGGGTTAAATAATTTGTGTTAGCTCAGCTATCTAGGAAGTGCAGAGCCAGGGCCGTCTGAATCAGAACTGCTGCACAAGGTGTTACAATTTTGAAATTTTCCTGTTCTCATGGATACGTAGACATTCCAAGTCCCTGTGAGGTGAATGTCCACACACCCTGCAGTCCCGCAGACTGCCCCATAGTCAACGAACCACAGACTGGCGAGTGTAATACACGCTCTATCGAGCTGGTGTCTGTTCTGATGGGGGGAGGGGCATTCCCCCACTGAATTAATTAAAACAATACATTATCAATTTAATTTTTTTCTATTTTAATTGACAAAAATTGTATATATATGTGTGGCATACAACCTGATGTTTGACATATGCATATGTAGTAGAATGGCTAAATCAAGCTAATCTGCATATACATCACTTTACACACAGTAGTTCTTTTTTATGTGAGAACACTTAAAATCTACTGCTTAGCAATTTTCAAGTATATAATATGTTGTTACTAACTACAGTGCCCTCGACATACAACAGATCTTGAACTTTGTTCTCCTGCCTTATGAAATTTTGTGTCCTCCCTGTTCATGGCCCCTGACAGATATACAAATTTTGAATTTGGCCTCTGAATGGAGTCAGTTTTCCTGGCATTCGAACACCCTGACAGGCAAGGGTCTCCAAGTCCAGACTTTGTGCAGGAGCATGCCTGACTCCCCGGGTTTCAGCTCAGAAGCTTTGGCCTGATGTGCCTCCACCAGCTGCAGCATCTGCCCAATCTTTCCCTCACATTTTTGGGGGTTTATCCTTTGCAGCTGTACTAATTCAAGCTCACTTATATTTCCTGCTATGGCTTTTTCTAGGGATGATGGTAAAATAGTGGAAAGCAGGTAGTGAACTTTAAGGTATGAGGATCAGTCAAAGAATATGGTTGTTTAAGTAAAAAAATTATTACAGTAAAAAGTACATTATCATTTACCCCCCCCCCCATAGTTCCCTTTACATCTAACACACTTAGCCCATTGCTCTTGCCACTTTTGGAAGCAGTTCTGAAAGTCCTCTTTTTCTTTCTGGTACCAGGGATTGAACTCAGGATCTTGCACTTATGAGGCAGGTGTGAAGAGCCAGAAGTTACACAGTACCAGATCCAGTGAATAAGATGGATGAGGACACTCTGTAATATTTTTTTTTTTGTACCGGGAATCGAACTCAGGACCTTGTGCTTGTGAGGTAGGTGCCAGAACCACTGAGCTAAATCCCCAGCCCTGTAATGTTTTTATGAGCCTGCCTTTTGCTTGGATGATACTGGACAGGAGCATTCACCATATTTTTGATCATACCTCGTAAAGACACTCACGAAAGGTCTTTCAGAACTGCTTCAGAAAGTGGCAAGAATGATGGGATAAGTGTCTGAAGCGAGGGAGCGTAATGGCGATGTGTCTTTTACTGTAATGAATTTTAAAAAATTTAAACATTCACTGTATATTTTGATCACCATTGTATTTCAGTGCAGGTGAATGAAAAGAGTTGGGATCTGAAGGTAGCTGACTTGAGTTCAATTCTTGGTTCCCTCAATCATTATCTGTGTGACCATGAATAGTCTATGAAGCCGTCTTTGGTCTCTTCATTTGTAAAATGGAACAATTATATCCACCAGCCCAGATTGCCACCATCCGTGTAAGTCTTTGGAGAGAGACTGAATTGATATCATAACAGATACAGTCTACTACACAGTGCAGTTGTCTAGTCCTTGGAGGGGTTGAAAAATTGGCAGAGTTGACTATTTATAGTCTCCAAGATAGAATCCACACCAAGTACTGCATTATCCTCTGCTCACAGAGCAGACGTGCTTTTCTGTCTTATTTGTTGTGATGGGTTTGTTTATTGGAGCCTTTCTTTTAGAGCTGTCTAGAACTTTTCCAATTTATGTGCATTCGAAATGACATTTGCAAAACTAGCTGAAGACTTTTTTCTGCTGTCCCCAGCCTCACCTAACCATCCCCATGAAAGCACACCCAGGCTTCATTACATTTACCAAGATAGACTCCAATAAATCCTACTGTAGATAAACAGCCTGCAAAATTAACCATGGGTGAGCAGGCTGCCTCTAAATGCACTCTTTAAAGGGCACGCTCTTTAAGGGGGAAAAAAACCAACCAAGGAATGGATTTGGAGATAATTTGTGTGTTGCAGGTGTGGCCTGATAAGACATGAAAAAGCTCAATTTATGATTGTGGAAATGCAATATGCCCCTCATCACGGTAACCTATAAAAGCAAAGTCAGTTATTAGAGCAAGATATATCACTCAAGGTATTCGACAGGAGTGAAAACTCATAGGTATTAAAATAATGATATAGTAAAATTTGTTAAGTACTTGTTATGTACACATTCTCTTTAATGCTACTATGTGCGACAGGCATTACTGTTTCTATTTTACAGATGAAGAAATCAACACCCATGAGGTTTATTAATTAATCTCAGTTTCCGTAGCTGGGAATTGGCGCAGCAGTTCTCAACCCCAGGGGACATTTGGGAATGTCTGGAGACATTTATGTTTGCCACAACACAAGTGGGGAGAGGTGAACACTAGTGCAATTGAATGGGTAGAGGCCAGGAACGTTATCTCTCCTGTATCAGGAGATATAGTCCAAATCTGGACCATCTGGTCCAAAAGGTTAATAGTGCTGAAGGTGAGAAACTCTGAGGTAGGTGGAGTGGCAGTGGCCTGGACTTTTGATTTTCAGATCATTGCTTATTTCTCTACAAGTTTGACAAGGTCACAGTGTAGTAGAGCTGCCATCACTGGTCCCCTGTTTCTCCAGGCCTGTGTTGCCCTGGTGGTACCTGCTAATTTCAGCAGGGGTAATTTTGTCATTCCCATGGGTTTCTGCAGAACAAGATGCTGACTACTATGAATATCACCTCTGAGTATCACATGACCCAGTTGGGCAGTGCCTAGTGTGTAGACGGCAGAGGAAGAGTCTTTTAGCAGTGGAGCAAAGAATACAGGTTGAGGAGAAAAATAGTCAAGTGTTCTTCTGTCCACTCTAAAAATAATGCCACTAGCCATGATAATAGTGCTTTATATATTTTGAAGCCCTTTCATATTCCTTAACAAATATTTATTGAGGAGAACTTCAGTGCTTGGTTCTGTTCCAGTTCTGATCCTATAATAGTGACAGAAACAAAGACCCTGGCTTCTTGGAGCTATGGATGAGGGACAAAGGATACAGATAATAAAGAAACAAGTAAGTATATAGCATACCAGAGAAACATAAATACTATGTAAAAAATAAAGTAGAGTAAAGCTCCTAGTGAGTGTGGGTGTGGGGGTGTCACTGTTTCACATGAGTGGGCAGGAGAGGCCTAAGAGGTAAGATGCTATTTTTTTGGAGACATGAGGAATGAAAGGGGACATCAAGTGGATTTCAGAGGGAGAAGAGCTCCCGGGAGAGAGAACAGCAAATCCCTGGGGTTGATGTATGCTCCTCGATCAGTTAGGAACAGCCAGGATGCCACATGGCTGAAAAGGAGAGGGCAAAGAGGAGGAGTAGGAGGAGACAGGGTCATGGAAATCACAGCCAGTGGTCCTTATAAACCACTGGAGGACTTCGGCTTTTATTTTGAGAGGGAGTTAATGAGGAGTTTTGAGCAGAGAAGTCATACAATTGGTCACAATTTTTAAAAGATCAGTCTGGAAGTTGTGCTGAGAATAAAGTAGAAGAGGCCAAGGATTGAAGTCAGGAAACCAGTTCCAAGGCTATTGTAATAATCCAGAGAAGAAGCAATAGTGGTTGGCCCTAGAGAGGTAGAATTGAAAATATATTTTGAAGGATGAATGAGCCAACAGGATTGGCATTTTATGTAGGGCATGAGAAAAATAAAGGTAAAAGAGGTGGCTGCATGGATTTTAGCTTGAACGACTTTCCCATTTGAGATAGGGAATCTATAGGAGGAGCTGGTTTGAGGTGAAGAAGTATCAAGAGTTCCATTCAGCCATGTTAGTGTAAGGTGTTTATTAGATATTCAAGAGGAGGCACTGAATTATATCATATTGGGTAGCATATAACATATCCAGCATTGTATCATGTCTCTCTTTGGCCAAAGGCCAGTGTTTAATCAATACGACCATTGCTGCAGTGTGATGGAACTGGGATGAAGTAACCTTTTGTTTGATCCTAAGGGCAACAGCCTTCCACTGATGGAGAGTTCAGAATAGAAATCAACATACAGAAAGAAATCTTTAATAGTATCAGCTCCTAAAAACTGCCTTTAAACCTTGCTTCTCTGTGACCTTCCCCAAAAAGCAAGGGATGATCACGGCTGGACAAAGGCACAGAGCATGTCTGGATAAGATGACTTCCTGTACAGCCCTTGGAAGCCCATGATCAAAGCCATGACTACAGCAGAGCATAGGAACCCAAATAACTCAGTATCACTTCTTTTCCAAAACTCGTTTCTTTATGCATCTATAGAGTTCACAAAAATTGAAACCTTACTGTGCATATTTGTGTTATAGTTTGGATCTTAACTGTTCCCCCGAGACTCATATCCTAAAGGCTTGGTTGCCAGCCTGTGGTGCTACTGGGAGGTGGTAGAATCTTCAGGAGATGGGGCCTAGTGAATGGAGGTTAGGTCATTGTGGGTGTATCCCTGAAGGGGGTATTGGGACCCTTATTCCTTCCTCTCTTTATTTCCTGGCTGTCATGAGGCAAGGCCTCCTCCACCACATGGTCCTGCTGCCATGATGTACTGTGCTGCCAAAGGCTCAGAGCACCCAGTACAGCTGACCATGAACTGAATCCTCTGACACCATGAGCCAAAACAAACCTTTCTCCTTTAAGTTGTTTATCTCAAGTATTTTGTCACAGAGTTGAAAAGCTAACACAATTTCCTTAGATCATTTTGGCTAATCTTTTACTTTCTTCCTCAAATTGTTGTTATAAAAAGATCCAGGGCCTGAGATTTAGCTCAGTGGTTCCGGTGCCTGGCTCATAAGCTCAAGGTCCTGAGTTCGATCCCCAGTATCAAAAAAAAAAAAAAATACAGTCAGGTGTGGTGGTGCACGTCTAACACAGCACTGTGGGAGGTGGAGGCAGGAGGATTGAAAGTCTGAACCCTGCTTGGCCAACTTAGCATCTTAGTAATACTCTGTCTCAAAAAGAAAAGGCTGAGGAGATTGCTCAGTGAGAAGGCCCTGGGTTCCATCCCAGCATCAGGAAAAATTCTGAACATACAGAATTGTTCAGTGAACATTCACACACCCATGCTTAGCTTCTACAAAGACTATTTTCCTATATTTTCTTTTTCATATGTCTATCTACCTCCATTTCCATCTAGTAAAGACTTCAGTGTATGTATAATTAATTAAGTCCCATAATAAATCCTTTATGTTTTACAACGTAAGTCATTTGGTTTTCAATGGCTTTCTGCTAAAAAGCATGTACTTGAATTTTGAATTTGAATCTTCTCTAAGAATGTGCACCTTTGGAGAGGGTCTATAGCACCCTAATCACATTGATTATGACTATCAAATGTCACTTCTTCCATCGTCTTATTTCGTGTGTTCTTTGTATATATACCATTGATATTATTAAAAAAATTCATCTTTAGTCACCTACTCAAGTTTTGTTTGGTCTTTTTCCTCTAACAACAATGCTGCCCCACCTTTTTTTTTGCAGTATTGGGGATGGAACATAGGGCTTCATCTATGCTAGGCAAGTGCTCTACCAGTGAGCTATATCTCCACCCCAAACCTGTTCCATTTTTTTCCAACTTATTGTTGCTTTTAACTTAAATATTGAGTCTAAATAGCTACTTTAAGAGATGAAATAATTTAAACTCTATTTCCTTGGCTTTTGATTCATTTCAAGGTTTTGGCCCTAAAAGTCACAGATCGAGAGCGTGTCAGTTTCTTATTTGAGAAGAGGGGCAAAATTGAGGTCCAGAGAGGGAGAAAGATTTTCTTCTTCTGAAAAGCCCCTACTTCAGAAGGGAAGACTCAAAGACCAGCTCCGCCACAGCATGTAGTTTACTCTTCACCTTGAGCGTGGACAACACCCAGTAACACTGAAATCTCCAAGACAGATGAGAAAATGCCGGTAGATTGAAAGGATTAATGAAAATGGATTTCTCAATTCATTGTAGAAGTTTAAAAGCTTTGCAGGAGAAATTCTTCCATCTCTATAATAAAAACATTTTTAGCCTATGTTCTATTAATCTTTATGTCCACAATGGAAAGCCTTTTGCTTAATAATATCCCTTGAAATATTTGAAGACTGTTCTTAAGTCTCCTCACAGACTCCTTTCCTGGAGAATAAATAATCTAAATTCCTTTAAACTTTTCTCATAAATTCTTCTTCTCATTCTTTTATTAATCTTTATAACTTTCCATGAGCTTTCATCAAATTTTCTATCCTGCTTCCAAAATTTGAAGTTGGGAAAGGACAAAATACTCTGATACTGATTTTATGGCTCTGTTATGGTTTAGATCGAAAATGTCCCCCAAAAGGCTAATGTTTTCAGAGGTGGGGCTTTAGGATGGTTACTGAATCATGGGGGCTCTGATTAATCCATGGATTAATTTGTTACAGATTCATAATTTGATAGCAGTATTGGGAAGTGGTGGAAACTTAAGAGGTGAGACCTGGTTGAAGGGAGTGGGTGACTGTGGGGATTATGTCTTGTCCCCAGCCCCTTCTGTCTCTCTTGGGTTCATTTATTCTCTCTGTCTCTCTCTGTCTCTCTCTCTGTCTCTCTCTCTCTCTCTGTCTCCCTCTCTCCTCTCTCCTCTCTCCTGCCTGGCTGCCACATAGTGGGCAGCTTTCCTTTGCCTTTTCCTTCTACCATGACGTCTTTGCCTTGCCACAGACTTAAAAGCAGCTGACCACGGATTGAAACCTCTGAAACCATGAGCTAAAAATAAACATTTCCTCCTTTAAGTTAACGTTCTCAGATATTTTGCCACAGTGATCCAAAGCTGCCACACACATGCGTAGCCATCACTTTGCGTGCTATTTATACTTGGGTAGTTTTATTGTTTCTCTCTTAATCTAAGTTTTGGTAGGGGTTCTCTACCAAGCTTCACCTACTGGTGGCTCTGGAGCTCACCTTTAATTTAGCGAGGCTGTTGTGAGGTTTCATCTTTCCAATGTGTTCACTGCACTACTTAGAAGGCATCTGTGAACTCAATGACCAAGTGCAGGCAACTAACAAAAGCAAGATGCTGGACCCTGTTCAATGGCCTTGATCAGAGACCCAAGCTCTCTTCTCATTCCTGTGGCTTCTACGTGCCTGGCAGGGGTTGGGGAGCTTTTTTATTTATTTCCTTGAAATAGACTGGAAGGAATCAGAGACTAGCAGAGGAGGCTGGAACTAATGACAGAAAAACATTTCTTCCTTTCTTCCCGTTTAATCTTTGGGCCTATAGAGGACACTTGGCCGAGTCCAGAGCAGTGTGGAGCTTTGTATCAGTCAAAAGTTGCCATTATAAGCAGAGTTTGGACCAAGCAGTTTTTCTTTTGGTACTGGGGATCGAACTCCGGACCTTGTGGTTGCGTGGCAGGCGCTGGAACCACTGAGCTAAATCCCCAGCCCTGGACCAACCAGTCTTGAGCAGTGCAAACCCCTAGCATCAAGTGGACGAAGCTGCTTTGTAGAGTGCCCAGAGACTGACCCCTGAGACTGAGGACACCCTTCTTGCTACCCTTTTTTCCCACCCTGTTTCAGTTGAATCGATTCCTAGGTCTGCAGATGCCTTTTTGTTGAAGTCTTCCATTTGTCTGCAGTGACCCTGTGTGGGTACCTATTGTCTCTCTCTCCTGGGGGCCAGTGGAACCACCTCTAAATGCTTAGTGGGTCAACAAGGAGCCATGCTTTCGCAGTCCGTAGCATTCTACCTTGGTAACCATTGGGGCTACATATTTAACCAGATGGGATGTCAAGGGTGATGGGAAACAAGACAGGGAGCACATCCCCTCCTTCAAGTTCAGGACTAGCTATTACATGGTTACAACATTCAATCCAAGGGAACTGGGAAGAGCTCTACTTTGTTTCCATAGGGGTGAAACACTTTTCGCATAGCCCGTGATGTCCGGTCCACTCTCCCTCCCTCGCCCCTCCGCTTGATGTTGCAGTGACTGCTATGATTGGTACCATTTAAAATGTCTCAGAAAGCTGCATTTATTTACAATGACTTCCTTCCTAAACAGGTGAGGGGAGTTGCAAAATAGCCAACCCACTGGTGGATCAGTCTTTAACATTTCTTTCGGATGTTGAAGTAAAGAAAACGATGACAATTTTAAGCCTATGTTAGGCGGGAAAGATCTATGAGGGCTGGTGGACAGCTGAAGGACACAAATCAGGTGCTGCTTCTGGCTGCACGATTCAGAAGTGTGGAAGGCACTGAGCAGTGTGTTCCTCCTGAATTTTATGAGACTGCAGTTTGGGAATTTATCAGTGTGTGCCTGGGATTTACTGTAATGCGCCTCTTCATCCTTCTCATAAAACAAACCAGTGTCTGATTAAAGTTGGTTGGTTTTTCTTAGGTATAAAAATTAATTCATTGTAAGTTTCAGGGGAAAATATCACATTTGTCTGGCTTACCCAGTAAATATCCTCATTCACCTGTAGGGACCATGTCTACTTTCCACCTGGTAAAAGAGCAATGCCAATGACATTGAATTTGCTTATTTTCCATCATTAATGTTTGGAGAGATTCTTTCAAAGTGTTTTAGATTCTGGAGATATATTTTCCTTTTCTATTTTTGTCAAAAATCCTTCTTTACCCAGTTAGGATGGGCTCATGCATGCAGGGGTGGCAAAACTATTTCAAAATCTTAGTGGCTTTAGACAGTGAAGGTTAATTTCATTCTTATGCCGTGTGCCCATCATGATCCACACGGACCTCACCATCTAGAAAAGGTCAGATGTTAAATATTTTAGGCTTTGCTGGCCAAATATTGCAGCTACTCAATTATGCCCTTGTAGCTTGGAAGGAGCCACAGGTCATGTGGAGAGGAATGAACATGGCTGTGTTCCAATAAAGCTTTATTTATAAATTATAAAACTGGCAGTGGGTTGGGTTTGGTCCGCAAGGGCTGTAGTTTGTCTGCCAGGTGGAGTGTGGTAAGTTTTGAACTGATTCTTGAAGGCTCAACTTTCACTTACATTTCATGGACCACAGGAAGCCGCATGACCATGCCTGACTTCATGGAGCTTCAGAAAGTGCTGTCCTCATTTCTGCTTGGAAAGAGAAGAACCAGAAATACCAGTGCACAGCACCAAGCAGATTATATCACTTTCCTTCTTTCAGAGAAGTCCAGGATTTCTAGTCCAGCATTTCTTCCCCAAACACCCATCATCTGCAGTGTATGAGTTTTACAACTCAGTTGACTTGATGCATGTGAAATGAATTTAAGAGACGAGGAGGATCTAGTTTCCAGAACATCTTAAATATTAAGTATGTAGCACTTTGTCTTTAAGTCACCAAGGTTCTGTTTGAGTCCTTGCACTAATCTGGTGAGATGAAACTCATCCATCTAATTCAGTCTTAGGTGTTTAGATTTCTGGTAAGGCTTCTGAATCCAGACAGTCAACACATACACTCTCCCTTTGGCTATTAAAAAATTATAGTCGTAGACGTTCCAGGGTCTCTCACCCACCACTGGGCCTGGGTCTTCAGGCCATCTTGTGCATAGCAACCCCTTTCAATGTCCCCAGGGGAAGCACAGAGTCACCATATCTCCCACTTAGTCCTGGGGAGCCTTCCTTTGTCTTTTTTTTGATGGGGGCAGTGTAGGGCATTAAAACCAAGACTGTCACATTGAGGCATACCCCCAGCCCTTTTTTATTTTTAATTTTGAGACAGGGTCTTGCTGAGTTGCTAAGTTGCCTAAACTGGGCATGAATTTGTGATCCTCCTCCCTGAGCCTCCTAGAGTGCTGGGATTACACCCAGCTCCTTCCTGGTGTTTTAGCTTCCACTGCTTTCTAAGCCTTGTAAATGAGATTTCACTTCCTCCAGCAGAGGGCACTATGCACCAAGTCTAGAGTGCTCAGTTTCTTTCGCTAGAGGCACAAATTAAGGATTAATGAAACCCATATTCAAACCCGAAACTATAGCACCTACCATAAAACACAAAACAAAATACCACACCAGGAATGTACTCTATAAAAAGAGAAGAAATGCAATTTATTAGCAACTTGTACATTCCAGAAGGTACAAACTACTATGTTAAATCAACCAAACATTTTTAGTGGATGCTTCTTTTCTTACAAATTCAGGCTCTTTGAGCCAAAGCCTGCTTCAGCATGAGCTTTTTTTAGGTGAGGTCCTCGGGATCTTAGAGGCCAAAGCTGTGGATTTGGTCCTGTTAAAAACACAATGACTTGGCTCTTTCAGACATCTTCTCCCATAGAAAAGTGACTAACCCTTCAGAGAAACTTACAAAATACGGGAAGAAGAAGAAGTAATGAAATACAATGGTTCTCTAAGTGCTAAAATGGAAGCTACCAGCAGTTAGTAATAGGTAGAATTTTTGAACATACAACTTTGGAGTTATAAACTTTTTTTGTTGGATACTCTCCATTTATTTGTATCTAAGCATCTATCTTTCTGGGGTGTAGTCTTAACAGAGCCATCCAAGGCTCCCAGCCCTTATTTTTTGCAGAAAATTTCTACTTAGCTACTAAGCCTTTCTCCTGGAATCTTGACTATGGCTTTTATGTTTCTGTCCACTCCCAGCCTCACTTTTCTTGCCTGTAAAGTAGACATAATTTAGTGCCTGTCTCTGAAGATGTCATGAGATTTTTTTTTTTATTGCACTTTGTTGCTGCATCGCACAGTCTTGCAGACTATTTTAACTTTCTGTTATGGTTTGTATCAGGATGTCCCTCATGGCACTCTTGGTCTACCAAGTGACTGGATTCTGGGCTGTTAGGAGATGGGGAATGGTGGTGAGGGGAGGGTCACCGGGGCATGGTCTGGAAGGGTTTATCTCCCTCCCTGGCTTCTCTCCTTGCCCTCTGCCTCTGGCTCACCATGCTGCCTTCCCTTGGCTGGTTCTGCCCAGGAGTCAGCAGACCATGGACTGAAGCATGAGCCAAAAGAAAGCTCTACTCCTTCAGGTTACCAATGTTGGGTATTTGGCCCAGTGATGAGGAAAATAACTGAGACAGCTCCCTTGTTACCCCCCCCCCCCCCCCCCCGCATTGCTCCCATAGAATCTCTGGGGTAAATTTACTCTCACACATACTACTTATCAATCAAACATAAGATATTAAGGACATTGAAGGCCTTTCTCTTGGTGGTATTCTCTTAGGGTAGGGAATTTACTTCCTTTTCCCAGTTAATCTTTTCATTATCATGCAGAACACCCAATATATTCTTCAAGGTCTATTAAATCTCTCCACAAAGTTTTTGCTGGAATGATGTCCTCTGGAGTTTTATCTTCTTTGTCTGGTTAAGTCAGGTCAAAAAGATACTATTAATGATGATATTAATTGGCTACCTCCCATGTTCCAGGCGTTATTAACAGACACTATGTTACTTGATCTTTTACAAACTCTTATGTTGTATCTCCATTTTACAGATGAGGAAACTGAGGGCTAGAGAAGTCAAGAAGTTTGGCACAAATCACACAACAAGAAGGCAGCAGGTAGAGCCGGGCCGTTCGGTGTGCACTGACTTTAGCACTGCATTCTATTTTCCTAAAACGTGTATCCCTGGTGAGGAACTGAGTATACAAAAGGACAAAGGCCAGACCATACATAAAAATAGAACTCTGAGTCACAATCCACAGCTACCAGCCTAGGAAGCAGATCTGTTATTTACAGGAATTGGTCAGGAAGCCAGCCTGGCATTTCCACGTCTGATCACTATCTCTAGCAACCAGTCCAGGAAGCCAAACAATAACCACTGGAATAATTGGCCCCACATGGCCAAAACTTGATTAATAACTGACAGCATCCCTAATTTTTCGCCTATTTCCCAGTTTAAGACCAAGCAAGGAAAGCCAAATATACATCCCTAACCAGGCTATAGGATCCCTGCTTCTACTTAGCCTGCCGCAGTTACCCCAGGACATCAAACTTCCAATCGGGCACACCTGAAGCCTTCCCTTTTCTCCATAACACGTTTGCCTTCCTCTGTCGGCCTGTAGTCTCTGCCAAATGCAACTGATAGTGACTGACTTGCTATCTTACAAGCTCTGAATAAAGAGCCTTTGTGTGTCCTTATTTGGTTCCTCTTCATTTATTTCCACACCGGTTTCCATGTATTTTCTCTGGGCTACACTGATTCTATTTGTTGTCCTATACCAATCTGTTTCCTGTGTTGATTTATATGGATTCACATTTGACTAGTCTTTTCCCCCTCCTTAATATTCAAGTTGACATTCCAACTACAGAGAAGTCTGTCTCTCTGTCTGAAATTGCACGTACCAGAGATTTAAAGCCTGTGACTCTGTCAATTAAGGAATTGTATTTCTATAGCTTTAGCTTTTTCAGTTCCAATCTGCTACTGCAGCGACCTGTCCATCAGTTGTCTCAAATGTCCACTTTGGTCATTGGATAATACCTTTACCTCTGCTGCTGGAGAGAGAATTTTTAGACATTTGATAAACATTTTTGGGAAATAAAACAACTTCAGTTCTGAGCACAGTAGAGTGCTCTCACGGCTCAGAAACCTGTCTTGTGACTGCTTCCTTTGTCACATGGCCTAAGTCTATTTTCTTTCTGGTCCTGCCAGAAACTTCCCCAGGGGTTACAATGGCCCAGCTGTTACTCATTCTGGGACTTTCACATCTGACTAGTTGATGTATGAAAGAATGAAGGTACTGTAAATTGAGGCAGGGACTATCTCAACTAGAAAGTGTGGATTTAGTCCTAAATTGCCTTATTTGTCAGAGTTCCCCTTCTTTTTTTAGGTAGTAACAATTGCTTTTAATTTTCATTTTTATTGGTGCGTGTTTGCAGTACATAATGATTACATTTATCATGGGGAATTGGCACATGCACAGAACACCTCTTAATTTTTTTTACTTCCCCTTTCTTCCCCTCCATTCTTGGTCCCCTTCCCATTTGCAAAAGAGCTACCGCCTTGTTTCCTATTATCTATCTTATTTTGCCTTTTTTTATATTTTGGGTTTCTCATATAAGAGAAATGTAATATTTAAATTCTTGTGATTTATTTTACATAATAGTATGGTGCATCCATTTTCCAACAAATGACTCAAATTTATCCCTCTTTATACAGAGTAGTACTTGATTGTGTATTAACACAATACTATGTTTTCTTTATCCAATCATCTGTTGATGGACACTTAGGCTACCTCAAAGATTCAGCTATTATTAATTGTTCTGCTATAAACATCCCATTCTTCATTCTATGGTGCAGAGCTGGTTCAATGACACTTATTGTGTGTCAGGGATTATATAGGAATGCAGGAAACAAAGACGTATGAGACCCCTGCCCCTGAGCAGAGGAGCAGGCCATGCACGTAACACAGGGCTGACACAAGGTCTTACATTCCGAGGGTGGGGTCTACTATTCCTCTTGCTGGCACCAAAAACAGTTGGGTCATATCCAGTCCTTGCACTTGTTCCATGCAGTGGGAGCGAAGGCGCATCTGTGTTCACCTCACTGAACTGTGATCCCCCAGGGAAGAGAATGGCTCTTTCACCCCTGCTACGCTGTGGACGCCTCAGTTCCTGATTCACACTTGGTAGGTTAACACAATGATCTGTTTAGTCAAAGAGAAGCAAGTTCAAGTTCCTGCTCTCCATATTAATTATGAGAACTAGGGCCAGGTCGTCTTTCTAAGGTTCTGAGCTTTCATCTGCAAAAAGGGGAGAATAATAATTACAGTAATCTATTCTAACTTACGGATCATTTCTACACAGTTGGCATGTATTAGACATTCAATAAATATCTTCTGCCACATTTGTGAATTCAGCCGCTGTGCATTGCAGTGTTACAGATGATGTGAGCTCCAGAGTTGAGAGGAAGGAAGGATTTCAGGATCACATCCTGAAAGTTGGGTGTTATTCGGGGGCGGAAGCCAAGTGAACCCATGCCAGTGGGATGCGGCACGAGAGCGAGCGATAACATTGTGCGGCACTTCGGGATAGCACATGGTAAATAAAACACCTCGTTAACGATGGGGCGCAATACGCGAATCCGAGGCAAAGACTGAAACATTTGGGAACTCCTGCTCCACATCGAGATGGTTGGCAATTCCTTTCCATGGACACATGGTAGAATTTGATTTTTTTTTTTTTACTAGTGCTTTAAAAAAAGATTTTGGTTGTGGGAAGACTTGATAAGGGAAGTTTGTGGTTTCTAAGGAGAAGAGAAATTTCCTTAAGTAAAAAGCTGCGAGGGCCTCTAAGCTTAACTCCTCTCACTTCACATGCCGATGCTGTGCATCTTAAGTTCCCCCACTGTGGCTAAAGCCTTGTTGCAAGAATTGGATGAGATAACAGATGTGAATGTATCAACACAAGGTTTACTATTTCTTAAATACTGGAAATATTCTGATAATGCTTTTTTCATTCTCCTACTGGTAGAAAGAGTAACATTTGGGAACTGTACAAGGGTACTGGAATAATTACCCCAAGATGGGAAATGAGCATGGATAAAAATATTTAACATTGATTTACTTAGGAACGGTGTGGCTGATTATCTTCCAAAATGCATGCTCCTTTTCCTCAGGTATAACAGAATCCCTCATTTTGTAATAGCCACGTTGCTTGGAATAATTTAATTTCCCAGACTCATCGGAGGCAAGGTATATGTGAGGTGTGGTCAAGGACAGTGAGCTGTGAGAGAAACTGGAATATGTAACCTACCAGATGTTTCCGTAAAGAGAGATGATAGACTCTCTTCTTCCCTTTTCTCCACTGGCGGAATGTTGATATGATGGCTGGAGCCGCGTGGCAATCCCTGGGACCCTGAGACACACTGGCCTCATCGGAGGGTGGAGAAGACCGAGTTGCTGATGACTGTGGGGACCACATCAGCCCTGGACTTCTGGTGCTCTGGAGGGAGGAGATGCTTCTGCTTGTCCAAAGCCACGGTGTTTGGGCTTTAGTCATTTTCAGAAAAATGGTAATAATTAATTAATCATTTATACAGTCATTCAAAGACATGGCTTTCAAGGGAACACTTTAAGAGGTAAAGTCAAGGCCCAAAAAGAATGTAAATTCCTCACTAGAACTTATTTTAAAAAATGCACGTCCATCAAAATAAGGAAGGAAAACAACCAAGCCTATTGGGTTCTAGAAAGAAGGCTGGCAAGTCAAAGCATTGATTTCACATTACTCACTAACGAAAAAGGAAAACCAGACAATACAGTCAGCATGCACAGGTTTCTCTATTCCAAACTTCTGCCTCGGTTTGGCCATGGCAGTCTGGAATTGTTAAGAATCCTGATAACAACAATGACAGAATAATGGTACTTCTCTTTACAGGGGGCTTTGAGATAACTTGTGATGCTGAAAAAAAAAATCATGCCTATGTATGTCATCTTTGTACTAACACTCATTTAAAAATCATAATCATATCACTTTGCATTTGCATTGTTTGCTGATGGTTCACTAATTATTAATGATTTGATAAAATTAAAAAAACAACTGGTATAAGAATGGCCCCTTAGGGCCTGGGATTTAGCTCAGCGGCAGTGTGCCTGCCTTGCAAGCACAAGGTCCTGTGTTTGATCCCCAGTACTGCAAAAAAAAAAAAAAGGATGCTTAAGAGTGGCCCCTCTAATCTGTGGAATAACAAATTTCTCCTGTTTACCTGCTCTTCCCAGTGCAATTGTGGGTTCACCTTCTAGAGAATAGGCCCATTTTAATTGCAGTACTGGATATCACAAGGCTGAAGTCTTTTGGGATTACTTTGTTAGATGGTTTTCCTTCCTGGCCTATCTCTTGGCCAACTTTTAATAAGGAGTCCCATTAGAAGTTGCTCAGTCCAGTGACAGGGACCCATCTGGGGCGATGGCTTCCTGAGTGCTCCAGCGGGTGGTGGTTTGCTGTGACCTCAAAGGGGATAGTTGGTACCACTCGATTTGCCTGTCACCTCAGAATTTTATGTTTACAAGTGTAAATTAATGATTCTCTTTCTTCATTGTAGCTGTATCTGTGTTGTGCATGGGGTAGGGACCTAATAAATGCTTGTTAATATTTTACCCAGTGGCTGTGTTGGCTAAGAATGGGTGTTGGGGTTCAGTGGGCTTAGCTGAGGTCCCTTTTTAAAGTATATATTGACCCTAATTTTACAGTAAATCTTTTAAACTTTAAGTAGTCAACTTGTCACAGATGTGACCTGCAAATGACTTTTGGGCAAGAATTGGTAATAGCTTGACCAGTAAATTCTAGTGATTCTTAAAAACAATTAGCTGAAGAGGATTAGCTGCTCAGTTTGTATCACTGTTTTGTGCAAGGTTCCTTTTATTTGTTTTTAAATTATTTATTTATTTTTATCTTATCCGCATTCCTATTCCTTCAAAAGTCATACTAATGTGTTTAATATGCATCTTTTCTTTGTGTGTTTCTAATAATAATACTAGTAATACAAATAAATAATATCTGTGCAAAACTTATTAATACCAGGGTCTGCTCTAAGCCCCGTATGGGTAATCATTCAATTAATTCTCATAGTAACCTTATCAGGTAATTACCTTTATCATCCCCATTTAATAGATGAACGAACTGAGGGACTGAAAGGTTAAGTAATTTGCCAAAGTTCTCATAGCTATTGAGCAGTGAAGCTGGGATCTAAACCTTGGCGATGGAGCCCTTGAATCCATACTCTGAATCGCCAGTCCACCACTGAGATGCATCCTGTGCTTTGTGTGGATACATTTTCATTTCGGGAGAGGGTACTGTATAAGCAGCTCTGTCCTGAGCACCACTTTGTGCTTACTTTTTGCAACTGGGCCTTTGCCTTTAAGAAGTGCCCATGTTGCTCTGCCCTCGTGTGATCCATTCCTCCTGTCACTGTCCTCCAGGGTGAACATCTATCGTGTTTTGCCTCCCGGCTTTCCCAGTGATGATACTCCAATTTCCTGCTTCCACAAATAATGCTGCAATGAACATCCTCCCTCAGGACCTGTGGGAGAACTTCCCTGGGACATAAACCATGATTTTCCTTCATGTACTGAATCCTTGCCTTTTGGAAGACAGGAAGCTGGTAAATTTACAGCCCATTTCTGAAAAAGGTACTTAAGCTACTGCAGTCACGTCTCAGGTGCTGTTCGAGAGACAGGATCATTGCAAGGCAAAACACAGATACTCATTTCTGTGCAGCCAGAATCCCTATGTTTACTAAATTCACTTTGTGAGTGTGTATTCATGCCACTCCTGGGCAAGGAAGTATTGGAGGGCTGACACAGGATGGCGAAGGCATCCTTGCTCCCAGAATAGGAAAGCAATTAAGGGTAGGACTCAGATTTGGAGGCACATGAGTGCAGAGAGCAGATCTGCTGATTGCATGTGTGTGAACAAGGACAGATTTCTGAAACCCTCCAAGGCTCAATTTTCTCCTGTTGAACATGGGGATATTTGTGTTTGTGGCGAGGATTAAATGAGATAGTGTATGCAGAGAGCCCGACAGAGATCTTGGCATGAAATAAATGTTCGCAAAAGTGGGGAGATTCTTGTTCTTGAGAAGCTCCCAGTGCAGGAAGAGATAGATGTTGGCCCAATTACACGTGATGATGTGTGTAAGGACCACGACAGCAACATGGGCAAAGGGCAGTGGGAGCACAGAGGGAAGGGCATCGAAGGAGAATTCCCCTGCCAGGCAATGATGCTTCAGTCAGTGACAGGACGCATACATGATGGTGGCCCCATGAGATTATAATGGAGCTGAAAATTCCTATCACCAAGTGACAGTGTAGTCATCACGATGTTGCAGCCTGATGCATGTGTTCACGGTGATGCTTGTGTACACACACCTACTGTCCTGCCAGTGACAGAAAAGCACAGCAAAACAATCATGGTCTATGGATTAACTATAATATACTTTTTATTCATTATTTTAGAGTGCATTCCTTCTACCTATGCCAAAAAGTTCACTGTAAAATAGTCTGCTGTGTTATGGCTTCATACATCTGTCGTTTAGTGTGTCTCCTGATTGCATCATTTCCCCTTGTGCTTGATTTAATCTTGTGTTGTTTTGTTCATTGTGGCCTTGGGAGAAAGAGATTCCACTAAATGCATGCATGTCACATCCTTTCAGAGTATAGCAGAATGTGCATGTAGGTTTGTGGTGAGCATACTCTATGATCCCACAATGAAGCAATCATCAGAGTGCTGCATGTATCAGAAAGTATTCCCGTTGTTAAGTGAGATAGGACTGTAGTTACCATTCATCCCACTCCTACCATGTTATACATGCTACCTAGTAGGTATTTTGTTTTATTCTGATCTTCTAAGGTGGGCTCACCATTTCCATTTAACAGAAGTATAAACCAAGGCTCAATGACAACTTGCCATTCAAAGTTGCTCAGCCACTTGTGGTATAGATTTGAATTTCTGTCTGGCTCCCTCCAAAGCCTACATTTATTTCAAAGAGACTGAAGAGGAGCTGGCATTTGATCCACAACATCAAGGATGAGCAATTCTTTCTAGGTGAACTGAATATGCCAACATTTTCCTTGGGACTTTAACTATGGGTTTTTTTCAAAGAACCCAAAGATGATGATTCATTATCATTATACCATGTTTACCCAGAACCCACTCTGGACTGATACAAGAAGTGCAAAGACTAAGAGCTAAGGTTTTTGTCCTGCAAGTTTATAATCTCACCCATAATCAGATGAGAAATGATGCAAATTTACATAAATTAAATGCCAGAGAAATGATATAAGCATCTAATGAATCTTCAGGGAGGAGAGGGCACTGAACATTGAAATAGATTTAGAGGTCAGGGGCAGCACTGAGGGGCAGGTGGGACTGCAACTGAGCATTGAAATAAAAGAGAATTGGGTTGGACCCTTGGAGCAGATATGGTGGTGTCATATCTGCATTGGGTACATCAATTTATGAAAAGTCCAATTTTACTCCCCCAAATCCCTTCCATAAATAATAAAGTATAAGTTTCTGTATCAGTCCTGTCGTGTGCATGTGGGTTCTGTCTTTAGGCATGGCACAGTGACTTTTCCTTGCAGAGTTAGCACAAATTGCTACTTCTTTGGACTATAGTGCCTGTTCTAGCCTGTCTGTTTCTTTGGTTGGTTTGAGTTTGGGTTGGTGTTGAACAAACAGAGTACTTTAATAAGCAGAGTCCAATTGGAAAGGCAAGATATTTGTGCTACCAGAAACCTGATGCAGCTAAAGACTGATGGAAGGAAGGGGAGGAGGGGATTCCCTTAGGAATCTTCTTCGGCTCTTTGGCATTACTAGCTGTCTCAGGGTGCAGAGGACAACCTCAAGGGGTTTGAGGATGCCTTACAGTTACACTTCTAGTGCTGCTGGCCAAGGTGATGTTAAGGTATGTCAAATATTGAGTGGGGGTGAGATGTTGGGGCTCAGTTTGATGAGGCACTATTAGCAGTGGGGTAAACATCACTCACAAGGAGACCCAATCTATTCCCATCTCATGGGCTTACAGTGGAGTGGAGGAATGATAGCAGGGAGATTGCATATGGCATAATTCTTGTATGTTTAACTTATTTAAGATGTGACGTTAATGCAAAAGGAGAGGGGTGGGAATTCATATGCATGTGTCTGGTTTGTTGGGAGGAAAGGATATGGGGAAATGGAGATACATTTGGAAAAGCATCAGACGGCAGACTGTAAGTGAGTAGGATAAGGAGTTTGGGCTCAGTCATCTAGGGCAGTGGTGGTGAACCTATGTGGGGTGTTTGTATCATTGAAAGCTCTAAAAGGTTCGCCATCACTGATCTAGGTGACAGTTGGGTGTCTTTGCAGATGCAAAACCAGGAGATTTCCATTTGCAGAGAAAAAATTTTAGGGGGATAAAATATGGCAATTATGTGTAGTTTAGATCAAAAGGAAGACTAAAGTTGAGACTTTAGGAGTCCAATTGGATGTGGTGGCAAAAGTCTGGAGATAATCAGTGACAGCCTAGAAATAATAATAGCAATGCAGAGGAAGTGGCATAACAGAGATGTGTTATGAAGAACCACTGGGCTTCATGCATCTCAGAGGCACCAGGAATAATGACATCTATATCACACCAACTCCAGCAGAAATACAGATATCTCTCTCTCTCTCTCTCTCTCTCTCATAATGTTATGTAACTGCTATCTTTTATTACAGTTGAATGAGATTGTTAATTCTCCTGATTCTCCTCCGAGTTAAAAAATCAACTGAGAAATACATGTAGAACTTAAATGGAGGCAAAATATTGGATGTTTTATTGGTAGCAGTAGATTGGAGGGAGGACATAGCTTTAGACCATTGGCAAACAGGTTTCCTGTTCTTTTTCCCCAGTTTAGACCTTGAGACAATCAACCATGGAAAGAGTCTGTGTCATTGATACTATTTGGGTTTGAATGTTCCCCAAGTCTCATGTGCCAAAGGTTTGGTTGCCAGCCTGTGGCTTTAATGGGTGGTGGAACCTTTAAGAAGTGGAGCCTAGTGGGAGGAAGTTAGCTCACTGGGAGCATGTCCTTGAAGAGGACATTGGACCCCATCCCCTTGGCCTCTCTGTCTCTGCTGCTGCACTGCCACCAGGTGGTGGCACCTGGTTTTGTTCCACCATGATATATTACTTTGTTGTAGGTCCAAAAGCAGTGGACCAAGTGACCATGGTCTGCGACCTCTGAAACGTTGAGCCAAAGTAAACATTTTCTCTTACTAAGTTGATTTATCTCAGTTATTTGTTACAGTAACAGAAAGCTGACTAACAGAGTCAGAGTTTGCTCTGGCTAGATTTGGGGTGCCGGATGGTGTGGACATAGAGGCCAACCATGAAGAAGGCTTGTGAGGCACCTACCCAGACAATAAATGCAGACTCCTAACTCTCATCTGCTAAGATGTGTGGATCCTTCCCGTTTGAGGAGGAGTGAGCAATGGGTAGGGGAGGTGGGGGTTTTATTTCATGACAACGGTTCAGTAAATTGCAGAAATGCAAGGAGAAGGAGATGGATCTCCCCTAACAATGCTAGGCATGGCTAAAGATAAAAATGGAACTGGAAATGAAACTTTTGGCTTACACTGTCCCTCAGGAGTTTAACGACCACGTTTTGCCCATTTTTGAGATAAGTTATGTACCAGCAATCTCAGGAGGAAACACAGAGGGTGGGTGACTCATATTGGAGAACTGACTTCATGTGCATCTCTTGGTAACCACTCAATTGTTTTCCCATGGGGACTTCACACACTGAGCACACTTGTGATTGGCCACAGCCTGAATACTTGAACACAATCTTTGGAGTTCTAAAGCAATAATTTCTCTGTCTGTCTTCCTGTCTGTCTCTCTCCTTCTCTATCCCCCTCCCTCTTTCTTTCTCTTTCTCTTTCTCTTTCGCCACAGATAGGATCTCCTACCTTTCGGGAAACTGGAAGACTCAGGAAGAAGGCTTCTGTCCTTTTTTCTGTCCCCTCCCCTGTCTGGGGAGAGAGTCACAGTGTGTGAGAGTCCAGCACCCCGGGTTCTCCCTTTCCCAGCAGCCTATTCTCAGCACATGTCCACTCCCTGTTCCTCTGTATCATAAACTTAGCAGGGCTGCCCTTCCTTTTGAAATCAGGGAGGCAGGGCCTCCTGACGGCCAGTCAGTTCTGGTCCCAAGTCAAGGCAAGTTCTCCAAGTGAGCCTGCTTGGAAACAAAGCTGATCACTTCAGTTCTGTAGATCTTGGTCTATCTTTTCAAAGGTTCAGACTTTTAAGAGAAGAGGTATGATTAATTAGCATCATCTCTTAAATCCTAAGAGATGACTCATGTCAAGAAAACATCCCAACTTTGAGATTCTTAGCCTCCTGTTTCTTTTTCAAAAATATTATCAAATTGACCACTGTGATCTTGGTACTTAGGTTAAGGATTTTGGGTTTTTCTTTTAAATAGCTGTGGTTGGCCCTAATATGGTGTTTAGGATGAGAGACATATATCTATAAATACAGGACACGTCTGGACAATGACCATGTCAGAGTCCCAGGGTCTATAAAAAACTCTGTAGAACATGTGTAGACAGTTATCCCTCACTATCTGGTGACGGCTGGTTCCAGGACATTCTTTCTGGTGCAGAAATACACAGATGCTCAAATTCTTTTCTAACATAGTATTTGCATATAAGTTACACATATCCTCCAGGATACATAATTTTTTATTAGCATGTGTTTATAGTACATACTGTTTACATTCCTTGTGTGGAGTTGGTACACATATATAACACATCTTAATTCCTTTTTTTAATCCCCTTTAATCATTGCTAATTGCTTGTAATACCCGATACAATGTAATCACCATGTAAATAGTTGTCACACTGTATTGTTTAGGGAGTAATGATAAGAAAAAGTCTGTATATGTTCAGCACAGATATAAATTTTTTTGAATAGTTTCTGTCTGTAGTTGGATGAACCCTTGGATATGGAAGCTGTAGATACAGACGTGTTCATGTGTACACAGCCAACACACATGTGCTCACATACCATGACAAACACATGCCACACTCACCAGTAAAACACGAACGCATACCCACACCACATGGATGAATACACACCATACATCCCCCACATCCTATACACACAGAGTACACATGAACACACACATCATACATACACCCAAGCACATCTCCCTACATGCACACACATAGCACATGGACATCCCATGTGAATGCACACACCATTTACACATATATCACACATATCACATGTGCATGCTCAGATGCCATGCACACACATCATACACATACTACACATATACGGACCACTCATACACACACCCCTCCACCACATCTCACACTATGTGCACACACACATATCAAAAGCATATACGTGTACCCCTAGAGCCTATGCAGAAAGCTCCCTAGTAAATTCTCTCTTCTCCTCCCATAGTCCTGGGGTCTCTATAAGGATAGGACTGTCCCATATGCACACATAGACACACAGCAAAGCTCTGGACTCATGGGAAAAGCCATGGCCAACACTGCAGCTCAGTCATTGTGTATAACCCCACTCCCATGCCTGTCCCTGCTCCCTGAGTACTTGGACAAAGCAGCACCTGCCCCAGAGCCCGAAGTCTTTATTCCCTTTGCCTTTGATTAAGCCATACAATGAAACAGCACAGCAAGGGGTGTGGCATTATGGTGTCATTACAGTGAATATTTCATGAGCAAGTGTTGCCTGAATGGAGAGGCTTCTGAGATTTGTATTGTCACTGAATCTTTGAGGCCGGCAGATGGAAAAAAATGACTGTGTCCAGAGCTTGTTAAGGTAGCTTCACCTGCAAGGCAGTTTGGGGAGTAGCTTGAGCCCTGACAGGTGAAGAAGGGAAGGTGGGGCTGGTGGAATGATAAACAGGTGCGTGCTCACACACACACACACACACACACACACACACACACACAGATATTTCTACTTTAGTTCTTTTTAAGTCAAACTTGGTACGAGCGGTTTGTTCTAAAGGATTCTCTGAATGTGTATCATGCAGTGAATTTCCAGACCAAATGGTTTTGCTAAAAATGGCCTGTGCTCAGAGCAGACTCTGTCCTCCTGTTAATGTCATTATCAAGCAGGCCCCTCAGAGCTTAGAGATGAGGGACGATACCCCGGGGAAGCACCCGGTGCCAAGTAAATGTGAGGTGATTGACTATTTTCCCACCACCTCCACAGAGTGCTTGCAGTCTATTTGTGAGGGGCTGCCTTGGGCCCTTGGGAAGGGGACAATCAGACAATTATGCCTTGGTTTCCATTGTCCTCAAAGACATGTCTTCTCCAGGGACAAAGCCCCAGGGCACAACGTTTGCCCTGAAGAAACTCCTGATAAATTTTGCTGTTTAAAAAAGCTTCTTTTCTTTGATTAGCAGTAATAAAAGCTTTGTTTTCTAAATATCTGTTCTGACACATCAAAAGCCCGAGATGAAAAATTCATTGTCATTTACAAAGAATAGTATCTTTGCGACTTGTTATCTGTTGAACTGGATGTCCCGAAGTGTCTTTGAGGGCTCTGACAGCAGCTGGAATGTTCTGTCTCTGGTGGCAAACACCGTCGATGGCATAATTATGGGATGTGCTGTGGGGTGACCTACACCTTTCCCACTGGACAGCCAGTGGGCTTTGTGTATGAACAAAACTCCCCATCCTTTATCCTGTTTCAGTGGGAAGAGGCGGGGCTGACATCGGGTGGTAAGCTGCACGAACACCTTACTGGACAGTAAGACGGATTGGAGAAAATGTTGTCCTTGTCATCTGCTCTGAATTTACGAGCAACTCTCTTCCCTTGTTAGACTTTCTGAAAGCAAAATTGTAGTGGGGGCATAAAGATGGTGGCACAGCATTAAATAGAGGGGGAGTTTCCCTACGCCTTGCGGCCACTAAGGCTGACGTCCTAGTTAGAATAACCTCTTCGTATTTGAATTCTTCCGAAGCTTTTATGTTCCTCCTGCGGTACTGGAGATGGAACCCAAGCACACTCTACCACTGAGCTAAAGCCCAGTGCGTTTCATTTCTCTTCGTTTTACTTGGAGACAAAGGCTCACTCAGTTGCCCAGGCTGGCCTTGAGTTTACAATCCTCCTGCCTCAGTCTTCCATGTAGCTGGGCTTACAGGTGTGTCCCACCAGGCCCAGCTGAGAGGCTTTTGAGTTGTTGTCAATTTTGCTTTAAAAAATGAGAACTGTTCTCATATTTTTTCTTTTCCCTTCTTTCCTTTCCCCCACCCCTCCCACTTTCCCTACCCCTTTAGATCTTTTCTTCCTATTTCACATGATCAATTATACATTTTGATCTTTATTTACACTTGTAGTTTCTCATACCAGAGAAACTATTCTTAATCACATGTGTGTCCTATTTATTTCACTTAAGAGTATGGCCTCAATGTGCATCCGTTTAGTGGGAAAGGAAAAAAATATGAGAAAAGGAAAAAATGGAAACCAAGTCTTTGTAAATAGGGAGGGGTGGAGGGGTTGAAGGGAGGGCAGGGGCAGGGGGAAAAAATAAGAACCAAAATACTTCATGTAAAGGTACAAGCTCCCAATGATGAGTGTAGTTCTATTGTATACCTAAAATGTACCAATAAACTTAATGGAAAAAAATAAAGTATTTTAATTGTAAAAAAAAAAAAGAAAACCAAGTAGTTGAAAGAACGTGACCCTGATTCCAAAATTGATTTGGTTGAAAAATTACAATTCTGAGGCATGGGGCGGGGGGAGGGCTGCTACTGTTTAAAGGGTCTGGAGCTTCAGTTTTGCAAGATGAAAAGCATTCTGGAAGTGGTGACAACAGTTGCACAACAATTGAATGGATTCAGAAATGGTTTAGATGGTGAGTTGGATGTTATGTATGTTCATTAAAATTTTAAAAATAAATAAAATGATAATTTATAGAAAAGTGTTGGTGATAGAATAAGTGTTCATGCAGTGTTTGAGTGAGTGTGTGTGTGTGTGTGTGGTAGATTAGGTATCTAGCCCCCTACATGTCCTGCTTTAAAAAATCTTATAGTGACAGTTTAATCCAACTCTAAAACTGGTTTATTAATGTTGTGGGTGGGTAAAGTACGGCACACAAGCTTGTGCAATTGCTAATGTGCTCTTTTGTTTTAACCTGATGTAAACTATGGTGCTCTAACCAAATCTTTAGAGATTTAATTATGCAGGAAAATATTCTTAACCTCTCCTCATTGTAAGCCAGCCAGTTTGCTATTCATTTATCTTTTAAAATAAAATCTTTGGCTTTTTAAAAATCTTATTTTCACTGCTTTACTGAGTTATATGTCCCAATACCTTCCCTCTTCAGGAAATACTTTAACCTATACCCTTTCCATGTTGACTTTTTGAAGAGAACATCTTTTTTTCCAGTTAAGGGTACACTGATAGGTGAAAGAACAATAAATATGGAGCTAGGAGAGACCTGGGTTTTGAGCTCTAGCTTTGCAGATTACTGCTTCGGTCCTTGGAGTCTCAGTTTCACATCTATAAGATGAGAAATAAGTACCTTACCTGTGGGTCTGTTGAGAAATTCAAAAGAGGTAATTAAAATGCTTTTTTATTGAGGGCTTCCTATGTGCTAAGTACTGTTCTAAGTAATTTATGGATGTAAACCAGTGTAACTCCCAGGACAAGGTGGAATTATTATTCCCATTTTAAAGGTGAGAAAACTGAAGCAGAGATAGGAATAGAAATGGACAGAGCTGTCAATGGTAGAGTAAGGAAAGGTAAATCAAAAAGCAATTAAGATGTGTTATGTACAAGTACCAACTCCACACAAGGAATGTAAACATTATGTACTGAGGACGTGGACTAATAAAAAGACAGTAAAGGGCAGAACGTGGCTCACAGCCCAGCCCGTCTCAATTTAGCTCATGACACACAAGAGCAGCTGACACCCAAATCCGTGGGTGGAACTGGAACTAGAAACCCAACTCCATTCTCCGGTGGAGTTGGATCTAGAAATAAAATGCTGCTGTCAAACTCCTCTTCCTTGGAACCTGTGGTTGGGAATGAGGTGCTGAAACACTTGTCAACGACTGTCTGTGACACCCCTGGGAGTGAGACCCTAGGTCTCCTGGGCCTGTACCTCTAGGGGAAGCAGCTGAAAATGTTCAGGAGAGTGATGCGGCCCGGCTGCTGCTCGGCATTTGTAGCAAACGTCTGAGAGCAGGCGATGTGGCCCTTGTGTAGGGGAAGATGGATAATTGGGCTGTGCTGGGAATGCTCTGGGTCGTGTGCGTGTGCGTGTGCGTGTGCGTGTGTGTGTGTGTGTGTGTGTGTGTGCGCGCGCGCGCCAGCCTAAATCAACAGGGGGCTGGGAAAGGTGGGGCCTTCTGGGACTGAAAGAGCCAACTGTGTCTGGACTCCAGAGACCGGGAGGTGAGATGAAGACCAAGCTCTTTGCAGGGGCCTCCATTTCTCTTATGGCTCTTGGACCAGGCCTGTGTGGGATGGTCCGGAAACGTTAGTGCCGAGGCTTGGAAAATCATAAGCAGAGCTCCTGAGTGCCAGCGACTGGCAGATGTGCCTTACCTACTTTATCTCATTTATTCTTCGCAATTCCTTCCGAGGTGAGACTTTTTTGGGGGTATACTGGGGATTGAACCCAGGGCCTTTACACTGAGCCCCATACCCAGGCCTGTTTGCATTTTGAGACGGGGTCTCGCTAAGTCATTAATTTGTTCAGGCTGGGCTGGAACTTGCCATCCTCCTGTCTCAGCCTCCCAGAGTGTTCCTGTGAGGTAAATATTCCTATCCCTACTTGATGGATGCCAGGACACAGGCTCAGAGAGGGTAAATAGCCCGTCCTGAGTTGTGCTGTTTTAAGCAGTGGAGCTGAGGTTTGAACCCAGCGGGGACCAAGTCCCGAATGCACGCCTTTCCCCTGTGCAGGGAGTGAGGCCTCTCTCCAGAGCAAGGCAGCGGTGCGGTGGGGACGCCGTCGGTCGTGCAGAGCCGCGTCTTGCTGGCTGTACCCGAGCGGCCATCTTCGCTGACTCCATTTGCCAAGGGCCCGAGGGGGCCGATCTGGGTCAGAAACCTCGAGCTAGGTACCTGTCCGAGGCGGGACCTGCGCTGGCACCGAGCTGCCCAGGCACGGGCGCCTCGAGGCTCTTCAAGTGCCCAGCCCCTTAGGCTGGCACAGCAGGACTCAGATGCCCAAATTGCCACGGGCACTGAGGAGCAGAGTTTTCCTCAGGGGAAGTCATTTTTATTGACACCTAGGAGAGAAACAGTCCCCTTTCATTCCTAATTAAGGCATTTATTTTCCATTTCAAGGAACACAGCATAAGAAAAATTAGACAGGAAGGGAGCTGGCCAGGCTGGGACAGGTGAGAGGCAGCAAAGGAAAGGGGCCTATTTCCACACCGGCAGGTCTGAAAGGTGACAGACAGCCCAACCCTGGACAGAGCTGCACGTGTGCGTGCTGACACTCATTCGCTCAGCTATGGGCCGAGCTCTGTTCAAGCAGGTGCCTCGGATTAGTGCACCCGGTCTTCCCAGCACTGAAATGTACTCTTGTGCCGACTGAAGCACAGAGGGCTTAAGCAACTTACCCAAAGTAACCCAGCTAATAACTGCTCAAGTCAGAATACACACCCAGGCAGTGTAGCTTCGGGACTTAAACTCAGCTACTTGTCATCGTGGTGATGGAATTCCTCGCTCCCCATCAGGCACTACCTGTCCATTTATGCCAGGTGTGGTGCTGCACACCTGTAATCACAGCCCTTGGGAGGCTGAGGCAGGAGGATTGCTGTGAGTTCAAGCCACCCTGGGCTACATAATGAGTTCAAGGCCGGCCTGGACTACATAGCGAGACCCTGTGTCAAAACCAAACAAACACTCTGTACATTTATTACTGTCATATATATTTGTACAACATCCTATTTAACCTTACAAGAAGACTAGAAGAGAGCCAGTGTTAGAACCCCTCATTTTGGACAGGAACAAACCGAGGTCCAGAGCAATTAAAGGCTTCTATGTCCCAGTGCGAACATCTTCTGAACTTCTGCTCTGCATTTAAAGCAAGCATCTGCTTCAGTTCTTCCACACATGGAAGGATCTGATCCTGAAAAACATTTTAGGATGTCATTAATAACAGGGATAATGTAAATTTTAAAATGCATGTCTATTAAATACACATCTATTCATATAGTGAGAGCTCCTAGTTTTAGTTTACTGAAGAAATTTGCTGCCTCTGAATATTTACATTTATAATTCTACTGCCTAGAAACGATAAAATAACCTCTTGATGTAGGTAATTAACAGAACCACAAAACATTCCCACAAATGGCGTCTGCAGAAACAAGGTGAAATGCGGAGCTGTCATTTGAGCCAACCCCATTTGAAACTCATTTCAAAACATTTAACCAAAGGGAGATAAGGGAGAGATGTGTGGCTGGTGGTTGCAGGATCATTTAACTAACAGCAGTGTGCTTCCAAATTAAACCTTCCATTTAGAAATGCTCTCTCTCTGTATGTGTGTGTGTGTGTGTGTGTGTGTGTGTGTGTGTGTGTGTGTACGCTCAACATATGCATACATGTTTGAGCAATTCTCTGGTCATGTGAGCAAGTTGCATTAATAATCTGAAAACAGGTTTTTCTATTCTTTTAAAGAAGGCAGCTTGTCCTCAACATCCCAGAATACCACCACTCGGGACTTCTATGCTGTGAATATTTACAGACTGTGACCTTGGGCATATTCCTTAACCTCTCTGAGCTTTCGGTTGCATTTGCAGAGTGGACCCAACACTGCAGTGTACTTTTAGCTGTGCTCCCAGAATGCCCATCAGAATGACCAAGGTGATGTAGGCAATGCCAAGGATTGATTAGGGACGACAGAACAAAGTACCAGGACAGGGTAGCATGTAAGCAACAGAAATGTATTTCCCAAGGTTCTGGAGTCTGGAAGTCCATGGGCAAAGGGCCTGTGAGCTCATTGTCTGTGGGGGGAGGTAGTCCCTGCTTCCTGGTTCATAGTTTTCTCATTGTGGCCTCAGGGGGTGGAAGAAGTGAGAGCATCCTTCACCCTTTATCCTGTTGCATCCTTTTACCTTTGCCAGATTGCATCTCCTGTATCCTTTACCACAAATGCCCTCGACTCTCTTTCAGCATGAAACTATTCCATCTATCTGGCTTTCTATGTTTATTTTATATGTAAGTATCAGAGCTTTAATACTAGGAACGTAAGGGAAAGGATGTATGTATTCATCACTTTTCATTTAACTTTTTTTTCCTTAGTAGTTTTATCTGCTTATTCATCCACATAAATTTTAGAACAATTTTGCCAAAGAATATATAAAAAACTCCAAATTCCTCTCTTCCCCTAAACTGGAATTTTGACTATGAATTACATAAATAATAATGAAATTATCTGGGTAAGAAGTGGATATCTCGACAGTATTTAGTTTTATCAACCAATAACAGATGGGCATCCCCACTTCTCACTCTTTTAAAAGTACATTTTCTTTTCTACATGATGGTTTTGATAAATACCATTTTGTCCTTTGTGTCTATCTGAGACTGGCCATTTGCCTCTGGTCACTTGGAAAGGCATATCTTTGAGCAATGATGTAATAGAGAGAGACAAAAAAAAATCAAGACAGGAGTCCTCTTGAGTTGAGAAGAAAAGTCTTCCTATGGCAGAAATGGCTGGCCTAGGTATAAGTCCAGGGTGTTGGGTCATCTTTCCACAGATTTGTAGGAAAGAAGGGCAAGAAGAGAGGAAGGTTCAACTCTCTCACTGAGCCTGCACCATCTGCCTGTTTTTTCGGTTTTCTTTTTGGTACCAGGTATTGAACTCAGGACCTTGTGCTTGTGAAGCAGGTGGTGGGACCACTGAGCTAAATCCCTGGCCCTGGCTGTCTGTTTTTATATCTTCAGAGTTGTTTTGTGATTTTTTTTTTCCCCTCTAAAAGCTAAGGATAGAAAATTGTGTAGGAGAATGGATTTCTAATGTATCTCAGTATCATTGTTTGATTATCAGTGAACTTACCCCACAAGACCAGCTTAATTGTCAAGAGGCAAGTCTTCTGTTGAGGGTCAAGTCAGAGGCACACAGGGGTACACTGTCAGCACAGGCCTGGTGACTAGTGGGTGTTCCCAACCCCGACTGGCTAGTTCCAGTCCCCAGCCTTATAGCTCTGCACGCTGGACAAGGTGATTGCTTAGCCACTCAATTCACAGCCTCTGTTCCCAACATCCTAATTCCTTGAGGTAGAGAGCAACATAGAGCAGGGCTTAATGCACCATTTTGTGCACAGGGAAACAAACTCAGAGGGGTTGAGTGACTTGTCCCAGTACTGAGGTAGTTGATGGCACCACAGAGGTCAGAGCTGAGGGCCGGCTGAGTCCAAGCCTCGTGTCCTTTCTTCTGGCATCTATGGCAAATCTAACCAATTCCTCCTCTTCAAGAGGCAGACAGAGTTCTGCCATAGCAAACACCAGGACATGAAAGCCATCGTTCTTGTTTGTGTTACTACCAAAGGCAGCATTAAAGATGATTTGATGTATGGTCGTTTTAGTTCATCATCTGAAATAAGAACCAAAAGTAATTTCCTCTCTCCGTTTTAGGGGCAGTTTCTTGCTGTGACTAATATTAGTGAGCTTTCAATATTTTCACTGAAGTGAGGAATCTTGCAAAGCAAGCAGTGAGTCATTGTAAATGAGTGAGAGACTAAATGACGCTGTATGTGTCATAGTCTTCGGAGGGCTCAGGATGTCTAGACTTTCACAATGGGTTGTTCTCCCCACAGGCTGAACTCATCTTCCCTAGGCGATACAGTTCATGTCAGGCACCCGGGAATCTGTGCCCTGGGGAAAGGAAGTGACTGGCTTGCTCTGCATCATATCCTATTTCCTTACCCTTGAGAGCAGGGGGCAGGAAACTACAGTCCTGGGCCGAACATGGCTCACCACCTGTTTTTATAAACAGCATTTTCTCAGAACACAATGATGCTCATTTGTTTACTGTTGTCGATGGCTGCTCCTCATGACAGTGGTAAAGCTGATAATTGCTACAGAGATTCTATGGCCGGCAAAGCTGAAAATATTGATCGCCTGGCCCTGTACAGCAGAAGTTTGCCAGGTGCTGCTGAACACTCTTTGGCAAATACGGTCATTAAAATGATTGCTTTGATAAAGGACTGGTCAAATGTACACGAACTCAAAGAATTGGGACACAAGGAAATGATCGTAAGGGGGACAGCGTGGAACATATCAGGCGGACTGAAGCCTCCGTGCAGACTCAGGTTTGTGTTTTCCTTGTGGGAGATTCTGTTCTTGGCAGGGCTCTCTCTAAGGATCTGTCTGGCCTTCAAGCTGCTCAATATGATTCCTCTCAATATGTTCAGGAACAATCTATCTTGTACTCCAAAAAGGGCTATTAGTAGTTTACCTTAATTACCAGAGTCCTCTGCCAAGAAAGAAAACGAGTATTTGCTAGTTTCAGCTTTTGTGCATATGGAAGTTTCTGGAGTCATTAAAAATGTCCCCCTTTCTTACACAGCTGAAGCGAGGGGCAGAGTGCGATTTGAGTTTTGTAATTGATTTATAAAGCTGGTCTCAGGACGAGCTGAGCACCCTTTCAGATAGGAAGCTGGTCGCCAGAGCTGGGGCAGCCCCAGTCTAAAAGCAATCATATACAGTTTTTGAAATAGGCAGCGACCATAGTGTGTTTATTTTTTCTGCTTTGTGGAAATGTGCTCACCATCCAGAAAAGCCCCTGGCAAATGTACCCAAACATTTATTGCAATGAAGAAAAAACTGATAACTGAATACAGGACAGAGAATAATGGTGTGGGGCCACCAGAATTTAAATTCCATCTTTGGCACGAATGCCCTTTCGTCCAGGAAAGAGGATTATCTCTTTTTACTTGAAGAGTAATTTAGCTGTCAGCATTTCCTTCTCACACTTCACTGTCCTTTTTCTATTTGACTTTTTAATTTCTTGCTATGAGTAAATCATATGACTCCCACAGCCCCCAAGTATGATTTAACTCTTTTGCTTTGCTTCTATCTGATGGATACTTAGTTGCTTTGATTGCTGTTTTTCCCAAGCTCAATGAACCCACTTAAGACAAACGGGGAAACGCAAATGAGAAATTAGAACCAAGAAAAGTTACTCTCACCCACACCCCCTTGTCTTGTACAGCCCATTACAAAACATTCCACAAATGTAAGAAGTCCAAGAGATAGTAGAACAAGCATATGGTATACGGAGTGACTCTAAGATGCAAACATCAAATGACAGTTACAGTGTGACATATGTCACACTCTGTCCTCAAAAGCTTTGTTGAGTCATTTGTAGGGAAATGGATGGATCTCGATACTATAATGTTAAGTAAAATAAATCAGACACAGAAGGTTAAATACAGCATGTTTTCTCTCATATGAGAAATCTAAAATATAAATCATGAGCAAAATAAAGGAGCGATTATAGAAAACAAGGAAGTAGACGTTTTGGAGATGGGGAAGGAGGGAGAAGAGAAGGTAGGGGAAAAAAAGATGGTCAAGATATGATATATATATGTACTAATTCCTACAAACAAATGTAATCATTATGTATCACAAATGAAGAATAATACAATTGTAAGACCAAGAGCCTTACCAAATGCTCCGAGGAGCTGACTGTACTGAAGCACACCCAGGAATCCCAGCGGTGCCTCCAGAATGTAAAACCGAGGGCCTTATCAAACGCTCCGAGGAGCTGACTGCAGAGACGAACACCCGGGAAGGAACACACCGGACAAGTTGGAAAGTAAAACAGACCTTTATTAGTCTGGCCAGACGGCACTCCCAAAGCAAAATAGCTTAGAGAGGCAGCTGGCTCAGAGTCCAAGGCTGTTTTTATAGGGGGTTGAGGGGGAAGTTAACATATAGAATTAAAGAAAAAGGGACAAAGGTTAGTGGTCGACTGTCACGTATTGATGGTCAGCAGACATTTGCAGCTTGTTCTAAAAATTGTGGTGTCCGGAACATCAGTTCCGGGCAAACAAGGAGTTGAGTAGTTTACTTTGGGACTTTAGGTCTGTTACAGATTTTTATCTAGTGTCCCAAAACTAACAAGCATCTTTATCCATGAACTCACATTTAATCACAATGGGGCTGGAGAAAAGGAACAAAGGTTATGCAGTCCCACACAATAAGAAAGCTTTGTTGAAGGAAGAAAGAAACTTAAAAAAAAAAAAGCGAATCCCAATCTTATGCAGGAGTGATTCCATTTCATGAGCTGACAACAGAGTCATCTTAGAGAAACAAACCTGAGCCCAATATCCAAATATGGCGGGAGAACAGCCACGATATGGCAGTCAGGGGATGAGAGAAGGCATGAAGGAGAAGCGAAAAATCACTTTCTGCACACATTAGCTATTTATAGACTACCACTGAGGGTGAGCACATGACAAAAACAGAGAGGAGTGGACTGCTGAACACCCTGTGCAGGTACAGGAGGAGCAGAACTGTGTTTTCCTTAGACTGACAGATCCAGGCGAAGGGAGATCGCCAGGGAATCCCAACTAGGGACGGAGGAAATTCAGAAAGGAATATTTGGAATTTGTACAGCCACCTGAACGTGTGAAAGCTTAGAAGAAAGCCCTCCTCAGACCAGGTCTAATTTATTATTGCCTGGGTTGCCTGGATTCGGAAGCTTTGTGGTGTGAATAGGTTCAGACACTGTCACCACGATCCTGGGAGTAATAGTTCCGGGGCTCAGGTGTCACTGCTCCTCCTGATGCTCTGACTTGTTCTTTCATCTCTGTGTCCCCTGTTCTTCCAGCAATGCGCCTGGCATACATTTGATGTTCAGAACATGTGGTGAGTGAATGACCATTTCCTCTTTAGGAGGAAATGACAGCCAGGAAGCATAATGGCTGAGAGCACCAGAGAGAAGTAGGTTCAAATTCTGGTTGTATTATTTACCAGCTGTGTGACATTCAGCGAGTTAATTATGCTCCCTGACCTTCATTATTCCAATCTGTGTAATGATACCAGTCTCATGGGGTTGTGAGGATTAAATATAAGAATATTTGCAGCATGCCTGATATAGTGTCTGCAGCTTAAAAAGCATTAATAAATGGTAAGCATTGTTGGGTAATGAGGCATTTATACCTCCCAGAGTATTTGCAGTATAGAAGCAACTTACAGGGAAATCATTCTGCTGTTGGAGTTGAAGGCAGCGAGATAAGAGGAAAGGGTAAGAGGTTGAAAGAGAGTTGGTTTGGGGAGCTCAGATAGGGTCAAAGAAAACAGTTACAGCCAAAAGAGTAAAAATGAGTTTGGAGGCCTGCCACATATATTAAGATGGGTCTGAATTTAAGACAGGCCATATGAAGTCAAAAAGGATGGCTCTGGCTGGGTCCCTTAAGCTAAGTGGGCTGTGGTTTCTTCACCTAAACATAGAAAGGTGAATGATTACATCACTGTTCCAGGGTAAACCTCAATTGAGACAGGGTTAAGGGTATGTAAATAAGTCAGTGGATCAATGACAGGACTAGAATTGGAGTTCTGTCTTCTCACATTCTTCTCAAAGGACATTTAATTCCTCATGCCTTCCCCATGTAATTAACTTGAAAGTGTTTGAGGAGAGATGGATAATGAGGGAGAAATGCATTTCTCTTACCCCGACTTGCTACTTCCCAAGACACATATTCTTATTAAATTGGTGATAAAAATACTCTTTCTGTCCTCATGGTGCCTTGGTCCAGAAATTCACTAGAATTTATTTTTGAGGTAGACAGTGCCCTGTGCTTTGTATACTGTCACACACAGGAAGAAATATAATCGTTAAAAAATAATCATCTTGAATTTTTGATGATGCTCTGCTTGTTTGCAATTTTATTATTCATAGGTGTTAGCTTTGCAATTACAAATCCTGTTGTTAGTATTTTGGAGCAGATTCTGACATCAAATTTGGTTTGCCAATAGATGGGATAAGCATGTCAAAGAAACAGAGGATGATGACAATGGATAAAATCCCATTTAATTTCTACAGCTAATAATCTTATACAAGATATTTGAACACCGTAATGTGATTTCCACATTAAAGCACGTTCCTGTCAATTCAAAAATTAAGTAAATAGAGCAAAGGCATACTGTTCTACTAATCCACCAATGTCATAAATTTAATGATTTTAGCAGCTCAAGGAAAACAGGTATCATTGTAAAACTTCACATCAGGATGTGTTATAGCCTCTAACAATGATTATTTGTCATTTATCTGACACCAAAGGTGTGAACTGCACATTATAAGAGTCAAAGGTTTTTCATAAAACAAAACAAAGCCTCTTTCTCCAAGGCTTAGACTTTGACAGAGTGCAAGAGACTCATGAGAATGCGTCAAAAAGAAAAAAAAAAAGAAGTAGCATGGGACTAATGTAACCATAGCTGGTCTGGAAGCACACATTTTCTGTAGAGGAAACCCCAAGAATGTATACTTAGAAACTACTGAAGCTTTTGTAAAGTGAAGTATGTTTTAGAAGAATCTGGACTCTTATTTGGCCATCACCCATTCATGATACAAAACCAGCGGGTGTACATTCCTCTCCATTTCCTTCCAGCATTTCCAAAGCCTTGAAAGAGTAATGGAAAGGCACACATTTTAGTCTCCAATTTACCCATGGAAGCATTAGGCTTGCAAGCATATTTCTTTTTAAGTTAGTGAGAGTTTCCTGCAAAGTCTTGCATTCAGCACTGAATGTTTAAATATATTACCTATTACATGTGTACTTCATTTCTGTTTTTTCCTTTTCTATTTTTTCCTTTCCCTCTTTCCTTTCCCCCAATCCTCCCACTTCCCCTGCCTCTTCCCCTTTGGACCTTTTCTTCCTATTTCACATTATCTGTTATACATTGTGATCCTCATTTACACTTTCAGTTTCTCACACCAGAGAAACTATTCTGTATTTTTTTTTTTTGTTACTGGGGTTTGAACTTGGGAACTTGCACGTGCAAGGCAGTCACTGGAACCACTGAGCTACATCCCCGGCCCACTATTCAATATTTACACGTGTGTCCTATTTATTTCACTTAAGAGTATGGCCTCAATGTGGATCTATTTAGTTATAAATGTTTCTAGTTTCTCATTCTTCATGATTTTTTTTTTGTACCAGGGATTGAACTCAGGACCTTGGGCTTGTGAGTCAGGTGCTGGAACCACTGAGCTAAATTCCCCCAGCCCTAGTTCCTCATTCTTTATGGATGAGTAGTACTGGGTTGAAGGGAGGGTAAGGGAATGGAGAAATAAATAAGAACCGAGATATATCATGTAAAGCTACAAATTCCCAATGATGAATGTCATAATATTGTATATCTAAAAGGAACCAATAAACTTAATGAATAAAAATAAATAAATAAACAAATAAATGAGCCATAAAAAGGTGCTATTTAAATGTGTACTGAGAATTGTTGAAGAAGTCTACCAGAAATGAAACTTGGTCAGGAGGAGTTCATGCTGTCGATATGGTCTCTTGTTTGGGCACCAGAACTTTTAGAGCAATTGACAGTTGGCTCTGATTACTATTAGTAGAATCAGTACAAAAAGCAGCCTGATTTCTGGAATTCCTGTTATTTGGAGCCATTCTTCTAACCTGGGATGCTAAAAGACCCCCAATGATTGCTTGAGAAGGGTTTAATCTATACTAAGAAAAGAATGATGTAAATCTACACTAATGAAAGAATGATATAATTCACATAACATTAAGCTGAAAATTGTACATAAAAATAGCATCATTGACTAGTGGTAGATTTCCCACTAATCTCTCTAGAGTAGAGAATGAACTTGACACTTAGGGAAAGCATCCTAGTCCTGTTTGGACCTTTTCCTCTACTGGGGTCCTGGGACACTGCTGTCAGCCTTCACAGTCCACTCTGGTTTGGGTTGCAGACATCCAATGCTGATATATGAATTTCAGACTCGTCAGTCTTCCATCCTATACATTTTTAAGAATTATTTTTCCTGTAAAATTTTATTAGTGCATACTAATTTTACAAAATATTGGGTTTTACATATGCATACAGCATATTTTGACCATCTCCATGCCCCTATTACCTTCCCTTAGCCCTTACCCCTTATTATTTTTCTGCTGTCTAATAGTAGTTTCCCTTCCTACGTTCTACTTTCATGTCATCTTCCCCCCTCAATTCTGCACAAAGAGAAACATACAGTACTTGTTTTTCTGAATGTGGCTTACTTTGCATAATATGATGGTCTCTAGTTCCATCCACTTTCCTGCAGATAACATAATTTCAGTCTTCTTTATGTCTGAATAACACTCTGTTGTATTATTACAATAATTTGTTGTGTACATTGACCACATCTTCTTTATCCATTCATCCATTGATGGGGACCTATACTGGTTCCATATTTTGACGAGTGTGAATTGTGCCACAATAAATGTGGGTATGCGGAAATGTCTATAGTGTGCCGACTATAATTCCTTCAGATATATAATGAGAAGTGGTATTGCTGGATCATAGAACAGTTCTGTTTTTAGTGTTTTGAGGAAATTCTTATTGCTTTGTATAGTGTCAACCTATACATTTTAAACAATCATATTTAAAGCACGAAGTCATTATCAACTGTCTCTGTAACTCTAGTTATAACCCTATTCATATTAGTTATGTCACTAACATATGCAATGCTTCAGATATAGGTAATTCCAAATCTGCAAATGTACCTGCCTCTTATGGCAGTCTGAAAGTGGAAGAGAGCAATGGTTATGCTGAGATCTTTGCATACTAGTTTGTCCACTGTGCTGAAGTCTTTGACCCTGTGTGTTTTGTTATCAAATGTTGGTAAGCATGCATATTTTTGACTATTTTCAAAATCAGTCTGGGAGCAGAAAGTGCATTGATTGATTAGAAAGTTTTGAGTCTACATCTTTACTTACGGTGCTAGAACTCAACCTTCTCCAGTTCTTTCCTCTTCAAAATGGGATAAGTACACCTATGCGAGCTTTTGTTTTTAAGCTCTATTTAGAATGAAGTGACAAACATTTAAGTATCTTGTTCAGAACTTAGCATTTAACAGACATTTCACAATTGGTCTTGCATTGTGTCCACTTATGTTTGGCCTGCACATGCACACTGAAAAGTAAAGGAAGATTCTGAGGACTGGTATTTCGGGTCCTCCACCAACCCTGGGGTAAAAAATAAGTCTATATTTACTGGATAGATTTGAGCTTCATTTAAAATGGGGGCATTGAATTAGTCAGGGTTCTCCAGAGAAACCGAACCAATGGGAGATAGAGAGCTTTATTTCTAAATATATGTATGTATTTATTTATTTAGAAGGAATTTTATTGCGAGGGATTGGCTCACATGATTATGGATGCTGGGAAGCCTTCAATCTGCTGACTCTAAGCCAGACAACAAGCAAAGCCAGTGGTGGACTCCCATCCAATTTGGAAAGTCTGAGAACCGGAAGTGCCAAGAATGCAAATCCTGGCCTGAGCCTTAAAACTCAGAACCAGGAGCACGGATGTCGGAAGAAGGAGAACACAGATGTTTCAACTCAGGCAAATTCGCCCTTCCTCGGCCATTGCATTCTGTTCAGACCCTCAGTGTATTGAATGGCGTCCACCTGACTTGGTGAGGCTGATCTTTGCTCAATCTACCTTTTCCAATGCTCATCACACTCACAGACACAGCCAGAAATAATGTTTTGCCAGTGATCTGGGGCATCCCTTGGCCCCACCAAGCCAGCGCACAAAATTAACCACCACAGACATATATTATTAAGCAGAAATAGAATTGCAGTGTGCTCTTGTTGCTAAATTACAGATTTTTGCAGGCCAATGCCTTTCCTTTGTCTCCCAGAAATGCCTTGTTTGGTTTCACCTTTGGCCAATAGCTTTGGAAATAAGCAGCAGCAACAATGTCTGAATGCTAAAGCAACAATAGCAACAGACAGTTAACACTGTTCAGACAAAGTTCATTCTAAACCATTAGAAGACCTACTCAAGTATTCCCCCCGAAAGACCAGGACTCAAGGGAGGACTTCACTTGGATTAATCCCATGGACCACTCTGATCATCATTTACAAAGGGAAAGAATATTGAAAATCTCTTTTCCATTCTGGCTCCCGGGGAGAGGATGCTGGTTCACTTTGAAATGTATATAATCAAACAACTCATCTCAGACTTGCGGTTGTGAGGAGCTATAATCTCTCATCAGCTGGTCTTTTGAACTTGGAGTCACTGCCCATATTTATTTATTTGTTTACTTCATCTTTCTTTTGCTTACTGATAGTTGGACAAATAAATACAAATTAAAGAACCAACCAACATATAGCCAACGAGAAGAGGAGACAAATAATAAAGAAAGTTCAGAGTCTGTTCAGAGTATTATTAATTTAAAATATCATCAGCTCCTGATAGCAAAGAGAATTTTTTGGTAACACTTAACAATTTAAAGATATTTGGCATGGAGATAAAGGCAGAGTCTGAAACCCAAGTGTCTGGTTGAAGCTTCCACAGCCGTGGTATCGATATGAAGATGATGCATAGATGATTTTTCTTCCCCAAACGCGATAGTTGAGACTTCCATGTTTATGTGAAAAAACAGTACATACATTTACACCCCTTGAATTCTACACATATATTACCATGAAGATAAACTTTATTTAAATTTTTAAAATTTTTTATTTTTTTCCCTTACCAGGGATCGAACTCAGGACCTTGTGCTTGCAAGGCAGGCATGGTGCCACTGAGCTACATCGCCAGCCCCTGGAGATAAACTTTAGACTTTGTCCCTAGCATCAAAGCAGAAGCTAGAACACAGAGAAAATACCCTGGCATTTATTTTTCCAGTGATCTTGACACACAGGATTATGAGCAGACATGAAAATATCGACCCAGCCTAGACAACAACTGTCAGCAGCTGAGAAATAACCTGGCAGAAGTGACTTGGGAGAGACACAGTCAAATTCTCGATGAGTTTTGGAATAATGAAAGTGACATGAGTACCTTTAGGTTTTCTGAAAATAACTGGAAAATGAATATTAGCATATTTCCCACCCATGCTACACTCCCAGTTTCCCCAGTCTAATATGCTCTTGGATGTCCTTGATGAGCAGACCCAGGACAGCCAAGGTACTAGCAGAGTGGGTAAAGGCAAGAATTTTGGATCCAGAGGGTCCAATGGAGTTTGAATTCTGGTTGTGCCACCTGCTAGCTTTGGCAACATTATTAAACCATTTTTTTGGTGCCTTACTTTCCTCATTCAAAAAACTGTCTTAAAATCTCCCCAAAACTAGCTCATAGGACTGTTTCAAGGGTACAGTGAGCCAATATGCACAAGGTACATGGGGTGGTGCCTATCAGAAGTGTATCATAAGTATTAGTGTTAATGGAATCCTTGGCTGGGGACCGGGTGGGGAGCAGACTTAGGGGAGTCCCAAGAAACCAGATCTGGTCATTTGTCTTAAAGATCAAATGGGAAAAAGTAATGGTGAAATATGACGGGAATTTATTATTCCCATCCTGGGAAGACAGGGAACTGGTATTCTCAGCCCTATCTTGGGGGACTAACAAGAGCTCAAAAAGTATAGGGCCAAGGAGTATGTATAACTAAGCAGTCTTGGTCAAAGTCTTGATAATTTTCTCAGGTCAGCTTCTGCCAGGTGGTTCTATCTATTGATAGAGGACACAATTTGCTTCCCCTCATGGGGCAGTTGGTCTTGTTTAGGGGGGCAGTTTCATCATGAGGTTGAACTGCCTGCAAGGCTCACTGCTCCTGGCAGGATCAGGGCAATGACTGGAGAGGTCTAGACATCATTCCAGTGATGTGAAGCAGGGTGTGGTAAAAGTTGCAGGTTGACACAGTCTGTTGATTACGAGGTCCCTGCAAATCTTTGAAATACCTTAGTTACTCTTATCTTGGTGCCTTCAGCCTTGAAAAGGGATGGGAGAGATTGGTTAAATTTATGGTGAATCAATCTACTATTACCAGTTGTTAGACAGTGTTATGGCTTGTATCTAAATGTCCTTGAAAAACCTCATGTGGTCATAGGTGGGGCTTCTTGGGGGTGGCTGGATCTAGGGTTTGTGGTGCTGGAATTAAGGGTGCCCCATCCTGGCTGTGGGTGGCACCACTGAATAAGCTTGCAGCCTGGATGGAACATAGAAGGGACAGAAAGAAGGCAGCCTGGTCCTGCTCCTGCTGCTTGCTGCTTCTCTGTCTCCTACCTGCTTGCCATGGACCATTTCTCCTCTGCCTTGCCGCTATGCCTTAGAGCTGACTATGGACTGAAACCCTACAAACTGCGAGATAAATGAACTTTTCCTCCCTTAATTTGTGGGTATTGGGTATTTTGTCTCAGCAGTGCAAAAAGTAACTAAGACAGACAGACTCTCCTCAAGTGATTAACATGTCTACACAGAAAGATCAGCAGGAATCTGGCCCAAAGTTTAAGGTAACAAAGGAGACAGATACAAAATGAAAGCAGAGATGGTAAGATTTAACCTGCTTTCAGTACTCATTACGCATCTTCAGGCCCAAGTAAAGTCAGTACTGTTTAGCAAAAGCAGCCTCTAAGTCCTTGCTATACATTGCTTGGTTATTTTTAGGAGACTATCATCCAAGTTTTGTGCTGTAAAGTTAAAGACTAGTTTAAATTGGACTGAACAACACAGGAAATGTATTAGTTCACGTATTTGGTAAGCTGAAGGGAGACCAAGTTTGGGGTAAGAATTGATTCAGTGTATCAGCAATGTTCTCAAGGAATCAGGCCTTTCCCCCAAGTCTTTTTTTTTTTTTTTTGGTACCAGGGATCGAACTCGGGACCTTGCGCTTGCAAGGCAGGCCGTGGAACCACTGAGCTAAATCCCTGGCCCTCCCCCAAGTCTTTGCTCTATCTTATACCCCTGGTGATGCCAGCTTCACCCCACAACTGCTTCCTACTAGATACTGGTGTTGCTACTATTGGCTCTTGGGACTTATGCTTCCTCATTCCCATCTAGTAAGAGGTTGATGGCCTTTGTCTTAGCTGTCCTCCTAAGAGCAGTGCTGAGAATGTCAAGAGAAATTTGCAGTGGGTAGAGAGATTGAACTCAATTGCAGGGAAAGAAAAAATGTGAGAATTTTTAAGCTGATGGAGAAGGAGGAAGAGATGCTGCAGAGGCGACCAGAGTGTCCGTTACAGGAGCTCTTTGTGTGAGACCTTTGGTGGCATCTGCTGAGGGTTTTGACTTAGTTCTGAAAGAAGAGGAAGGACATGGTGGTGAGGATGTAGGCAAATTACTGGGAGATGCGTTCTCTTGCTAAGAGCAAGATGTCCCCTCGGGTGAGTCACCACCTCCAGAAAGTAATTTAGGGAATGAGTTCTGGGACATGTCTGCTTCATTGCCTCCTGTCAACTCTGCCCTTTATTCTTTGCACATTCTTTTTTTGGTACTGGGGACTGAACTCAGGACCTTGTGTTTGCAAGGAAGGCAGCGGAACCACTGAGCTAAATCCCCGGCCCTGCACATTCTTTTTAATATTGACTAAAAGAGCACATGAAGAGGCAGGAAATTGTGTAGATAAATCTGCAAGTAGATTTTCTCGCAAAGACTCCAGGAGAGACCCAAGAAATAGGATCATGAATAGTAAGATCATCAGCTTGAAATCTCTGCTCTTTCACATAGCAGCATGTTTCTGGACAAGTCCCTAACTTTCCTCAAGTCTTGTTCCTTTATTTGTAAAATGGAGTTGATAACAGTATGTCCTTAAAAGAATTGTTACAAGAATTAAATGAGATAATGTATGAATACCCTGTGGCACAGAATAAATGCTTAGTACATCTTAACTATTCTTATTACTGTTGGTATTGTTATTCTACTGGCAGCTAATATAAATGGAGGCCTTGATGTCTAATTTGAGCAGATGTTCCGACACTTCTAAGATTGTAAGAGACAGAAGACTTTGAGTCTGGGGTTAGAACTCAGATTATTTGGAATTTCCATATTTTTCTCTATGGAATTAGAATTTGTTACATTGCATTCTATCAGATAAACCTTTTCTTCCCTTATTCTGGGTTGAGAATTCCACTTGGGTAGGAGTTATTTAGGAATTTATCCTATGAAAATAATCACAGACTGGGAGAAAGGGTTATTCCATGCAACATTTTGTTTGAGATGACTGCAAAAAAAGTAAAATTATTTAAAAAGCCAACAAAGTTTGAGTCAATCAAACATTGTTCTAAGATACTATCTCAGTCAGCATGCTATTGGTTGCACACAGGACAATTCTTCTCTCCTTCACCCCTTTGAATTAGCTTATACAACCATGGTCATTTCTCGTATAATTTACCAATGGAGAAGTAGAATTGATCAAGACGTGGTACTTCAGAGTCTGTCTCAATTTCTCTTGATTCTTGCGATTTGGACTTTGATGTACTGACTTCACCCTCAAGGTGTGGCAAGATGTCTACAGATTTTCAGACTCACACGAAGACATTACAACCTCCAGAGGAAAAAGAGCCTCTTCTCTTTATTTTTTTTAAATTAAATTTTTATTAGTATATGTTAGCAATACATAACACTTACGTCCATCATGGGGAAGTGGTACATGTATAAAACACATCTTCATTCTCTTTACCCCCCATCCTCTCCATTTCTGGTCCCCTTCCCATTTGCAAAAGATCTGTCTCTTTGTTCTTATTTATTTTGGTTCCGGGGATCGAACTCAGGTCTTTGCGCTTGCGCAGCAGGCGGTGAAACCTTATTATCTATTTTTTATTTTGCTCTTTAATTTATTTATACTTGGATTTCTCATAATAGATAAACAGTGTGATAATTAAGAAGCTCCAAGCTAACCCTTCCTCTCCCATGAATAACATACCGAGTAGCACAATGCAGATTATAGAAACACAAGGTGAGTTTTCTTAGGTTCCTTCCCAAGAAATATTTGCCAATTTTTGTTTGTTTTCTCCTCCAGATGAATTTTAGAATTAGCTTATCAGTTTTTATAAAAATGCCCTATGAAGTTTTGCTTGGATTATTTGGAATTGGTAGAGTCATCTGGAAGAGAAATGGGCCTGAAAGTTATTTTAGTTCAGAAAACACTAAAGTGGTTGAATTGTTTGTAGTAGGGAAAAAAGGAAAGAATTTCCTATCAATAGGAAAATGGATGACTAACACACCCTGTAGCCACGCAATAGAATAGCATATAGCAGTTAACAGGAATGAACCGGCGGTGCCGAGTAGTGCTAAATGGTAGGATCCTATTGAGCTAAATTACACACAGCACACAGTGCAATACTGTCTACTGCTCACAGATAGCCGCATGTGAATGTAAAAGCCATAAAAGACATTGGAAATATGCATCAAGTTCAGGATAATGGCTGCCTCTAGGGATCATGGAAGAAGAATGGGAAAAGGAGACCTTAACTCTATTTATAATGTTTTATTTCTTTTGTTTTCAGAATATTTGAAACATTGCAGCCCCTAGGGGCAGAGAACTGGATGCGTGAGCAATGGTAATGGGGTGGGGAGAGATTTTTACTCTGCATTTTTCTTACCTTTTATAATTTGGACCATACTGGATGTCTTACTCTACAAAAATAAAATCATGAAAAGAGACTCTAAAACATACACCCATCTTCGAACAATGATCTGTTCTTAACTTACTTTTAGTTCCTATGGTTTTCATATTTAAAAAGATTTCTTCAAAAAGAAAAAAGGAAAGGTAACGTGCATCCAGGCAGGGGTACAGGTGATGTTGCTGAGGCCAGGGGCAGCTGAGGCGGAGGGGAGGTGTGACCACCTCCAGGGTGAGACACTTCTCAGGTGCTGCCTGTGAACTCTGCACTCCAAATGAGCTTGACCTTCAAGGCCCCTTGATGCAGACTCTTCTGTAAGACTTTTGAAAATTGGGAAGAATGAATATGTCTTGGAAGAGTACTTTGCAGCCTACTGTGCTCCTGGGGTAGTGATGCTCTGGACTTGGAGCTTCTGAGTTTCCTCCCCATGCACCACCATCTAATTCCTTTAAGAATACTCAATCCTGCACTGTATTCTATGATGGGACAGAAATCACAGCTTCCTATCATCTGCCCTTTGTCCTCTTATCACCCTTCTTTTTCCCCTTCCCAGAAAGCCTAGACATGCTAGCTTTCTCATGAAAAGAACAGGAGCCGTAAGAAATGCCAATCCCCCAAAGACCTAGTGGGAAGGCAGGGTCCCGGCTTCTCGTTCCTTGAGAGAGAGAAGAAAGAGGCCATGGAGGCCCCAGTGGTGGTGGTGAGCAGTGTAAATGAGAGGGAGATGGATCTTCTGGGGAAATAGAAAGAAGCAGATCTGGGAGTTTTAATGAGTTGCTGTGGATATCCTTTACTATCTAAAGGAGACAAGAAAGAAGATTAAAAACTCCTGGGCTCTGCTTCTTTAAACACGGTGCTGCTCTGAAAGCTGTAGTACAGAGCTTTATAAGCATTGTAATTATAATGGGCTGACCCTGGAGTGGTGGCATGAAGTGGTGGCCTGGCTATTTTGGAGGATTTACTTAATCACAAGAGTAATTCTAGAGGGGTGGAATTCTAAGGATCCTTGGGCTGGGGTTTTGGTCACACCTCGGGCTTCACAGTGAGTTGCTGCCTCCTCCACCCGTGTTAATCTATCCATAACAGGCAGTCCTTGTGTGTCAATTAAAAGTAAAAAAAAAATATGAAAAAGGAAGAAGCAGCCCCTCGAACACGGTGGGAGTAGAAAGTGGGAAAAGAAGAATCAGAGTTGTTGGGAGAAATCATGTTCTCTGAGAACAAAGACAGCAGCTCTAGGAGGATGCGGGATGATGGGAAAAGACGAGAAGAAAAGCCAAATGGTCCATGAGCAGAGGAGGAAGTGGGTCTGTCACTCTCCATTTTTCGTTTTTGCTCGTTATAGTACCAGTAAATGTGTTTTTTTTTTTTTTAGACCACATTCTTCCCACCATAATTTAGGAGGACGTTGTTGCCATGTTTGAAAATCACTTGAAACAATAATTGGTGTTATTCTGAAACACTTACTAAGAATGACAAAACTATTTACATGCTGGGGATACTGTGCCAGAAAAACTGCTAAACGAAACATGCCTTTTCTTCCATAGAAAGCAGAGTTGCAAAGAGCAATGTTGTAGCCGTTTTCTTTGTTGTAGAACTTGAGCTATGAATCCTTGCTTTAAATTCATATTAATGACCTTAGCTACCAAGTTATCAGGAAAGAGCTTTTTGAGACATCTTCTATATAGAGTCTGGGTATTTCAGTGTTAACTTTACTTAAAATTTAGCCTCTACAATTTGATTTCAATCATGTGAAGATATATAGTAAAAAGGCTGCTGGGAAAAACTCTAAAATGCTTATCATTGTATTTCTCTGGGCATCAAAATTCTGGATGATTTCATTTTTTCATGCTTCTTGCTATTTTCCAATTTTTTCTACAGTCTATATTCATAACATGAAATAAAGTAGTTATTGTTAACAATCACTCTGTATAAGTTTTTTTTGTTATATGATCACAAGGGTGTAAAAAATTTATGAAGTGAAGAGACTGCAAGTAGAAAACACCAAAATATTAATAGTGATTCTCACTGAGTTAGAATCCTTCTTTATTCTGCATTACTTTATAATGAACATGAACTACTTTCATATTAGAAAATATTATTTTAAGAAAGAATTTATTAAACTTGATCCAAAGAAATGCCAGAAGGGTCAAGCCAGTTTAACATTTTCTCTTTCATAATGGCATTCTAGAATCTTTTTTGAAAGGGCATGTTTTCCCCTGATATCAATCTCAGGAGGTTGAAGGACATACCCCAAACACCTTTAGCTTCCTTTAATAACTGATTTGGATATATTATTCTCATATATTTAGAAATTTGCTTGAATCTTACCATGACCAACTTAATGGGAAAAATGCATTTGTGCCCAACTTTAATAAATATTTCAGGGAAAGTAACACTGTATTAGTGTTGCCTTCCCCATTACTGGGGAGAGCTAGCAGGGATAATGACTACATATATTTACCCTGGGATGGAACTAAGTGGGGTGGTCTCATTTGGATTGGGGAGGAGTCAGTTTTCTTGTGGATCTAGAGGCTGACCAATATTGAAGGAGAGAGAGACTACAGACTGTAGCTGAGAAGGGAGACAAGACAAGAGAATTAGAAATTAAAAGACACAGTAAAGTGGTGACAAACAGAATGCAGGGTTTAAGTTAGGTAGATCTTGGCTCAAATTCTATTTATGCCATGGATCCAGCTTTGAGTGGGCCACTTAACCTCTTTGCCATTGCTAGGACACATTAGCTGATGTCCACAACTTAAAGAAGAGGTTTTATTTAGCTCATAGTTTTAGGGGATTCAGTCCATGGTCAGCAGACTCCAGGGCAGAAACATTAAGGCAGAAGGGCATATTGGAGCAAAGCTGCTTAGTTTGTGATATCCAGGAAGGAGAGCAGGGGAATAGCCCCAGAGATGAAGGAGTGGGGCCCAGATACAGTACCGAAGATCACACCACCATGACCCACCCAGACACATCCAGAAGTGGAATCCACCAATGCCCCGGTGACTTCCAACCCAATCAAGTTGACACATCAAGGCTTACTGGCACAAGCTCCTTGACTCTCTGTTTCCTTGTGTTTAAAATACTTGTGCCTCAGATATGAACTTAGGTCATTCTATTTTTGACCCCAAATAAGATTGGATTCTGAGTAAATTCCATGATTTCTCCTAGCAGTTATGATTAAGACTGTGACTGATGACACTTGACAGTATTAGCTTGAAAGAGAGTATTTCTTTCTCTCTCCCAGTAAAGGCTGGCATGGAGTCTCCAGCCACGTGGGATGCAAGTTCCTGACCATTTTCCCCCTACCATCAGTAGAATGTGGCCTTGTCCTCATCACCCTAGAGTGTTACACCTTGCCCTATACCTCAAGCAGCCAAAAGGGGTACAGGAAGAAGGAGAAAAGAAGGCAGGAGTGAGTGTACACAACTGATCTCTTATGGTGTGGCCTCTACACAGGGGAGTCCTCCTCTCTAATGCCAGCTGTTAGAGTCCTTATGCCTCTACCTCATATCAATAGTGTTCATCACAGTGTTATTAGAGTACGTAACTCAGGACTGGCACAATAGCACTTATAGATAACCAAGATTTTAAAAATCAGCTAATATTAAGTATAGTATTATTAAATTTACATTATTATATTAACAAGAAATCATAACTCATGGAAATCCCAACCTGGCTGAGAATCATCTCAAGTTGCCCGGCTGTGATCTTTGTGGATGCTGGCAGTATGACAGGGGAGGGAGGTGGGGGGATTAGGCACGCAAGGCCTCTTGGTAACCTCTTGTTCTCAGTATTAACCCTTTAAAGAACTCTAAGATATCATTTTTGCCTCAATTTCTTTTACAAATAAATGGTAACAGTTGCCTAGGTTTAGTGAGGGCTACAACTTGGCTAGGCTCCAGGCTAAGCAGTTTGTGGATGTTATCTCACTGAATTCTATAGCCTTATGGGACAAGCATGGTTAGTCCTGTGGGCCCCTGAAAGAGGTCACCCCAAAGCTGTGAAAAGGAAGAAAAAAGCAGCTGTAGAAAAGCTCTCTGCTTTCCCTCTGTTTAAAGCAGGACACAGGTTTACAAAGATGAAAGGTAGGCTGCTTCCTCTCCCAGGAAGAGAGCAGGGTGTCCAACCTCCAAGGGCCTCTTTCTACTTAATCAGTCTAGAGATGGCACGAGAGGAATCTACGAGCTTTGTGTACTCAACGAGCTTTTCAAATGAACATCTATCTGCCAGTTATTTGCCTTCCCCTAACTAGCTGGCCCCAGAGAAAATCTTTTCCTTTGTCTTGTCAATTCTCTAAAATGTACTGTTCTTTGCTGAAGATGCTGTATAAGCGGAATTCAAAGACATCTCTTTGACAACTACTGTTCTCTGCATGTCTTGCACATATATACGAAATGTGCCTGTAAATCAACCTCTGTTCATTTTTTTCTTTTCAATCTGTCTTTTGTAACAGGGATAAATTCCAGCTAAGAACATTTGGGGGTTATTATTTCCCCCTACACATCCCTTTGGGTAACGTGTGGAATTGGGGGTTAGAAAGAGATAGTCATCTTTTCAAGGTCCTGCAGCTAGGAGGGCATAGAGATTCAGACCAAATCTTCATGCTCTTAAACATGATGCTGTCATTCCCTCCATTGAGCCTTGTCATTGACCTTAAATGGTATCATCTGTGGGTGTGAGGACAACACTCAATATCACGTTCCCAATGAGATTGCAAGCTTAACCTTGAAGCCTCCTTCACATGGGGGACACTGAGATGCTTAGGCAGATGCTTGCTGTGGGCATCAAATTCCCCAAGAGCTTTTAGGTTTTGCCCATTAGTTTCTCGAAAAACTTGTGCCGCTGTGTATTTCATAGAAACTGTTTATTTCCAGCTGGTCAATTAGGTCTAACGTTTGCTCCCTTAATACCTTGATTGGCAAATTTCAGAAGACATTTTAGGAGTGAGAACTTTGCAGTGTATTTTTTGGTAAGTGAAGGACCCTTGTTAGCAAGACAGACTCCATATTGCTGCTTGACCCACCTGCCTGCCCTTTAGATGAACTCAAAAGGAGGAAGCTTAGAAACCTCCTTCCCTTAGAGAGTCTCTTAGAAACAACAATTAATCAACTATTGTTTTACAAATGTTCTAACAGCAGGACGTTCCTCTTCTGTACCTTTTGCTTGCTTTGCTAGTTCTATCCCATGGGGGGGGGCTAGAAACTGTTGGCCTCAAAGGTGTATAAAACATGTTTGTCTCGCCCCAGTCGGGGCTCGAGTCCGATGCTCAGCTCGGGTCCTGGCCGGTAATAAACTCCTGTGTGGATTTAATATTGGTTTCTGGTTGGTTCTCTCTCACTGGGTACAACAGTAAGGATGGATGATTCTTTCAATATCTTCATCACTTCTTGAGATCTCACCACCGCAACAAATCAGTAATTCTTTAGCTGATGTCATTTCTTCACCAATTAAAAGAAAAATTGGCCTGGGGTATTATCCCTTATGTGCCCATGATTTCCAGAAGGACTGGAGTGTAGGACGGAACAATTGCATTCCCTGTGGAGGGTGTGAAATGAAAGAAAAAGCCATGAAAAGATGACTAGTAAACAAATATGTGATATAAAGCAAGCAAAAAAAAAAAAAGAAAATATTCAGTCCAGCTTGTAGTCAGAGAAATGCTATTTTTGAAAATTTAAAAAGAGGCAACTTGCTTGCTTATTGTATTAGCAAAAATTATTTGCAAGCAATAATATATGACATTTGTAAAATTGTGGTGAAATTGTTTTTCTTCACTCTAGCTAAAATGACATAACTTTCTAGCAAATATCTCACTGTGGAAAAAGTGCCATAGATGTGTTCACAACTATTGATCTGATAATGTTATATTTAGCAATTTTTCACAAGTAACTAATATGAAAGGGAAAATTCATATATAAAGATATGTTCTTGTCAGTATTACTTATTTTAAAAATGTCACAGCTAATATCCAACTGTACATGTGATACCTTTAATTCTGGAATACCACATAGCCATTAAATATAGTAATTAAATACATATTATCATATATTAGATTAAAAAAGGAAGCAAGTTTGCAGACATACCAAAATTATAAGTATATGCAAAAATTGAATACATTTTAGGCTGCTATCAAGAAATCAACCAATAACAAATGCTGGCGGGGGTGTGGAGAGAAAGGAACCCTTCTCCATTGTTGGTGGGAGTGCAGACTGGTGCAACCACTGTGGAAATCAGTGTGGAGATACCTCAAAGAACTAGGACTAGAGGTCCCAATCGACCCAGCTGTTCCCCTACTGGGTATTTTCCCCAAAGAATTAAAAGAATCATACCACAGCGATATATGTGCACCTATGTTTATAGCGGCAAAATTTGTAATAGCTAAGGATTGGAAATAGCCCAAGTGCCCATCAACTGGAAACTAGATAAAGAAGATGTGTTTTTTTTTTATAAAATGGAGTACTACTCAGCCATAAAGAATGAGAAACTAGAGTCATTTATAGCTAAATGGATGCATATTGAGGCCATATTCTTGAGTGAAATAAATAGGACACACACGTGTAAATACCGAATAGTTTCTCTAGTGTGAGAAACTGATAGTGTAAATAAGGATGAAAATGATTAAAATGAATAACTGATAATTTGAAATAGGAAAAGGTCCAAAGGTGGAGGAGTGGTGAGAGGGGAAGAGGAAGGGGAAGAAAGGAAAGGAAAAATTATGAGAAAGAAAAAAAAAATGGAAACAAAGTCTATGTAAATAGGGAAGGGTGGTGGGGGTGAAGGGCGCACAGGTAATGGGGAAAAAATAAGAACTAAGATACATCATGTACAGGTACAAGCACCCAATGATGAATGTAAATGTATTGTATCCCTAAAATGTACCAATTAATATATAAATAAAAAAACCCAAAACAACAAAAAAAATTGAATACATTTTAAAGAAACTGACTTAAAAAGAAAACATTCAGGGGCCGGGGATTTAGCTCACTTGTGCCACTGCCTGCCTTGCAAGCACAAGGTCCTGAGTTTGATCCCCAGTACCAAACAAAAAAACCAAAAAAGAAAAGAAAACATTCAATTATTTGTAGTCTTACCACAAGTTCATTTTCATAAACCTATGTTTCCCTAGGTGCTAAATGAAACAATTTTGTGAAATATACCTTGTCAGTTTTGTTGATTATGACTTGTCGTTAGGCATCAGTGTCACTCCTTGCAACTGAAGGCAAACAGTTCTTGTTGTCTGCCCAGAAACGTGGCCATGGTCTGGAAGACACCATAGTCGAGCGGCACTAAAGACACAGTTATGGCAGAACTTGGACCTCATCCACGTTCTAGATTTTCACTGACGATAAAAATTTTCACAAGCCACAGCGTTGTTATATTGAAGGAAAATTGTGCTTTTGACAGACCAAAGCTTGAAGGCCAGGTAGCACTGGTTAAACTCTATGTACAGAGCTCAGTGGAACACTCATGGAATAACTATATGGAATGGGCATAAAGGAGAGAGCCAGCGCTGCACTTCTCAATTCCTTGAAACAATCACCATCTCCTTCACTGGAGAGAGCTGGCTGAGCTGCCCACTGAAGTTCTCGATTTTTCTGGATCACATCTTCTAATGCTAAAATTTTTTCTTTTCTCATAGTTTTTCCTTTCCCTTCTTTCCTTTCCCCATCTCTTCCCTTCACCCCTACCTCTTTGGACCTTTTTTCCTATTTCAAATCATCAATTATTCATTTTAATCATTTTAACCCTTATTTACCCTATCAGTTTCTCACACTAGAGAAACTATTCGGTATTTACACATGTGTGTCCTATTTATTTCACTTAAGAGTATAGCCTCAATATGCATCCATTTAGCTATAAATGACTCTAGTTTCTCGTTCTTTATGGCTGAGTAGTACTCCATTTTATAAAAAACCCACATCTTCTCTAATGGGAGTTACTGTTACACATTTTGGACACTACAATTGGCCTAAATGAAAGACGATACCCACAAAAGTCATGTGTCCAGAGGTGATTCAAATGGATGCCATTTATTTATTTATTTATTTATACCCAAATATTTATTTTTAATTCAAGTTTCATATTGCAAACGTAGTAACATTAAACTCAACAGTTTAAGGAAGAATTTTTTTGGGAGCTACATTAGTAAAATGTATATATTGCAGAAAAAAAAGGAGATTGGCAATACCAGTAGAACAACTGAATTTAGTGTGTGAGTTTGAAGGTGGTACATTTCCATTTTCTCAACTTTCTCAACTCTATCATTTCTACTGAGTAAAAATTTGAAATAATTCTGATTAATCCTTAAGAAATCTAAGGACCCCCCTAATGTCATTTCACTTAGAAAAATCAAACAGTTTTCAAAGAATGAAGATTTTCTATTTCTGAGAATAATCCTTTGCAAGTTGTCCAAATCAAAATGGAATTGCTTGTGTCAACTTTAACTAACTGAATACATGTTAAGGGGCTCTGAAGGAGGTTCTCACACATGACTGCCTTGTTGTAACTATCACAAAAGATTTTGCAAGCACCACAGCATTGGATAAATGACCTCACAGCCTTACACAAAAACCATTTGTGCAAAGATATCTGCCCAGCATCCGTCTGTTCAATCAGATGCAACCCTTGTTAGTCATCTTTGTGGCCAAGGGTTATCATTTCAAAATATCTTAACCATTTCCCCTTGCTTCACCATGTTTCAATGCTCATAGCATATGCAGCAGTATTCTATTCCCAAATTAATACTGTTACTCCTTGGAGAATCTCTTTTTAATTGTTATTTAGGTCAACAATCTAAAATCTATTCTATCAATTTTGAAAGCAATCCCTAAAAGTATTGCCCTTAACTACTTTGGAGGAAGGTAGGTAGAGCTCAGAAGGTAAACATGTGCCCTCCAGAGGGAGCACATTTATGGATTTGATCATATTCTGAATATTTGTTTCAAAAACAATTACATCTTTTCAAGGCTCACCTTATGCATGAAAACTAGGAATTGCCCAGTTTTCTCCTAAGAGGAAGACATTTTGAGGATTATTATTAAAACAATGCTGTGTGAGAGCTTAGCAGCACACAGTGGTATTTATTTAGCTGATGAATGTGTCTATTAGATAGAGGGGTTGACTTCTTTGGTCTGGGCCCAGCTGGAGGTGTCTGTTTTAGTCACATAGTTTGCAGAAGCTGTGCTTCTCAGAGATCTAGGAATAATTGGTTTCATATGTCTCTTATCCTCCCTAATCTCATAGTGACAGCAGAGAAACAAGAAAAGAAACAGAGGTACAGTCCTCAAGAGTAGGCTATGGACTGTTGCTATTTTCCTACTGATTCTGGTATATCAAGGCAAATAGCAGAGCCCACCTTGATATATTTTGCCCACGTCGAGGCTGGGGGAAATGATCCTGTAATCTACTCCCAGAAGGTGAAAAGGTGTCATAAAGCTAGAAATGGTCCAGCGATAAGGTAGGTTCCCTCAAGGAAGAGGATGATTCTGAAATTGTGATATAGTAAATGTATATTTGGTCTCTGTCCTGGATTCCTGGCATGCAACTCCTTAAAACCTTGAAACTTTTGTGTGTTAGTGAGAAGATTGGAGAACAGAGGCTCCCTAGATAGCTTCTAGATGAGACTTTGTCACCAGGAAGGCCAAGGCAAGATTAGAGGGCTGGAATTTCCAGCCCTTCAATTTTGAGAGAGGGGAAAAAAGGAGAGGGACTGAAAGTTGAGTTGTTGCTCATGGCCAATAATTTAATCAATCATGTATATTTAATGAAGCTGTCATAACAACCCAGTGTATGGGGCATGGAGACCTTCTGGATAGCTAAGCATGTGCCCGGAGTGGGCATGGAAGTCTGGTGCCCATCCCCCGGGAGTTTCCTCTGCAGCTCTTCCCTCTGGCTGTTCACCTGAACCTCTTGGAATGTCCTTTATAACAAATGGGTAAATGTAAGGACAGTGAATTTTGTGAGTCATTCTAGCAAATTAACGGAACCTGTGGAGAGGGTCACGGGAACCCCAGCGTACAGCCCATTGGTGAGAAGCCTGGGTCACAAACTGGGGCTGGTGACTGGCATCTCAGGTGGGACAGACTTGTGGGACTGAGCCCTCAGCCTGTGGGACCTGCCGCGGTCTCCAGGTAGGATAGAGGCAGAATGGAGTGAAATTGCAGGACACCCGGCTGATATCTGCTGGAGAATGACTTGGCCATTAGAGAAAAACTCCCGCGGACTGGGTCAGAGGAGCGTGTGTTGAGTGTGGGAGAATAGGAAACCACTTTGTCTTTCCTGTCTCTTGCAGTGATAGTCATCCTCCTGGCCTCTTCAGGGGCTAATTGTCCTGACTGCCACTTCTGGGCAAATTTAGGAATTTAAAGGCAGCAATTGTAGAAAATAGAGTAATGTCTTCGAGATGGGGAAGGGGGAAAGGAAAGGGAAGGAGGAAGAAGGGTAAGGGGCAAGGGGATGAAAAATGATCAAGATATGCTCTATATATGTACCAATTCCCCCCAAACAAATGTGAATATTATGTATCACAAATATATTCCAGTGAAATGAGGAGTGGACGCTTTAAACAGAGTCTTTTAGTTAATTTGACCAAAGTAGCAGTAATAGCAGTCTTCTGAATAGTGTCCCAAGGAAAAGTTTTAGAAAGGAATAGATTTTTTCTAAGTCCAAAGCAAGACCAACCCCTGTCAGCCTCAGAGCACTTGAAGGGTCTCGCTGCTCGTACAGGAGCACAGACAGCTGTCTGCTTTGGGATCAATGTTTGTGCCTCACAGCAAAGGAATATGAGCAGAACCACCTCATTGGCTTCCCCCATCACCTGATTTGACATTGATTTCCAATTTTTTAAAAAAAGGAGCCCAAGGTTAGTCCCTGTGGAGTCAAATTTGAGACTAGAACACCTGCTACCACAGCATACACGGCAATTTCTTAGTGGGTTAATGAAAGAATAAGAAGACCTTTGTTCTCCAAGTGAAAACTGCTCATTTAAGATCTTTTCTCTTCAATGGTTTCTACTCATGTCAAGAAGCTGCTAGTATTTCACTTGTTTAAAACTCCGGATTCAGAAACAAATTAATGCTGGAGTGGTAGCCTACACCTATAATCTCAGCTACTGGGGAAGCTGAGGTAGGAGGATTGTAAATGGGTAACTTAGCAAGACCTGGTCTCAAAATAAGATACAAAAGGGCTGGAAGTGTAGCTCAGTAGCACAGATGCAGCTAAGTATTCCCCCCATTCCCCAAATCAAACCAAAACAAAATACGAATTAGATCAATGTGCAAAGAAAGTGAATTTCTCTAAATGCTAAGACAGATGTCCCTTTAACAGATGTTGTAAATCTTATTATAAGAAAACAGGATTTCTTATTCTGGACATGGAATTCAGTGGCTTTGGGAAGTGTATTTGCATTTTCAGACTCAGTTTCTTTATCCATAAGAGGAGGTAGAGAAAGACAGCTGCAGGTGTGACTTAGGGAAGCTGGCTTCCTCCAGGTGAGGAAGTCATTATTAGATCAGGACCCAGCTTCCCATTTTACAAGTAGGGAAACTTTGAAAATCAAAACAGATCAAAACAAATCATGTAGTAGTGTGATTTGGAAGATCAACTCTGCAGTCAGGTGGCTTGGTGAGAATTCAGGTGCCATCACTGGTTAGCTGTGTGATCTCAAGCAAGTCACATAAACTCTCAGGGCTTTAGCTTTTGCAGGTATTATACGTAGAAAAATACTGCTTGTCCTTAGAGCTTTTACATAACATACACAACATGGTTAACCCAAGGCTGATTAATAATAAATGCTGTAGTTTGTGTCCTTTAGCTGGTAAGTAGCGTCTCCCATCCTCTCCCATAAAATTGCCTTACTGTTTCTGAGGTATCCATTCCCTTCTACAAAGCCCATGTGCCTCCTGGGAGACCAGCTGACCAGCATTACAGAAAGTCCTGATTGCTGGGACCTAGTTGTTCTCAAACTCTTGTGTTATCAGCATGATCTGGAGGGCTTGTTCAAAAACATACCCACACACAGGTGCTGGACCCAGCCCTGGAGTATGTGATTCTGTCGGTGTGGGGTGAAGCTGAGAATTTTTATTCCTAGTAATTTCCCAGGTTGCACTGATGTTGCTCATCCAGGAACCATACACAGTGTGAGTCCAAACACAGTGTCACACCCTCCCATCCTGGTTGGTCCATTGCAACAACAGAGAGCTATGAGAGAAGGAGCCGCTTTGTTCTTAGGAGAGTCACAAGGCCCTGGATGAGGCACCCCAAATGTGGCACCTTGGTATTTGAGAAAACTGCAGAAGCAGGAGGGCTCTCTCATCTTCTCTTGCCTCTTCTTGCTTGAAGTGGGCCACAAAACCCTAAGTGAGTTCCCCTGAGAGTAGTTCCCTCATTCGAAGGGGCCCTCCCTACAGCTGCAGGACAGGAATGTACTCCTCTCTGAGGACACAGAGATGCAAGAAGAATCGAAGCTTGAAGGCCTTGATACACCCCCCCCCGATTTATTACCATGTGATCACACCCCTTTGTCCCCCAATCCTACTTCTGTACAACTGTCTGTGAAAACACACACTTTTCCCTATTTCTTTGGATCTTCATTTCTTAGGCCTCTCATGCTATGTGAAGCTAATGTTAAGCAAATTGGGATGCTTTTTCCTTATTGATCTTTTCCTTTTAAAACAGGGGTCTCAGCCATGAACCTGGAAATGGGTGAGACATCTTTTCTCCCCTTTGAGAGCCTCAGGTCTGCTCATGGAAGCAGAAACTTAGGCCTCACTGCTGCTGAGCACTTTGTTGTGATGACGAAGCAGGCAGTCTTAGGGTCGAGGTTGGCCAGGTTTGCCTGATGCTGTGTTAGTGATATGCCGGAAGGAGAAGTGGTCACACTGAGGGTCACCCTCCTTTGGACTTCTGGTGACATGAACAAAACAAATGTTATATTGTTTGAGCCCATTGGAGTTGGATTCTGGTCTTTGTAGCCAAAAATCATTCTGATACAATCATCGCAGTCATTGATAATTTAAAAAATATTTATTCTATGACATACAATATGCTAACCTCTTTGCACATTTTAAGATATTCACACTTCCACAATAACTAAATCAGGTAAGTGTTCTTGTTATACCCATTTCAAAGATGAAGAAACCAAGGCTCACAGATGTTAGATAACTGTCTCATGTCAGGCAGCTACTTGTAAAGCAGGTTGGGGGTTTCTGTATCCTAGGCCAAAGGCCAAGCCAGAATTTTTCTCATTCTTTAATGGCAGGAATATTCCTTTTCAGTGAGTGCTCTCTCGACTGTAACAGAATGTCAGTGTGCTCAGGAGGCTGGTTTAACACCAGAGGCAACTAACCAAACATGAATTGAGAAAAGGGAGGGCATTAATTTTGATGCAACATTAGAAGTTCATGAGGGTTCCTAAGGCAAGTCTAACAAATTATCCTTTTGGCAGAAACAGGAATAGAACTCTGTACTTCTCTTCCTGGACAAAATGGCAGGATTCCTGTCCTTATCCTCTCCTGTCTGGTCCTTCTCTCTTAGTTTTAACTCAGTGGGTTTTTACTTACTTGGATTCACCTACATAAAATGTCGATCTCCTCAGCTCTTTCTAGTCAGCTTTACAGATAGTTCTTGACTTCTTTATTCAGAGAGTTGGTCTCATCTATGTCATTTACAAATAATTACAGAAAATAACTCATCAGGAACTCGAGTACCATGACCTGGATTCACCAGGGATAGCATTTGATATCTTTACCTATCATCTCTCAAGGAAATGAGAAAAAATGATGGAATGTTCATCCCATGCTTATTTTTCTATTTTTAACTAAACATGAGGTATTGTCTTGTGCCTTTAACAATTTATACAAGTAGCAAACTTGCACATACTTAGAAATCATTTTATACTTCTTATCTATTAACATTTTATCAAGATTTAATTTTTTTCTAATCATTTTTCTATTTTATGAACAGACCACATTTTTTATCCATCTCGAGGAACACTTAATTTCCCCAGTGCAGATAGGCAAGGGAGGAACTGGCAAGTTAAAAATGGTGTGCGTGTATGAATCTGCCAATGAAACCCCTTAATCTATATAACCAATAAAAAAGAGTGGAAACAAAGTAGTGTGCATCAGTTTCAAGTTTACTATCTCTTGCACAGCTGCTCTCCAAAGTGCTGAAACAATGTATCCTCTTGCTGGGTACATGTGAATTTCCATTTCCATATTCTTGGCAACAATTTGTATTAATAGACTTATTATGGCCTCTTTTGCCATAAGGTAATCTCTGATATGTAAATGCAGTCTGTATTTTTGGGTTTTCTATTCTGTTCCAATTGTCCACTGACTCAACTTACAATGATACGACTTTATAATAAATCCTTATGTCTTTGAGAATGAGTTCTCCTTCAGTGGTTTTCAAAATTATCCTAGCTATTCTTTGCCTTTTGTTGTTCCATTGGAATTTCAGTGTCAGCTTGACAAGGTCTATAAAAAACCCAGGGAAATTTGACCAGAATGCAGTGACTATATGGATTAACTCGGAAAGAATTGCCATCTATAAAATGCTGAGTCTTTCTTACCCACGAATATGCTGCATTTCCCCTTTTTTTCCTCAGGGTTTAAAAAATTTACATACTCCAATAAAGTTTTATATTGTTTCCATAATATTAATACATCTTGTTTGCCAACTATGTTCCTAAGTACCTTATATTTTTGCTGTTAGTTGTGACTGAGACAATTTTTAACTTATGCCTTTTAATTGGGTGTTGCTGGTTGAGATGTTATTGATTTTTGTATATGATTTTATATCCACCAAACTCTTATTGCTTTCAATAGTTCCTTTATATATTCTCATAGATTTCTCTGTGTAAACAATATTAATATCTGTGAATAATGACTGTTTTGATTTTTCCTATCCAATTTTTACGTCTTTTTTCCCCTTCTTCGGATCTTTTTGCTTTAGCCATGACTTTCTGAAAAGCACTGAATACACATGGTGCTAAAAAATATCCTTATTTCTTTTTTTTAAGTTCTTTTATTGGTAGATTTTAGGTATATAATTCGTTTACATTCATCATTGGGTGCTTGTACCTGTACATGATGTATCTTGGTTCTTATTTTTTCCCCGTTACCTGTGTACCCTTCACCCCTCCACTCTTCCCTATTTACATAGACACCATTTCCATTTTTTTTCTTTTCTTATAATTTTTCCTTTCCCCTTCCCCTCCCACCACCCCTACACCTTTGGACCTTTTCCTATTTCAAATTATCATTTATTCATTTTAATCATTTTAACCCTTGTTTACACTTTCAGTTTCTCACACTAGAGAAACTATTAGGTATTTACACATGTGTGTCCTATTTATTGCACTTAAGAGTATGGCCTTGATATGCATCCATTTAGCTATAAATGACTCTAATTTTTCATTCTTTATGGCTGAGTAGTACTCCGTTTTATAAAATAACCACATCTTCTTTATCCAGTTTCCAGTTGATGGGCACTTGGGCTGTTTCCAAGCTTTAGCTGTTACAAACTGTGCCACTATAAACATGGGTGCACATATATCGCTGTGGTATGATTCTTTTAATTCTTTGGGGAAGATACCCAGCAGGGGAATAGCTGGGTCAAATGGGACCTCTAGCCCTAGTTCTTTGAGGTATCTCCATACTGATTTCCACAGTGGTTGAACCAGGCTACACTCCCACCAACAATGGAGAAGGGTTCCTTTCTCCCCACAACCCCGCCAGCACTTGTTATTGGTTGATTTCTTGGTAGCAGCCATTCTTTCCGGGATGAGGTGGAATCTCAGTGTTGTTTTCATCTGCATCTCTCGAATGACCAGTGATGTTGAACATTTTTTCATATATTTGTTTGCTGCTTTTACTTCTTTGTGTGAGAAATGTCTGTTCATTTCAGATGCCCATTTTTGAATTGGGTCTTTGAATTTAGGGGGTATGATTTTTTTGAGTTCTTTATATATTCTAGATAGTAGTCCTTTGTCTGAGGTACAGCTGCTAAATTTTTTTCCCCATATTGTAGGTTGTCTGTTAGCTCTGTTGGTGGTTTCTTTTGCAGTGCAGAAGCTTTTTAATATTATGAGATCCCAGTTGTTGATTCTTTCTGCTAGTTCCCGTGCTACTGAGGTTTTGTTCATGAAGTCTTTTCCTATGCCAATATCTTCAAGAGTTCTACCTAACTTATCTTCCAGCGAATTTAGTGTTTCTGTCTTAATATTTAGATTTTTAATCCACTTCTATCTTAGTTTTGTGCATGGTGATAGGTATGGGTCTAGTTTTAATCTCTGGCAGGTTGAAATCCAGTTTTTCCAATACCATTTATTAAATAGGCTATCTTTCCTCCAATGATGGTGGTTGGCTCCTTTGTCAAAGATGAGGTGGCTGAGTAAGACATCCTTGTTTCTTGTAATGGAATACTTAAACATCTCACTCTTCAGTATGATATTGGCCAGAGGTTTTGATAGATATCCTTATCAAGTAAAGTAAATTCTCCTCTAGTCCTGATTGCTAAGAGTTTTTGTAATATGTACTTTGAATTTCTTCTGTTCTTTCTGTTATTTTGAGATTATCGTATGGATTTTATCCTTTCATCTATTAGAACGGTGTACTGTCTTAATTGGTTTTCTAACTTTAAGTCATCTTGGCATTCCTGAGACAGGCCTTTCTTGGTCATGAGGTCAACTTTATTTTTAAATATCTTATAATATATGGCTGCTAATAAGTTACTTAAGACTCTTCAATCTGCGTTCATGTGTAGCCTGGGCCTGTAACCTTCTCTCCTGGGATTGTCTTTCTCCTGTTCTGGTCACATTAGTTTCACACAGTGAGTTGGAGAGTTTTTTCCCTTTTTGTGCTTGGTGGAAGTGTGGAAAAGTTGGGAAATTCTTGTTCCTTGCAAGTTTTGAATACTCTGCCTTTACAATCATGTCAGGTCTTTTTGGGGGTGAGGAACTGCTTATGTTTTAAATTACTGGTTCAGCTTCTTTAACAATCATGAATGTATTCAAGCTTTATTTCTTATGAGAGGATTTTGATAATTCAAGTTTGTTTAAAAAAATGTATGCCTTTTTGAGTTTCAAATGTATTGGCAGAAGTATCTTCTTCAGATGCTTTAGATTTCTAATATATGTGTAATTATGCATCCTTTTCTGTGTCTAATATGTTAGCCTAATTTGTTTATTAGAACTTTCTCTTGTTCATTATTGCCAGAAAATTGGCTTGTTTATGGTCTCTGCAAAGATTTAAGGCTTTGGTTATGTTGACCTTCTTTAATTTTGTTCCTTTATTACATGACACATTTCTGTCTTTATATTTTTTATTTCCTTTCTTCCAGTTGCTTAATTTGGATTTATGGTTTTATAAATTTGTTTGAATAAGATTCTGAAGTTTACTATATTCTGATGTTTTTAATCTGGAATATAAGTTTAAGGCTACAATTGCTTCTAAGTACTGATTGAGTTACACCCATTAAATTTGATATATATTACTTTTGCTGCCATGTAGGTCTGAATATTGATTGTTTCCTTTCTGACTTATTTGTGGTCCCATAAATTATGCACAGGATATTTAATTTTTTCTTAAACATATGGTTTTGAAGCCTATTTTTAAACTGTTGATTTTTTTTTTTGGTACCGGGGATTGAACTCAGGACCTTGTGCTTGCGAGGCAGGCGGCAGAACCACTGAGCTAAATCCCCAGTCCTTGATTTTTAATTTTATAATACTTTAGTCACAAAATGTGTTTTTTATGCTATAGGATGTTTTCTTTGTGGTCAAGTCCCCAGTCAATTTCTGTGATTTTGAAAATAAAATTTCTTTAATTTTTGACATGTAAGTTGGAATCAGTCTGGTGAAGTTTGTTTATTTCACTGTTTCCATATTGATTTTTTTTGTACTGGGGATTGAACTCGGGACCTTGCACTTGCGAGGCAGGTGGTGGAACCACTGAGCTAAATCCTGGTCTCCTTATTGATTTTTATCCAGTGGTATCAATCCAAGATGTGCATTGTCCATTTTTCCTTCTGAGTTTTTGTTTTTGTTTTATTTGTTTTGAGGCTATATTATTAAGTATATACAGACTCAAGATTATTGTATTTCTCTCCCAAATATTCATTTAAGCACTTGTTATAGTTTGTGTCTAGATGGCTCCCCAGATCCTCTTGTGCTCATAGGTGGGGCTTTTCAGGGTTGCTGGTTCTAAAGTGTGTGATGCTGGGATCAAGAGTGTGTGATTACTAAATAAGTCCACTAATTGGTTTGGCATAGTTCTAGGTGTGGATAATGGGAAAGGCCACCCTGTGTGTGAGTGCTATTTGCCCTAAGGGTGTGTAGCCTAGAAAGCATATAAGGGACAGAAAGAGAGCTGCTGTTGTTGCTTGCTGCTTGCTACTTCACTGCTGGCTGCCTTCTGCCTGCCCTGCTTTGCCATAGACTGTTTCTCCTCTGTGATACCCCTCTGTACATGACCCTGCCACAGAGCCAGTGGATTATAGACTGCAACCTCTACAAACTGTGAACTGAAATAAACCTTTCCTCTTTTAACATTGTGTTGAATATTTTATCTTAGCAGTGAGAAAAAGTAACTAAGACAGTGCTACATAATATTTTCTCCTTAAATATACTTTTGTATAATTTAATATGATTGCATAAATTTTATTTTGGTTAGCTTTCACTGACCATACAATTTTCACCTCTTTCAGCTTTTCTGGGACATAATTTTAGGTGTGTCTCTTATTAACAATATACAATTAGAAAGTGAATGTGTTCAAAAATCAATGTAAGACTAGTAGTTGTAGTCATATTATATATATATATAGTTATGAATAATGTCTATGCTTATCTACCATTTTATTTTGTATTTTATAATTATCACATATATTTTGGATTCTTCTCTCTTTCTGTCTCTCTTATGAGTGTGTGTGTGTGTGGTCGGGTCTGTTAAATTGATTGAACTTTATTCTTCTTCACTTTCCCACATTGCTTTCTACTCCAGAAATTGCACACCTTTTTAGGTGATATTCCTTTTTTGGATGCATACATGACCTAAAAAGTTCAAATTTAATCAATATTTCTGATCTTTTCATGAAAAAACTGTAGCTCCTGACTTTCATGTTGTCATTGTACAGTGTTTAATTCCATCTTTAAAAACACATGCACACAGGATCGCCTCTGAGTGTTATTTCATACAGTCAATGCTTCTCCTGTTCTTTTGCTTCTTCACTCTCATTTCTTCATTATGAATTAAATTTCCTTCTTCCTGAAAGACATCCTTTCATATTTTTTCAAGGATATGCTGTGAATAGTAAATTTTTTCAATATCAGTCTTTGTTAATCTGAATATCTTCATTTTCTCTGTTGTTAAAATTGTTATAATTAAGATACAATAAAATGCTGCTCAGTTCAAAGAGTTTTGAAAGTAATATTTACATTTCCATCACCCCCAAAAGATTTCTTGTGCCCCTTTCCTGTCAACTTCCTACCCACACCTATCCCATGATCACTCTCACTGTACAGATGAGGACACTGGGCTTAGTGAAACTCAGGAAGATGGCACATGTAAAAAGCAGTGAATTGAAATTTGAAGTCGGGCCACTTCCATACTTGTGTTCTTGAAAACTGGTTTACATTGCTGGATAGTAATCTCTCTGTTTATCTTGCCTAACCCTTCCTTATGTGTCAACCAAGTCATTAGCCAGGCTTTCTTTTCCTTCTGAGGCCTGGATGCTTGCTAGTCAGCTGCAGATCTCTCTTTCTGCTCTGTGATTCCTGGGGGACTCTGCCCTCTCCAGGAAGTGTGGGTCCCTCCTTAGGGGGAGCCTCATTTCAGTGGAGCTCTGGCTCAGGAATCCTTTCCTTTCTCCTCTTTTTAGGAGGAACCACCTTTCCAGGGAACCATAAGGAAATCAGGGGCCAATTAAATCTGGCTCCCTGGGCAGGCCAAAGTGCTGACCTCCTAGCTTCTGGAAGATCTTTGTGTTATTTGGTGATAATTTTCACGACACAGCTAGGCATTCAGTGAGAGTCTCTTGGATTAATTAAGCAGTGGTAATTAACTGAGTCACAGAGCTCAGAGGAGCAGTTGTAGTTGGTCATTTCCCAGTTACTGTAACTATAGCTTTAAATGTCTGAGGGAATCTTCCATGATTTCTTCCTTGTACCTTGGAGTAGCAATTTCCCAGGAAATTTGGTGTCCTGTGTATATGAAAAAAGATAATAAATATAAATGAAGTAGATAGGCCAATTAGATATTTGTAATTCACGATTTCCCGCATTATCCATGGACAGGGAGGGAGGGAGGGAGAGAGAGAGAGAGAAGGAGAAGAATGTAGACCAAATTTAGTGAATATAGTGAATGGAGCTGAAATATGTACAGGTTTGGCTTATAGAGCAATGTGAAATAGAAAATGCAGGTGTTGGAATAATTCAGGTCAAGTACTTACTGAAAGGAAACTAAACAAAGACAGAAAAAGACAGTTGAGAGAGAATGAGGACAGGTGGGAACCAAAACATATGAAAAAGAAGTCTTGAAGGGTAATAAAACACATTACAACACGAAGGGTAATAAAGTATATTAGGGTCACCTGAACATGGCCCTCCAGTCCATTTCTGTCCTTGTCCTACTGTTCTCTTGTTCAGATTCCTGCTCCAAGGGAGGGCAATGAAATCATGCAGACATTGGCCTGAGAGTTCCAGCAGGGATCCCTCAGCTCTTAGAACTTTGAGGAAAACCCCAGTCTATCTGGAGACTCAATCATCGTGAGATGTAGGTTAGCTGGAGCCACATGTCCAGAGGTGGCCTGCCCACTGCCTCCTCTGTCTGCTGGGTGAAACTCCTCACAAGTTAATCAGTAGAGCTACTTCTCCTCAGGAGCCAGGACCAAGGGGGAGCAAGAATGTGTTCCCGTGGTCTAGGAGAAGAGCCAAAGGGCCCTGGTCCCTGGGTCAGAGGCAGAATGTCAGGAGAAGGGACAGCTCACTTGTTCTTGATTTCCTTTCAATTCTTCGGCTATAGGTCAGTGTGAAAGACCCCCGAGGCTCCTCAGAGTGTAGCTATGGGATTGGGGCTCACAACGTACACCCTGAAAGGGCTGAACAGTTGTTTCATTAAAATGGGATCCTGGTGAACAAGGTTCTTTTAGGTCCTATGTGTTGTCCTAGGAGGAGGAGGAGGAGGAGGAGGAGGAAGGTTTGGTGGGGAAATATGCTAGTCAGGGTTCTCCACAAAAACAGAAACTGGGGCTGGGGATTTAGCTCAGTGGTTTTGCCACCTCACAAGTGCAAGGACCCGAGTTCGATCCCCAGTACCAAAACCCCCCTAAAAACCCCAAAAACTGTTTCTGTCTGTCTGTCTCTCTCTTTCTCTCTCTGACTCTCTTTCTCTGTGTCTCTGTCTCTCCAAATATATCTTGCTATCTATTTATCCAGAGAGCCATTTACTTAAGGAATTGTATCCATCTCCTGTTATTGTAGAGGCTGGCAAGTCTGAAATCAGTGGGGCAGACCATGGGCTGGGAATTCTAACAGGAGTCCATTTCAGCTTTGGATCCAAAGGAAAGTGGAGCCTAATTCCTTTCCCTTTGAGAACCTCAGACTTTTTTCTTAAGGTCTTTAACTGACTGGATGAAGACCACCCACATTACGGTGGGTGATCTGCTTTCCTCAAAATGCACTGATTTAAATAGTAATCAATTTAAATTATACCTTCACAGCAACATGTAGATTGATGCTAGAACAAACTCCAGGATACCATGACCTAAACATGTTGACATCTAAAATTAACCATCACAGGAAGGGAGGAAGGCTGTTCCCTTTCACCTTCCTCCTCTTTTTCTTCTCTTCCTCTGTAGCTGCTGAGCAAAGTCTGGACCTTCAGTAAGCCAGAGTCTGTAGCAGCACAGCTGGGAGCCATATGGAACCCACAGAGAAGGAGAGAGTGTCTCCTATGCACATTTCCTCCACAGGGGGACCCACAGAGGAGGGGTGGAAGCGGGGGTGAGTCAGAGTTCCAGAAAGGCATCTTGATAGATCCATCCTCTGAGATAGTGATCTGGGGTCTGACTTTCCCATTGGTGTCCCAACCCCAGGGACACAGGTCTTGTGGCTGGCTGGAGGATTTTTGTAAGACTTTCTTAAAATGCCATAATTAATAGTGTTTAGAAATATCCATGGGAAATACAGTAATGCCACTCCAGCCCCTTCGCCTCCTCACTCAGCTACTGTGTACTGAAACAGAATTCTGAGCCGCAACAATGGGATCATCTGGTTTTGTTGTTAAGTAGCTTCTAAGAACATTTTGAAGTCTCAGAAATGCCACCGAAGAAAAGCTCTTCTAATCTCCTTCTCCTCTTTCCAGCCTCCCCTCTCTGTTGGCTGCAGAAATAGATTAACATTTGTTATACCTTCATTGTAAGCAGTCAAGCAAGCAATCGGCATTTTATCTTTGATATTTGATGGAAGGTAGAAGGTATTTTTTTATTTATATTTTTGCCTGAAGGGAAAAGGGAAGCAGATAAAAAGAAGAAAAGGCATTGCTATGATGTGCTGCTCCTGTATATAAAAATTGTAATCTAATGTCGAACTTCAGCTCCTTTCAATTCCATGAATATTCGTCCATTATCTGACAAACACCCAGTGCTGGGCTATGGCTACTCGACAGGCAGGGGAATACTGTGGTGGTAATAAAATTGTTTCAAACATCCTCTAAAATGTTTATAAATTTGTCCTCATGCTTTATTTTCTGCTTTCGAAAACATAATTTAGATTTAGCATCCACTTTGAAAAATGACTTTGTTAATAGGAAACAATTACAGGAGACTGCAAGTAACTTATTCCAGGTTAAAGATACACGTGCAAGTCTTTATTATTTCAATATTAAAGGTAATCAATACTAAAAGGGTTGTGCTGAAGGATGGTATTAAAAGTAAATAGAAGTGCATGCATAAATAACACCTCTCACTAGAAAATTCATGGATCCCAAGCACAATAGAAACAGCTCATACCCTGCAATATAGAAATAACACTTTATTCAGAGCCTTATAAGTATACTCCCACATATTTTTAGAGGATTTTTTTTTCCAGTCAAGCAAGCCTCTCAACTTTTTTCTCCACCTGTGAAAACTTTCTTATATATCCTGAGGATTAAATATCTGATCATGGAAATGAGATGGAAAATGAAAATCAAAGAATTGACTACCAACTTTTTTTCCATTTTTTTATTCCTCTTCAGGTTTAATAGAGGGAATCAGAAAAATATTTTTCTTGAATAATTTTCATTTTTTGACATTAACCAGTGGTTATAGGAGGAGTTTAGAAAATACTAATTATTTTCTAATAACACCTTGGTTTGCCCAAGGCATGGTGATCTAGAGGCAGTAAATTTTGACTGGAATAAAGGGAAATGTGCAAGAGTATCTGGATTCCAGATAGCTTTGCCAGTCACTGACAAGGAATTTTAAGACAAGATGGATGAGACACCATAAAGGGAGATTGCTATGGGTGTAGGAGTGGCAGGAAAATTGCTAATGTTTCTATATCTGGTTCATCTGGAGTCAAAGTGAGAGAAGTTTGCAGGAATTATGCAAGGAATGCAGACATTCATATGTGTTTGTATAGCATACATGCATATACTTAAACATAAAGCAATTTTTACGAAGGCAATCATGTTTATTATGGAAAATTAGTACAAATCAATAGAAGGAAAATAAGAGATTTCTAAATCTATCACCCAGAAATGGTAAGTTTAGCCATCATGATATTCACCAAAACACAATGATGTTTAGCCAGATCTTTGTGCATCACTTTACATGAAAAGAAAAAGATTTAATGATTTGTTTTTAATAGCACAAGGCATGGAAAGGAAGATTCCTGTAAGCAGCGGGCACAGTTACTTTTAAAAATCAATATCCTCTTATGTATATGCCCCTCTTACCCAACCCATCCCAGTTTCCACTTTCACGGACAGTTTTATGTTCTGAAGATCAAAATCTAGCAAGGATAATGAGAGAAAAAGGAAGAAAGAGCAGAAGTAGGCAAGAAATATATAATATCTATCTATATGCTAAAACCAGCAATCCACTGAAAAGAATACATGCTGACTTATTCTACTCAGTTTAAGAACATATTCTTTTTGGTTTCTCTCTGTCCTAATGATGGTTCCATATTGGGAGCTAGGATAAGTCCAAACTCATTGGAATGGAAAAGAGCACCAAAGCAACAAAAGCTTATATTGGGAGGTTGTCTGTAAAGGAGGAGTTAAGCCAAGTGTGATGGTGCATGCTACTGAGGAAGCTGAAGCAGGAGGATTACAAGTTCGAGGCCAGCCTGGGCAATTTAGCCAGACCCTGTTTCAAAATAGAATTAAACAATGGCTGGAGATGAAGCTCAGTGATAGAATGTTTGCCTAGCATGTGCAGTGATGTGGATTTAATCTGCAGCACTGAAAAAACAAATGAAAAGAAACACAGACAATGAAAACAAAATCAACTAAACAAACAAAGAGTACGTGTGATACCAAAAGTCCCCCAAAGGCCCACCCTTGTTCACAGTGACTGTCTGGCTTTTGCTGTTGCCTTCCCTGCACTCTCCATGCTGGGTTACCAAACTCTTTCCCGTGCCCCAGTATGTGGGTTTTCTCTGAGGTGTTGATTGTGGCAGACTGGAATTCCTGTCCTCTTTCTGTTCTAAGCCAGGGCTTCCAGTTTCAGCTGAGATATCCCTTTCTACCGGAAGCTCTGAATCCTCCTCTGCGTTAGCAGGTGCTTTTTTTCCTCCTCTGCCTCCATCAATCAACAGTGTTACCATTTATGTTTTACTTACTGGTTTCTCTCACTCTAGATGCAGAACTACTACTGTAGCATGAAGACTGCCTGGTTCACTCTAATCTCTTAGCAGGGTGGCTGACATTTGAGGGAATATGGGCGATCTAAATGAATGAACCATCCCCAAGTAACAAATAAACCTAAGAGTTCTTGTGAGCCTTTCAGGTTTATAGTGTAAGTTCAGAACAACCACAAACAATTTTTAAGGACCCGCTTTGTGCCTGTAACTTTACTAGGTGCTCCAGAAGGTACAAAGATGAATAAATTTTAAGAGACAAGTCTTAAGAATTTCATTGTCTCCCGAGAGACTTACAATGTGGTTCTGATGACAATTCAGTCCCCTGAACAATTCAGCAATTGAAGGAGAAAAAGTGACATGTATTTGAAGGGTTACTATTTTCTGTAGAGCCAGAAGCTAAATAAAGGACCCAGGAGTAGGAAAAGTTTTTAATCTAAAGTTGCAGGTAAAGAAAGATTTTAACACTTAAAAATATCATTACATTTCCAAGATTACTAACATGTAGGTAATTGTAAGGATATCCAGGCTTCTAAACTATCATAAAATTACAATTTAACTTTCTCAACAAAATCTGTTATCAGTTCCTATTTTACATTAGTTTTCTAAGTGTGAAAAATTCAATAGAATCTGTCTTAAGTGTTTTCTTCCTTATTAAACAGTTTCTAAAATCCATAATTCAGTAAGACAATAACTAGTTGCATTTATTTTTATACAATTGAGTTCCTCAAAGCCGACTGTGAATTCACCAGGGCATTCTTATGTTAGCCAGTTTTTGTTATCAGCTACACAATATGAAAGAAGATTGTATTTCCCTGTTAATGGAAGAAACTGAAGGAGAATAAAGACTCTAAGTATTTTAAAACACTGATTTGAATAGCAGCTTGCGATCTAAAGGTAAAGAACAGTACAAGTTCTGGAATAGATATATCATTTACTTATTTGGGACAAAGGATTTTTGTTTTCTTTTTCCTGAAGTGAAACTATCCATTCTATTTATGTACTGAACCTAAACATCCACATCTTAAGGAAAGTTCCATTCCTCGTCAAACTCTATTCTTGCATTCCCTCATCTCTCAAATTTTAAGTACACAAGGACACAGAGGTGAACTTTAATTTCAGGATTTCCTAAATATGAAGTTCTTTTGTTTGAAGAAAAACCTTAGGATAAAAAGAGATCTTCTATTTTAGAAGGGCCTTTCAACTGCTGCATTTTCAATGCACTCCCCCAAAGACATTTTGTCCAAAATGTGCACCTGGGATCTGAAGTAGAGATGAAATGAATCATAGAGGCAATAGGATTTTCACTTCTGTTTTTAGGTTTTTGACATTCTTTTAATATTAGTTTGTAAATGAATTTTGCTAACATAGGGCAGCAAAAAACATCTTACAGGTGATTTTATTTCAAGAGTCTTTTTTTCCCCCTCGTGACTTTTTGTTTCTTTGTTTGTTTGTTTCAGAGTGTCTCTCCTTTGGCATTACGTGTGGATCTAACTATTGGAAAAGCTCAAGCAAACTTACCAAAACCCTCCCAGCAAAATCTACTCTTCTTCACTTTCATCCTTTGAAAAAGTTGATGCAGGTCAAATCCCATTAAAGTGAATAGAGATTTGAGATGTGATGTCATTTGTCAAGGCACAATTTGACACATCTCTCTAATTAACCAATCTGGTACTGATAAATTTGCTTCTCTTTCACTTAGCTGATAGTTGCAAATGTTTTTCAGCATTTTGAGCATTTTCTTTGGGCTCACTGCACTCTTCAGATGTTTTCCTTTAATTGCCTTCAAAAATCTCATTTTCAAATTACATGGCAAATTCAGATACCACCTACATGAGGATCATGAGAAGTGTTCCAAGTTCCAGTGAAGCTCACTTTTTTCAGTTCTGCTTTGGGTAAACTGGGAAGCTGATGATAGGGAAGAAATGACTACTATAACTTGACATTTTATGACAAAACTATTCCCATTTATTTTAAAGAAGAAGGGAGGGACAAATTTTCAGTACCTTACTTTCTCAAATTTAAAATTTTTGAGAGGTGGCTTAATGTAGTGAAGTTAGCTAGAGGTGGGATCAAATTTTAGTCTCAACACCGGACATGTTACCTTGGTAACATAAACACTCTGAGCCTCAATTTCTTCATTTGCAGAATGTGTACGATAATGTCCATGTCGCAGAGTTATCATGAGATTAATTCTGATTACATGTGAAAAGCATTAACCCTGTAACTGACACACAAGTTGAGTGATCAATAAATGTTAGCATCCCCTCTTCACTTTACTCTTCCTTTCCCTTGCCCTTCCTTGCTGAACTGGGACTCTAGATGTTTTCAAAAGCATAGGATGAAGGTACTGAGCCTCGAAGGGCCTTGTTAAGGTCTTATTTGCTCCTAAATTCCTGCTTGGCATATTCTCTGAATTTCCCAATTTTAGAAATTAATGTTTAAGAGGAGGTTTAGGCCTTATATCTGGAAATCCTTAGTTTGAAAATATAGGAATGCTAAGATGTTGGCTGCCATGCATACATGGAAACATTTACCCTGTGCCCAGCCTTAATACAGTCTCAGCTTAGTTCTGACCTAATTATTAATGGCAATCATTTTTATTTTCAAAAGTGTTCTGATTCAGCTGATAAATTATGTGATCACTTGTGTTCCACATTGGGAGGTCCGTTTCTATTCACTAATGTATTGATGGTGTCTAGCACATAGCATGATGCTTGGTTGATGCTCGATACACAATTGTCATATAAAATGGTGCCATTTTCTTTTTTTTTTTCTTTTTTCCCATTAAGTTTATTGGTACATTTTAGGTATAAAATACAGTTACAAACATCACTGGAATCTTGTACCATTACATGAATATCTTGGTTCTTTTATTTTTCCCCTTCCCCTGCCCTCCCTTCACACCATCCACCCTTCCCTATTTGCAAAGGCTTTCTTTCCATTTTTTTCCTTTTCTGATAATTTTTGTTTTCCCTTTTTTTCTTTCCCCTACCCCTCCCACTTCCCCTGCACTTTTAGACCTTTTCTTCCTGTTACACAATATCAATTATACATTTTTTAAATTACAATGTCAAGATCTAGGAGACATTACCACAGATTTTACAAAATTTAAAAGGATATAGAAAGCATATTTCAAAAATCTGTTTTGAAATAAATTTGACAACTTCTAAGAAGTACCTTAGAAGACAAATTAATGAAACTAACTCTGGAGGAAATATAAAATTTGAATAGCACCTATTAAAGAAAGTATATTCCTAGCTTGAAAACCTACCTATATGACAACAACAGGCTCATAAACATTTTAACTGATAAATTATATCAAACAATTAAAGCAGAAAAAAGAAGGAACACTTCTCCCCTCATTTTAGGAACTCAACATTGTGCTAATTCTAAAACTGGATAAAGATAATAGAAGAAAACAGTATGAACATAGAAATTTGTTTAACAAAACAAACTCTTAGAAGTCAGATCTGGCAGTATGTAGAAAGTGGTTTTATTATAGGGATGGCAGTGTTGGTTCAGCATTGGAAGATCCACCCTCAAAAGTCATCCTTTTAACAGAGGAAAGGAAAAAGCCATATGATCCTGTCACTAGTTGGAGAAAAAGTATTGGACTAAATTCCACAGCTGTTCATGGTAAAAGCTATCCGGAGACTAGAAGTAGAACAGAAACTTCTCAACAGATTAAAGATATGTACTCTATACTTCCAGCGAGAATGCTTTATATAAATGGAGAGGATACAATGCTTTCTCCTTCAGGTGGGGAACAAGAGCAGATATGCTTACTGTTTATCTGTCCATTAAACTTTGAAACCTAGACTCCACCAAAATAGTCTGGCAATAAAATGACACAATTAGGATAGGATTGGCACAGCAGAAGCAAAATCTTTATATGTAGATGAAATGATCATCTACAGAGAAAAATACTAAGAAATCTCTAGGAGCCCCTAGAACTTGTACTTGAATTTAGCAGGATTAGAAAACACAAGGTATATATAAAAATTCAGGTCTGTGTACACTTGGTATAAATGAAGAATTGGATATTGAAATTTAAAAGTTATGTAGGAGTACAAAGGACCTAGAAAAGTGAAAAAAAAACAACAAAGTGTTGGAAGACATTTAGTACCTAATTTTAAGACTTTTTCTAAAGCTACTGTAATCAAGGCAGTGTTGGTGTAAGGAAAGACATATAGATCATTGGAATAAAACAGAGAATCTACAAACAGAACCACACATATATGGTCCACTGAGTTTTGAAAGATTATTTAACATTAGCATTTTATAGAATATAAATTCAATTCAAGAGCCGAGGAAGAGAGTATTTTCAGCAAATGGCACTAGAACACCTGGTATCCATATATAAAATACTAACCACAACCCTTTTTTTCCATACATGAAAATAACTTGAAGGGATCTATGAACCTAAATATGAAAGCCTAAAAGTATAAAACTTCAAGAAGAAATTATAAGGGAAAATGTTTATGAATTCAGGGTAGGCAAGAACTACCTAGTATGCAAAAGACATGATGTATAAAAGAAAAAAATTGATAAATGAGATTCCATCAAAATTTAGAACTTTAAATGACATCATTAAAATGAAAAGTAGTCCTTAAACAGATCATATTTACAATGCATATAATCTATGACCAGAATATATAATGAATTCTTAGAGCTCATTAATAGACAACCCAATTAAAAAGTAGACATAAGAAGATGATGAATAGCCAGTACAGCACAAGGAAAGGTGTGCAACTCTAGAATCAGAAAAATACTAATCAGTACAATAACAAGATTGAATTATACACTCATTAGGGAGATGAAGTTACAAGTTTTAAAAGCCTTGTCATGACTTTTTCTTTTTGTTGGATTCTCCCTCTTTGCATTTAATTTGTCATGCCCAGTGGATTCATTGTGCTCGGTTTCCTGGGGTTGTGATCCTCATTGTTTTTTCCTAGGGTATTGTCTAAAATTTTTTGGAGTGCTGGTTTGGTATTCATGAAGTTCCTGAGGTGCTCTTTATCATGAAAGTATCTTATTTCTCCATCAATTTTGAAAGATAGTTTTGCAGGGTACATCAATCTGGGTTGGGGGCTGTTTTCCTTTAGGGCTTGAAATACATCACTCCAAGCTCTTCTTGCCTTGAGGGTTTGCATTGAGAAGTCTGCTGTGATTCTGATGGGCTTTCCTTTGTATGTGATTTGTTTCTTTTCTCTCAGTGCTTGTAGAATTTCGTTCTTCTGTTGGATTTCTGGAATCCTAACTATTATATGCCTATGTGTAGATTTTTTTTGATTAAGGCTAGCTGGAGTCCTATATGCCTCACTTATCTGTATGTCAAGTTCTTTTCCCCTCCTTGGGAAGTTTTCTGCCATCACTTCTGTGAACAGTTTTTTTATGTCATCTGCATTCTCTCCTCTTTCTTCATTGACTCCAATCAGTCTTATGTTAGTCTTCTTTGCATCGTCTAGCAGAAGCTGGATGGATTTCTTGTGTTCCTTTACAATTTTACAGCAATTTTTCTTTTCCTGGTCACTAATTGCAATCTTTTGTTCTATATGTGAAATTCTATCCTCACATTGGTTCATTCTGCTGTGGAGACCTTCAATGGAGTTTTTAATCTCCTGGAAATCCGTTTGCATCTGTTTTATGGATTCCATTTGTTTCCTATGATGGGATTCCATCATGTTCCTCAGATCCTCTATTTTTTTTATCTGTGTCCTCTCTAGATTTATTAATCATGTCTTGCACCATGAGCAAGATCTTTTCTGTTATCTGAGTAATTATTTCTGATTTCATTTTTCCCAGATCCTCTTTTGTTGCCAATTCAGAGAGTCCAGGTGGTTGAGTATCAGATTGTTCCATCTCGTTTCCCTTTGAGGTTTCTGTAGGTTATCCAGAAGTCTGGTTTTGAGGCTTATTTATGTGTCTTCTCATTTCCATGGGGTGGGGGTTGCTTCTGGCACCCACGTGGCTCGCCTCTGCCCTAGGAGCTTGGGATGATGGTGAGGGAGCTTCCTTCCGGGTGCTGGGACTGGCTCAGCTTCTCTGCCCTAGGAGCTTGGGATGGCAGCAGGGGAGCTTCCTTCCAGGTGCTGGGACTGGCTCAGCTTCTCTGCCCTAGGAGCTTTGGATGGTGGCAGTGGAGCTTGGTGCCATTTTCTTAATAATGTAATATTGCTGAGTATAAAAGTAGGACACATTACTTATGGAAAATTTGGAAATTTCTGAAAAGTGAGAGAAGAAAATAAAACATTAGAATTGTTCATATTACAAGGCAGATTGCTTTACCACATGGCCATTTCTTGGAAAAGCAGAAGTTGCTATCTTCAGTATCGTTGTGGCAGAGAGATGCCATCATATGAAACTTGTTGGTCAAAGTATCTGCCATGCTTGTGACCTCTTCTTTTTTTTTATTAAGTTTATTGGTACATTTTAGGTATACAATATGATGACATCATCATTGGGAATTTGTACCTTTACATGATATATCTTGGTTCTTTTTTTTCCCCATTCCCTTGCCTTCCCTTCAATCCCTCCACCCCTTCCTATTTACAAAGACTTTGTGACTTCCTCTAAATATGCAGGCCTAGACTGCTGGTTTTGTACTGCATGACCTGCCTGACTGGCTGGAGCTGGTTGTATAAGAGGTGTGCTTTGATCCAAGAATAGTCAAATCAGAGGCTGGCCAGCAGCCTGCAACCTGGTGCAAAAGGATTGAGTGAGGCTAATCATATTTTTTCTTTTGAAGCTGAACTAGAAAATAGAGTTAGCAAGGGGATCTGAAACAGAAGGAATCTGTAATGAGGAGCAATGAGGAGAGGTTGGGCCATGAGGGGTCACCACAGGATGAAGTTAGGAAGAAGCAAAAGCTGTGAGGGGCAAGGTCTTTGAAGTAGAGGAAAACTATGCAGATTGGAAAGAAAGAATAAACCAAAGGGTACAGAGAAGAAGATTCGTTGCACAGAGAAGGGCAGAGTCACTGTAAGACAGAGGCTGTGAAGGTTCTAAGAGAGACAAAGAGAAGACAGCTCAACCCTAAAGTGTCTTAGGTTCCAGATATTTCTCTAGTTTGGATCTGGTTCACAGATACATTTATAATAATCCACTATTTCTTAGGGTGGTTTGAATGAGTCCTTGCTCTTTGCAATACAAAGAATTTGTCCAGAATGAGTGGCCAATTATAACAATGGGAGAGGGCCGGCAGTGGGGAACAGGGATTCTAGGCTAGATTCTTAGGGTGAAAGAGAACCCACAGAACCCAACCAAAGAATAACCATGAGACCTCTTGGGAGCTGGAAAGCTGTCAGACAGCTCTTCTCTCTATTTCCTTTCCTTCCTAAGGTCACCTGGTGTCTCATCTCTGCCACTGTCTGCAGATATTCATTAGTTTTTTACCATACAGCTTCCTTCAAAGGCTCTTAGTTTTTGCTCTCCCATAACTGTATGGTAAGTGACTTTGAGTTGTGGCTTTGACTGGCTCCTACTTTCTATGGCTTTAGGATTTAGTGTGTAACACTATCTGAGAGGGAGAGAGAGAGAGAGAGAGAGAGAGAGAGAGAGAGAGAGAGAGAGAGAGAATATCAGATGGGTTTTTCTAACCCACTGAACTTGGGGAAAGGTATATGAGGTCATGTGATATCTCTGCTCCCTCAGTTGGGGCTATAGGTGTTGATTCTTTGGTCAGCAAGAGAAAGGAAGGGCAACCCTTTGGTTCTGCCCTGCCCTTAACCCTAATCTGCCTTCCTAGGGCAAAGCCACAGTTGGGCTGCTCAGCTCTCATGGCTCCCAGTTTGCAGGGAGAGTTCCTCACTTCTACCCCTGCTCAAGGCCTCCTCTGTCCCTGGAGCTGTCCACACCCGAGTGCTGAAGATCGGCCAGCTTCCCCGGTTTGCCCCTGGGGCCAGCCTTTGGACCCACACCTCTGGCGGTCAATCTCTGCCCTTCCTCAGATCTGGCCAGGCTGTAGATGCTCATTCTTCAAGTGTGGTGAGAAAGCTGTGTCCCACTTAGGCAGGGATGAAGAAATAGCTGAACAAATTACACAGTCTTGAATACCGACAGATTCAGCACTCCTTGCCTGAGGGCATCAATTGTGTAAATTCTTCCCGCAGCAATGTGACAATCTCTTAGCAACTCTGAGCTTCTCTAGTTTCAGTTTAACGGTAACAGGGCGGCAGACCACAGGGGAACTCATTGCATCTCATTGCGTTCACCAAAGCCACCTCCGCCTTGCTGTCTATCTGAATCAGCATATCCTGATGAAGGGCGATCTGGCCTTCTTTCCTGTCTCAGTGGTGTGACAAAGGAGATGCGAGGACACACGACCTTTGGGAATTGTCAACAGTGGCCAGTGGGGGCTCCGGGCTGCACTCTGTCCAAGGGGACTGTGCCCTTTACTGTCCCTGTTCCTTGCAGGCCCCAGATTTAGTTCATTTCTTCTTGGGGAGGGAGAATCTCAAGTTCATCACCCCTGCTATGCTTTTGCATTTGCATTGTATACCTTTGCCTGTGACACCACCGAGACTGCAGCTGTCATTCTCATGAGACTGTGTGGCCTGAACAGATTACATTTGACAAGTTGAAAGCCCCATAGAGCCATGTCCATGAAGGAGGAAAAGAAGTCAGGCCAAAAATTAAAGGCTTATTTTTCTCAGAGTGGGTGTGGGCTCTATTTTGTTGAGAACAAAAGAAAAAGATTGTAATTGGAAGAAAGGGAAAGAGGTAGGAGGGTATGAGAGTGAATGCATGAGGGTTTTTCATGGCCCTGTCGCACTTGGTCTTTAGAATAAGTTATTGGATTTCATACATTCCCATTCCTCAAGTAGTATGAGAAGATAATTAGCAACAACAGGAATTCTGTAATGTTTTTTCTTTTGAGCCAGATCTTCTGAGTGGATAGATCACTGCATGGGCGTAAGTCCATCACTTTCTGAAGCTATGTAACTCTTTCAGGCAACTGAGGGGCCATTTAGTAAATTAGTCCTTGGAATGGTACCCACAGAAGTTGTTGGCTAGGGTGAAATGTATCCAAATCACTCCCTGGTGACCTGAAAGAGCTAATGAGAGTTTAAAGTATTCTTAGAGAGTTTCCTAAGTGCAAAACAAATGTGGCTCCCCAAATATCAATTTTATAGCATGTGTTGTGTAGGGACAAAAGGCAGATGGAGTTCTTGGCCACACAAGGGGGCTTCTAGTCCTGCAGCACTGCAGTAGCAATGATGGTCCTGATGATCAGGTTTCTGAGAAGTGTTTCCCTCTACACAGCCCAGGGATGACTAATTGGAATCAACTATGCAGTCAGGCAATTGGAGATCTCATCAGCAAAAGGTGAACTGGAGTAACAATAGAGCAGGCATCAATATAAAGATTGTCTTTAAAAAATTCTCTGCACCATCTTGGAAAAATAGTGAAAGAGTTTTAATTTCTATGTTGGTACAAAGATAACTGGGAAGTCACTTGAAAGTGGTGACAATCATTTTTATCTAGACAAGAGAATGTTAGATATATACTGAAGATTCACTACTCTCCCTTTTCATGTACAAAACCCTGAATATATTAGAGCACCATTATGCTTAGCTAAATACTGGATTTCCTCTCTTGCCTGGAAGATGGGAGGTAGATATGTGACTAAATTCTAGCTAATCAAATAGAAACAAAAGTTATTGGGTGAGTCTTATGGTAAAGCTCTTTACAAATGAACAATGACTCAGCTGACATATTCGCTTTGTTCCTTGCCTTTTTCTCTCTTCCTGTCTAGAATGAGGAAGTGTTATCTGGAGTTGCAGTAGCCACTTTGTGAATGTGTCAGCTTTGTGGAAAGGAGCCATGTTCAAAGATGGCAGAGAAGAGATAGAATGTCTATGATGAGGTTTGGAGCCATCATGCCACAGCCAGTTTGTTTAAATCCTGTCTTAGGGTCTCTGCTGCTTACAGTTGAGCACATTTTCTAACTGACACAATCTGTGAGCCTGGAATCCCATATCTTCTACTCTTAAATAGAAGTTATTTTGTTCACACAACAGGAACATCAATAGGGAATAAGATTCTCAAATCCAGCCAGCCCATCCATATGGATGGGCACCATATGGCCTCTCCTCACTGCCAAGGCCAGTCTAACAGACTCAGGGAAGAATGTCAAGTGCAAAGTCAATAATGACACTCTGAAATGCACAACATGGAGACAACCTGAATAACCTTGACATATCAGACGTATTGATTCCAAAGCATCTAAGAGGAAAATACTTTATAGTACATATTGACAATGTTTTATAAAGTCTATAAAGCAACTGTGTCACCTTCAAATCATTAGATTGGTCAGCTGCTTTAATTACCATTATCTGCATTATTCATCAATTCAACAATGTAGTAGATCACTTGAGTTATTTATATCCCTTCTTTCTATATGAAGGATTGAACCCAGGACATCATACTGAGCTTCATTCTCAGCCTTTAATTTTTTTTTTTAATTTGAGATATTCTTAATACATGTTGGTCTTAGAAATGCATGGGAACTTGAGTGTATCTTCTCTCCATTTCCTATCTTCCAACATAACACCAGACTACCTCTAAAGAGCACACTTGGTCATTTCCTCTCATATTTTGCTCCATGTAGTACTGGCCTCTATTTATTGGATATACAAGGCATTGCCCACCACGATATTGTTGTTTTCAGTCCCAAGATGAGAAAATTTGGGCTCAGAGAGCTTTCAAAATTTATCAGAGATTACCCAGGTGCTAATGAACAGTACAGCTAGCATTAAACCCAGTCTGTGCAATCAAAATCCATTGTTTTAGTTGCTTTTTTATTCATCCAACAAGTATTTGTTGAGCACTCACTATGTGCTGGTATTATTCCAGACTCAATGGCAAAAAAACAAAGAAAATTTGTTTGTAAAAATTCCTTGTCCTCCTAAAGATTCTTTCAAAAATTTTAGCAGGGAAGACAAACAATAAACATGATAAGTACAGTAAAGTTATGTGATAAAAGCAAATTGTGTGTGGAAATCAAGAAGACCATGAGCAGGATAACAGGTGGCAGGCACATGGCGTGATAAGCCAGGGAAAGGTCGAAGGAGTCAATACAGTAGTTTGGGAAGGTTTTTCTGCCAAGGAGGCAGTTGAGCAAAAATTCCAAGGAGGTGATGGTGTGAGACATGAGGGCATCTGCTGAGAGGAGAGAATTCAGGGATGAAGGTCCTGTGGTGGGAGTATGACTGACGTGTCTGAGAAACATCCAGGAGTTAGGAGTGGAGTGCAGGGGGCAGGGACGGTAATTGGAAAGGAAGTCTGAAGGGGGTGGATGGCCACATCACACACAGCCTTGCAGACTTTGAGAGAAATTGGAGGTTATGGGAGTTGAGAAGTGGCATGACCTGACATGTTCAAAGAGTTGGCTCTGGGCGCCATGTTGCGTTAGAATGCAGAGGATGCAGGTACCGGGAGCCCAGTGGGGAGGCCTTCACAACTGTGTTCTTCTGCATCACAGGTGATTAGGAACACTGCCAGGAGAGGGATTTCTGCCCTCCTTGTCCTTCTAATCCTTCCAGATTAAAGAGGGCAAGTAAAACCCTGTGTGGCAGCGCACTCCTGTAATCCCAGCACTGTGGGCAGCCAAGGCAGTAGGACTAGAGACTAACTGAGACCCTATCTGAAAATTAGGAAATAAAAGGGTTGGGGATGTAGCTTAATGCAAAGGCCTTGGGTTTAATCGCCAGTACAAAAAAAATAGGGGATTAGAAAGAAAAGAAAATGGCCTCAGCACATGCAAGAGGGCTGGAGGGGTGCTCTCTGCTTTCTTCTTTCCTGTCAGGGGAAGTGTGCGGGTGAGGGCAAGCCCTGCTGGGATGGGCCTCTTCAGAAGTCCTACAGGGAAAGCTTTCCTAGAACCAAAGTTTTGCTTATTTTTCTTCATTCATTCTATAAATATTTGTGCAACCATTGGGTAACTTAAATTAGTGGGGGAAAGAGACAGTAAACTTGAAACAGTATAGAAACACAACTTCTATCATTGGTTAAGGTACCCTGCATTGTGGAAGTGAGGGGGTGCAGGGAAGGGGTAGCTTGCAGCATTAGTGGGGTGCAGGCAGGCTGCACTGAGAAAGCATTCGGTGTGATGGCTCACACGTCTTGGTCACTTCACATCATTAGCTGGAGACACTGCTCTGTCATCTTTTCTTTTGTACCATGTCACTATCCACTGGCTGCGGATTCTCAGCTCATCTTCATGTTCTTCACTGTCAGCATCTCAATCCTATCGACTCCTTTGCCCCTTGAAGGGCGATCCAGATTGGCTCCTCACAAAACGTGAGTAACCCCAGCTCTAGCTGATTGGTTTTCTGGGTATGTGACTGCTGCTTCTCACTTGTATATATTGCTTCAGTGTCAGCAACAGAATCCCCCAAGTTGGGTTAGAGTTGACCGTGTCTATGTGATAAAATAGTAAAATATCATATCGGCAATGAAAGCATTCACTGATTAATTTTTCCTTTTCCATTTCCTTTATCTGTTCATAAATTTGTGATAACTGAGCCCTTGATTACACTGTCAAGTAGTTCTTTAAATTTGGCCTAAGAAGATGGAGAATAAAGAAATCTAGTATTGTGGTTGAATCAGCTGTGTAATGGTCATTACTGTTTAATTAGTCATTTTCTATCTAGAGTCACTTAACAATGGAGTCATTGAATGGATGTAACTGAAGCATCAACTCTAGATAATATTTATAGTAGTTATCTAATGTGAACATTGTTATAAGAGTCTAACTCAGCACTTTCCAAGTGTTTTCAATGGAATAACAGTCTTATTTGTCCTAAAAAAAAAGATCTGGTAGCTCAGTAAAATTTACAAGTACTCTACTGTAGCTCTTTTTTGGAAACCCTTGATTTACTCTGGCATTTTGAGAACTTTTCAGTAAGTAAAATTATTTTATTTAACTTGATATTTCTCAAACTTACTTGATTATCTATATATCATATAATCATCAATTAAACCCTATGGAACTACCAGTTTATAGGGTGTACCCTGAGGAAACCAGATGTGGCTGAAATCTTAAATATCTCAGATGAACAAACAATTGCTTATTGATGGGGTTCAAACAATGTTTATTACATGAACTAAAGTTGGGGATTCATCCAATGCTGATTTAAATGTTCAATGTTGTGATTTGAAGCTTGAGGGTGAGCTACTCATTTCAACTTATTTTAATCCCCAATCTTTGTTGTGCTAACGATTTCTATACATTTTTCTGAATCTGAAAATTAGAAGGCTCTCTTGGGCTCATGTTTATTTAGTTTGGAATTTGGCATGGAGTCATATAATAGTTGGGTCTCAGTGGGCCAAATTTACAAAGCTACTTATGGTGAAGCATTATTGATATGTAAACAAACCAAGAATGTGGCTTCTAATTTGTGACCTTACTCTAATGATTACAAGGACTGCTGTGATAAAATTTACTTCCTGGAGTTAAAACAACAAGTCATTCTCAAATACAATTTGAGAATTTAACGATTTCTTAGTACAGTCCATAGTTCTAAGTCATTTTTAAGACTTAAAATGAATACTTCTAACTTTCTAAACTCCTCCAAGATTTTCAAATACAAATTATAAGAATGTCTGAGATGGCAATTAATTTTGGTAATGGTAAGTCACCCAAATTAGTTAAAACTTCACCTCTTGAGCATATTCTCCTTCCCTTATGCAAAATAAAATTGAAATATGAGCTTCTTTCACTGAAATTCTCTTAGAAGATGTTCCCTGGAAAATTTCTTTTCCATAAGTAATTCAGTCTTTAAAATGCTCTAGCAGAGTAGACATTCTACTTCCTTTCAGGACTTGGGACAAGTGAATTTTTCTAATCTGGAACCAAAATTCGCTCTTGAACTGAGAATCACATTTTTCATTCTTTGTTATGTTGTCTAATATTTCAAGTCTGTAAATTCTGTTTATCTGTGCATTTTTTCTTAAATGAGAATCACGTTTTCTTTTCCATGAAGAAGTAGGGAACATGTTGTCATAGAAACAAGACATATACAGAAGTGACTATTTCCTCATTTTTATGAAAAATGTTGGTATGGTCACTGCAATGCATTGCATGGCTGTGCACTATACATTATGGTATCTCAGCTTGGGATGTGTGGTCTCAGGAGAGAATCACACAGTTCTTACCTCTTCAGCTTGAGGCTGGTCATAAGACTTCCTCTGGCCAATGAAATAACAGCAGAAATGAGGTATGGCACATCCAACAGAATCCTGCAGAGCTGTCTCATGGCTTTTCATATGTTGTCTCCATGCTGTGGAGATTTATATCTCCAAGAGAGAGGTGCCATCATTTTAGGTCATACAGCGTAGGTGAAGTGAAGCAGATCCATTGCCAATTGGCAATACATAAGGGAGAAATAAATACTGGCTGTTTCTGAGATACTGAAATTGTTATTACGCAGAGCTCATTCTGTCTTGACTGATGCAATCATCTCCCTTGTTGGATTCTTCCCAACTTTCCTTGTAAAATAACTTGGTATAAAAGTAGAGAATTCAGACAAACCACTACCTGCCACTTAGTATTAAATGAATAGAAGAATTGTCAATGCACCTTTACAAAGCCATTGCCAATAGATAAGGGAGGAATAAATCCTGGTTGTTACTGAAATGTTGCGATTGTTATTGCTTATAGCATTCTATTTGACTAATACATTTTCCTCATTGGATTTTCCCACTTTTCTTCTAAAAAGCAGAGAATTCAGCCAAACCACCAATGAAGAGAACACATTGTCAAGGAGTCGATACAAAGCTACCTTTCAACATCAATGTAAACGATAGACTGTTTAAACACTCTAATATAGCTTATAACTGTTTTTTTTTAGTTTAAGTAAGGAAGCAAATAAAAATATAGGCCCTGTTGCAAAGCTGCTGTTTAATGGAACAGTTATGATTATGTGAACATTTATTGAATGTGAACACGATTTTTTAAACACTTTCTATTCAGATCTTAATAATTGTCTTTCTGAGTTGCAAAGTGTCTCAAAATGTAGTGTCTCAGAAGCACCAAGAATAAAAAGCAAAATTAAGTTTTTAAGCAATTTGTATTAAAATACAAATGGTTCTCTGAGACAGTAGTAGCTAGTTAGTGCAATAAGTTCCCAGCATACCATTTTGGACATGCATATTTTTCTCAGGTGACAGTAGATTCTGTGACTTCCCAACTAACTTCTTTGGTGATAGGGTAAAGACTGATACTGTTGAATTATTTAATTCATAAATAATAATTAACAAATATTATTTCAGTAGATCTCCTCACCTTCAGGATATACAGATTGAAAGAGTCCTGGAGAAAAAAATAACAGATGAATATAATAGATGCCATTTTTTAAAGACAGTGTCTTGCTTTTTGGCCCAGGCTGACTGCCAACATTTCAGCTCATGCAATCTTCCTGTCTCAGCCTCTCAAAGAGGCAAATATATATTTTCACCTCTTAGGGAAAATATATATTTTGCTTTTTAATGTGTGAAGTATATGGAATTACTGAGATAATTCATTTATTCTGATGAAGGATTTCAGTTTTGGGTCACTGATGAAAACAAATACTAACTTTTGAAGTTGAGTAGCCTGATTAATTCTTTGTGGATTGGCTCACAACATGTAAGGAGGAAACAGGTTCACTTGCTTATCTTAGGACATAAGCAATTCTCTTTTAACTTCTTGAAAAATGTTATTCCATTCCAATAGGAGGAAAAATATTTGAGAAGTGCCTTTAAAGTGATTGATATTAGTCTTGCTTGATAAGAACATCATGTTATTGTCAGAATATTTAGAAAGAAGAAATCTTAACTGTTTCCCCTATTCATGACTCTACTTAGTCTATTATCCCCCTATAATTTTCCTTATGAAAAGAAGCTAAAAACTTAGAATGCTTTAGTTTTCCTCTGAACACTATCCTATCTTCTGTACTATTATTATTCTTTTATATTAATCCTCCTATGTTATTAGGTAACTCTTCAAAATTAGTTACTACGGTTTTTATTTTATAGAGTCTATGTTTATTTACATTTGCAAATGAAAACTGGATTTTCTTCACCATTACTTCTTGTAGCCCACTGCTTTTCTCTTAAGGTTTCTGCTACAGTTGAACTTTTAGTTGTTCTTTCACTGGGGAAGAGAGAGGTAATCTATGAATACCAAGCTCCTTTATTCTTCAGATATGTCTAGAAATGTCTTTATTTTGGGCTCATGTTTTGAATATTAGTTTCACAAGGTAGGGAATTCTTGTAGAGAACTGACACGAGGCAGGGAATTGACAGTGATTATTTTGGAGAACATTTAAGGTCTTTTTCCTCTGTCTTCTGGTACCTGTTTCTGCCAGTGAGAAGTCTGTTGTTGGTTCGATAGGTGTTCATGTGTAGGTAAGCTTTCATTTCTCCTCTGTAGCTTTAAAAATTGTCTCGTTTTGTTTTTCCATAGTTTCACTGTGACACTTGTTCTTTAAAAAAGTTGTGCTAAGAACTCATGGTGCCTCTTAAAAAAATCTATTGACTCAGGCTTTTATTTATTTCTGGAAACATTTCACCAGTTTCTTTTTGAGTATTGGTGCTTTTCAATTACCTTTCCCTTTTCCTGAAAGCTGCTTTATGTATGGCAATGCTTCTCATTCTCTCTTTTGTTTCTTAATTATTTTTTCATATTCTGGGTAATCATCTTAGCCCTCTTCCAAATGACTAATTTCCTTTTCAGCTATGTCTAATGTATGGTTTAAGCCATCAATGGTTTATTGCAATGATTAGGGGTTTTGTTTTATTCTGTCTGGTCTGCTACAACAAAATACTACAAACTGGGTGACTTTATTGTATTTATTTATTCATTTTGAGACAGTTCTCACTTTGTAGTCCAGGCTTGGTTTGAACTCATTATGTAGCCCTGGCTGGCCTCAATCCTCCTGCCTCAGCCTCTCCAGTGTTAGGATCACAGGTGGGAGCCACAACATCCAGCTGGGTGGCTTTATTTGTTTTTTTGTTAGTACATGTTTGCAATACATGCAGTTTACAATCACCTTGAGGAGAGGGTACACATACATACCACAGCTTGATTCTTTTTTACTTTTAATCTCCTTCCCTCTCACCTCTGTCCCTCCTCTAAATTCCCTTTCCCCATTTTTATTCTTTTTTTTTTTGGTACCAGGGATTGAACTCAGGTCCTTTAAGGCAGGTGGGGGTCTGTGAGGCAGGTGGGGGAACCACTGAGCTAAATCCCTGGCCCTTCCCCGTTTTTTAGTCTTGTTGATATTGTTAATCTTATCTCATGTTTATGACATATAACGTCCACATTTATTGAGGTTTTCAGGGTTCTGTCCCCGGCATATCATTACTCCACTTATTTCCCCTTCCCCTCCTCCTCTCCCCTTGCCCCTGTTCCCTTGGACCCCTTCTCATTTGCAAGAGCTCTATCCCCTTGTTTCCTTCTTCCCATCCTTTATTGTGCGTTTTTTTGTACTTTGCCTCACTCAAATGAAAGATACTATGTGGCACATAAGCTCGTGTGTCTGCTTTATTTCACTCACCATTATATTTTCTAGGTACATCCATTTTCCCACAAATGTCTCACATTTGTCCTTCTTTACAGCCAAGTTGTATTCTATTATGTATAGATATCACATTTTCTTTATTCAGTTGTCTGTTGGTGGACATGCAGGCTGCTTCTAGGATTTAGCTATTATGAATTGCGCTGCTATAAACATTGGTGTGCATGTGTAACAATTCTGGAGGTCCAGAAATCCAACATTAATATGCTGGCCAGGAAATTTGGTGACTGGTGAGAACTCAGTTCTTTGTTTAAAGAAAAATGCTATCTTTTTGTTGTGTTCTCACAGGGAACAAGGGACAAGGGGGTTTGCCTGGCTTTTTTCTTTTTGGTTTTGTATAATAAGGGTACTAGCTGCCTCCCAAATGTTCTGTCTCCTAATACAGTCACCCAAGTGGTTGGGATTTCAACACTGGATTTTAAAAATGGAAATCTCTGAAAACTTGCCATGGTTTCCCACTGACTTCAGAGCTGAGTCCAGCTCTGTGGCAGGATGGTCCCAGCATCCTGGTGACCCAGCAGTCTCTCCCAAGCCACTCAGAGACAGACCTACCTGTTTCTGGAGCCCGCCACATGCCAGCGTCCTGCTGTCCATCAGCATCCTGCTGCCCACAGAGCTCTGCCTACACAAAGGGCCCTGAGGCTACTAGGAGTCCTGTGTCTGATTGCTAGCCTTTTCCTGCTTCTTTCTTTTTATTTTCAATGCTGGATTTTAAAGGGATATAAACATAAAGAAAAATATTTTCTTCTTCTTTCTCCAATGTGTGTGGTATTTTTCCAAAGCACCTCGGTCTTTTCCCTCCTTTATCTTGTAGAACATTATTAATATGTAAAATTTGAAAATTTCACTTTAGATCAATCTATTACTTTAATTCTTCCCAACCATAACACCCCTCCACTATGTTTGCTTTTTTCAAGGCCGTGGATTTCTTTGTATGTTGTACAGTTTTGGATTATGAGCTCATCTTCAGTTGGATTTGTCTCTTTTTTAAAAAAAATTCTTTTATTGGTACATTGTAGGTATACAACACAATTACATTTCTCATTGGGAATTGTACCTTTACATAATGCATCTTGGTTCTTATTTTTTCCCCATTCTTAGCTCTCCCTTCACCCCCTCCACCCTTCCCTATTTACAAAGACTTTATTTCCATTTTTTCCATTTCTCATCATTTTTCCTTTCCCTTCTTTCCTTTCCCCTGCCCCTCCCACTACCCCTACCCCTTTGGACCTTTTCTTCCTATTTTACATTATCGATTATTCATTCTAATCATTGGTACCTTTTAGGTATACAATATAATGACATTCATCATTGGAAATTTGCACCTTTACACAATCTCTCTTGGTTCTTATTTTTCACCTTTGCCCAGCCCTCCCTTCAACCCCTCCATTCCTATTTACAAACATTTTGTTCCTATTTTTCCATTTTCTCATATTAATCCCATTCCCTTCTATCCTTTCCCCTAGCCCTCCGATTTCCTTCCCCTTTGCCCCTTTTCTTCCTAGTTCACATTACCTATTATACATTTAGTCCTTATTTACACTTTCAGTTTCTCACACCAGAGGAACTATTCGCTATTTACACATGTGTGTCCTATTTATTTCACTTAAGAGTATCACTTCAATGTGCATCCACTTAGCTATAAATGTCTCTAATTTCTCATTTTTTATGGCTGAGTAGTACTCCATTTTATAAACAAACCACATTTTCTTTATCCAGTCTCCAGTTGATGGGCATTTGGGCTGTTTCCAAGTTTTAACTATTACAAACTGCGCTGCTATGAACATGGGTGCACATATATCACTGTGGTATGATTCTTTTAATTCTTTGGGGAAGATCCCCAGCAGTGGAATAGCGGGGTCAAATGGGACTTCCAGTCCTAGTTCTTTGAGGTATCTCCATACTGATTTCCACAGTGGTTGCACCAGTCAACACTCCCACCAGCAGTGGAGCAGGGTTCCTCTTTCCCCACAGCCCCACCAGCATTTGTTATTGGTTGATTTCATGATAGCAGCCATTCTTTCTGGAGTGAAGTGGAATCTCAGTGTTGTTTTCATTTGCATCTCTCCAATGACCAGTGATGTTGAACATTTTTTCATGTATTTATTTGCTATTTCTACTTCTTTGTCTGAGAAATGTCTGTTCATTTCAGATGCCCATTTTTGGATTGGGTCTTTAAATTTGGGAGGTCTGATCTTTTTAAGTTGTTTATAGATTCGAGATGGTAGACCTTTGTCTGAGGAAGAGCAGGTGAAGATTTTTTCCCACATTGTGGGTTGTCTCTTCACACTGTTGGTGGTTTCTCTTGCTGTGTAGAAGCTTTTTAATAAGAAGAGATCCCATTTGTTGATTGTTTGTGCTAGTTCATGGGCAACTGAGGTTTTGTTCATAAAATCTTTTCCTATACCGATGTCTTCAAGAGTTCTACATAACCTCTGTTCCAACTGGTTCAGAGTTTCTATTTTAATATTTAGATCTTTAATCCATTTTGATTTTAGTTTAGTGCATGATGAGAGATATAGGTCTAGTTTTAATCTTTGGCAAGTTGAAGCCCAATTTTTCCAGCACCATTTATTAAAGAGGCTATCTTTCCTCCAGTGAGGGTGTTTGGCTTCTTTATTGAAGATGAGATGGCTGAGCGTGTCTGGTGTTGTTTCTGCATCTTCTAATCTGTTCCACTGGTCCTCAAGTCTGTTAATTTGCCAGTACCTTGCTGTTTTTTATCATAGTAGCTTTGTAGTAGAGTTGCAGGTTGGGGATTGTGATACTGCCTGCCATGTCTCTGTTACCTAGAATTGCTTTTGCTATTCTGGGTCTCTTCTTGTTCCAAGTGAATTTTTGGATTGTTTTCTCCAGGTCTATGAAGTATGCTGCTGGGATCTCAATTGGAATTGCATTAAATCTATATAGCAGTTTTGGAAGTATGGCCATTTTCACTATATTAATGCTTCCTACCCAGGAGCAGGGGATGTCTGTCCATTTTCTGATATCATCTTCAATCTTTCTTTTCAGAGTGCCATAGTTTTCAGAGAAGAGGTCTTTGGTTTCTTTTGTTAGGATGATTCCTAGGTATTTCAGTTTTTTGGATGCCATTGCGAAAGGAATTATTTGCCCTATTTCTCTCTCAGTGAGTCTGTCATTTGGGTAGAGGAAAGCTATTGATTTTTGTGTGTTAACCTTGTAACCAGCTACTTGACTGAATTTGGTTATTAAGTCTAGAAGACTTTTGGTGGAATTCTTGGGGTCTTCTATATAGAGCATCATGTCATCTGCAAACAATGACAATTTGACTTCTTCCTTTCCTATCTTTATTCCTTTTATTTCTTTCTCTTGTCTAATTGCCATGGCTAATGTTTCCAGAACTATATTGAACAAGAGTGGTGCTAGTGGACATCCTTGTCTTGTTCCTGATTTGAGTGTGAAGGATTTCAGTTTTTGCCCATTTAGTATGATATTGGCTGTTGGTTTTTCATAGATGGCTTTTATCAGTTTGAGGCAGAGACCATCTATTCCAATTTTATGTAGGGTTTTTATCATAAATGCATGTTGGATTTTGTCAAATGCTTTTTCTGCATCTATGGAGATAATCATATGGATTTTGTCCTTGGCTCTATTGATATAGTGTATTACATTGATTGATTTGCGTATGTTGAACCATCCCTGCATCCCTGGGATGAATCCCACTTGATCAGGGTGTATGTTCTTCTTGATGATCTTCTGCATTCTATTTGCCAGTATCTTATTAAGGATTTTTGCATCTATATTCATTGGTGAGATTGGCCTATAGTTCTTCTTTTCAGTTGGGTCTTTCTCTGCTTTGGGATCAAGGTGATGCTTGCTTCCAGGAATGAATTTGGGAGTATTGCTTCCATATCAATTTCATTGAAGAGTTTAAACAGTAGTGGCAGCAGTTCCTCTCTAAATGTCTTGTAGAATTCAGTAGTGAAGCCATCAGAGCCCGGGCTTTTCTTAGTTGCTAAGTTTTTAATTACATTTTCAATTTCATTGGTTGATATTGGGTTGTTCAGAATTTTTAGGTCTTCTTCATTCAACTTTGGTAATTCATATGTATCTAGGAATCTGTCCATTTCTTCTGTGTTTTCCATCTTATTGGCATATAGGTTCTGGAAGTAGGTATTGATGATCCTCTGTATTTCTGCTGGGTCTGTTGTGATTTCACCCTTTTCATTCCTAATTGCATGGATTTGGGCCTTTTCTTTCCTTTTTCTGATAAGGTTGGCTATGGGTTTTTCAATTTTGTTGATTCTTTCGAAGAACCTACTCTTGGCTTCATTAATTTTTTGTATCTTTCTCTTAGTCTCCATTGCATTGATTTCTGTTCTGATCTTTACAATTTCCTCCCTTGTATGAGCTTTGGGCTTGTCCTGCTCTTCTTTTTCTAGAAGCTTGAGGTTCAGCATCAGGTTATTTAATTGAGCTCATTCTGTTTTCCTAATATGCGTATTCACTGCTATGAATTTCCCTCCTAAGACTGCATTCATTGTGTCCCATAGATTCTGATATGCTCTATTGTCATTGTCATTTAATTGAAGGAACTGTCTGATTTCTTCTTTAATTTCCTCTGTGACCCATTGGTTATTCAGAAGTGTGTTGTTCAATTTCAATGTGTTTATGAAATTTTTTGAGTTTCTTTTGCTATGGATCTCCAATTTCATCCCACTATGGTCTGATAATATACAGGGGATAACTTCATTTCCTTTGCACTGACTTAAACATGTTCTGTGTGCGAGTATGTGGTCTATTTTTGAGAATGACCCATGTGCAGCTGAGAAGAATGTGTATTCTGATTTTTTAGGGTGGAAGACTCTGTAAACATCTGTTAAGTTCATTTGTTCAAGAGTTTGATTGAGTTCTAGTATTTCATTACTTATTTTTTGTCTAGTTGATCTATCTATTTGTGACAGTGGGGTGTTGAGGTCCCCCACTACAACTGTATTAGGGCATATATGACTTTTCATGTCCATTAGTATTTGTTTTATATAGTTGGTTGCACTAGTGTTTGGTGCATAGATATTTATGATTGTCATCTCTTCCTCTTGGATTGTTCCCTTTACAAGGATGTAGTGTCCTTCTTCATCTCTCTTAATCAGTGTTGGTTTTAAATCTACTTGATCTGTGAAGAGGATAGCTACTTCTGCTTTTTTTCAGGTTCCTGTCACATGGGGTATTATTTTCCACCTATTAACTTTCAGTGTATGAGTTTCCTTTTGAATTAAGTGCGTTTCTTGTATGCAGCATATTGTTGGATTTTGCTTCTTGACCCATTCTGCCAGTCTATTTCTTTTGATTGGTAAATTGAGACCATTAACATTGATGGTTATAACTGAAACATATTAACTTGCCATTGTCATGACTTTTTCTTTTTGTTGGGTTCTCCTCCTTTACATTTAATTTCTTGTCATGCCAGATGGGTTCATTCTGCTTTGGTTCCTGGGGTTGTGATCCTCAATGTCTGTTCCTAGGATATTGTGTAAAATTCTTTGGAGTGCTGGTTTGGTATTCATTAATTTCCTAAGGTGCTCTTTTTCATGAAAGTATCTTATTTCTCCATCAATTTTGAAAGATAGTTTTTCAGGGTACATCAATCTGGGTTGGAGGCTGTTTTCTTTTAGGGCTTGGAATATGTCACTCCAAGCTCTTCTTGCCTTGACGGTTTGTGTTGAGAAATCTGCTGTGATTGTGATGGGCTTTCCTTTGTATGTGATTTGTTTCTTTTCTCTGACTGCTTGTAGAACTTTGTTCTTCTGTTGAGTTTCTGGAATCTTAAGAATTATATGCCTATGTGTAGATTTTTTTTGACCAAAGCTATTTGGAGTCCTATATGTCTCACTTATCTGTATGTCAAGCTCTTTTCCCCTGCTTGGGAAGTTTTCTGCCATTATTTCTGTGAAGAGTTTTTTCATGTCATCTGCACTCTCTCCTCTTTCTTCATTGACTCCAATCAGTCTTCTGTTATTCTTCTTTGCATCATCTAGCAGCTGCTGGATTGATTTCTCATGTTCCCTTATAATTTTGAAGCAATTTTTCTTTTCCTGGTCATTAATTGCAATCTTATCTTCTAGATCTGAAATTCTGTCCTCACAGTGGCTCATTCTGCTGAGTAGACTTTCAGTGGAGTTTTTCATTTCCTGGAAATCTATTTGCATCTGTTTTATGGATTCCATTTGTTTCTTATGTTGGGATTCCATCATGTTCCTCAGCTTCTCTCTAGATTTATTAATCATGTCTTGCACTAGGGGCCCAATTTCTCCTGTTATCTGAGAAATTATTTCTGATTTCATTCTTTCCAGATCCCCTTTTGTTGCCAGTTCATTGGGTCCAGGTGGTTGAGTGTCAGAGTGTTCCATCTCATTTCCCTTTGGGGTTGCTGTAGGTGATCTGGAAGTCTGGTTTTGAGAATTATTTTCGTGTTTTCTCATTTCGACTGGGGCGGGGGGCTGTTAGTGCCTGCACGGATTACCTCCTCTGAGGTGGGAGAGGTGGGACAGGGGCCAGGAGCCGTGGTACAGATGGTGGCCCAAAAGACCTTTCCTGTGTGCTGGGAGCAGCAGGAGGGAAGGTGGCCAGGAAGCCCCTTCCTCTGGGCCAGGCGTGGCGGGACAGAAGGTGGCCCATAAGCCCTTTCCTCTGTGCTGGGAGCAGCAGGAGGGATGGTGGCTAGGAAGCCCCTTCCTCTGGTCCAGGACCAGTGGGATGGTGGCTCAGAAGCCCTACCTCTGGGCCGGGAGCGGCGGGACTCAGTACATTGGTCTGGTGGTCTCCTGTCCTCTGTGTCTTTGTAGTGTGGAACCAGGTGGCTGTACAGAGGAGTGCGCGGGGGGTGGGGGGCGGTGTTCCATGTGACCTGGGACCTCAGTAGGGCATGCGCAGACTTGCCTGTCTGCAGCGGGCTGATTCGGTGTGTTCCTCGCGACTGGATTTGCCTATTACTGGGGGACTTTTATGTACTTTGAGTTGAGGAGGCTTCTCTCTCGGCTACCTTCATGTATGTTTTTGGAAGGGTCCATATTTTTCACTGGTTCAAGACCAACTTTTTTTTTTGGCACTGGGGATCGAACTCGAGTCCTTGCACTTGCATAGCAGGCAGCAAAACCACTGAGCTAAATCCTCAGCCCTAGACCAACTTTAATGTTAGCTTCATGACTATAAAAATTCTCACCCACTGAAATGGAGTGAATTTAGGCCCCACACCCAATATCCTCAGGTCAGAAAAATGTGGAATGAAATCATCCAATTGTTATTGAGTGTTTGCACTAATGGGAATTTCAGATATTCCATCTAGAAGGAATAGCTTGGGGATAGGCTGGAGGAAAACTGATACAGCTTTTAAATTGCACTAAATAGTAGTAGCAGTGTTTTTACTAAGAATATGTGTTTATTTGGGGTAGATTGGGAAGTAAGGAGAGAGATACTAGTGGACTGAAAATCTTCTCGAACTTCCCTGTGATTGGAGCTAGATATACAGTGTGGGATTATATAAAGGCTCCTATCAGCCCAGTGCTCTCTGGACAGGTAGGGAGGGGAAGGAAACTCTTAATAAATATAATTTTGAAAATCTTTATAGCTAGATTAAAATCTAAAAGTATTAAATTATGGATTATTGTGAACTGCAAGACAGGTGTCCCAATCAACTGTGAGATGTTAGATTAAAATTTCAGAAAAAATGCAAATCAATAAAAATATGTCTCCCAACTTAGTTTAATTTGACCTTAAGGATTATTTTTAAAAATTTTATGTGTACATTTTAGATATACATAATGATCACATTCATCCTAGGGAATTTGTGTCTGTACACAATATATCATAATTCTTCTTTTTCCCATTCCTCTCCCCTCCCTTTAACCCCTCTTCCTCTCCTTATTTACAGAAACTTTGTTTCCATTTTTCTTCTATTCTCTTTTTTCCTTGTCCCTTTCTTCCTTTCCCCCTCCTCCCTCTGTTGTTCCCCTTCCCATTTGAACATTTTCTTCACATTTTCCAATATCTACTATACATTTTGCTTCTTATTTTCACTTTCAGATTTTCATACCAGAGAAACAGTGTGGTATTTAAACATGTATGTCTGATTGATTTCACTTAAGATGGTCTCAAGGTGCATCCATCCTCTTAGCTATAAATGTCTGAAGTTTATCCTTTTTTATGGCAAAGTAGTACTCCAGTGTATAAAAAACGACATCTTCTTTATTTATTCACCAGTTGATGACCATTTGGGGTACTTCTAAGATTTAGTTATTACAAACTGTGCCACTATAAATATGGGTGTGGATATATTGCTGTAGTATGATGATTTTAATTTATTTGGGAAGATATCAAGAAGGGGAATAGTTGGGTCAAATGGAACTTCTAGTCCTAGTTTTTTGAGGAATCTCTACACTTATTTCCACAGTGGTTGCACCAGCCTACACTCCCACCAACAATGGAGAAGGGTTCCTTTTTCCCCCAAACCCCACCACCATTTGTTATTGGTTGATTTCTTAATAATAGTCATTCTTTCTGGAAGGAGATGGAATCTCAGCATTGTTTTAATTTGCATCTCTTGAATGATCAGTGATGTTGAACATTTTTAATATATTTATTTTTCATTTCTACTTCTTCATCTGAGAAGTGTCTATTCATTTCAGATGCCCATTTTATATTAGGTCTTGAAATTTGGGGGGTCTGATTTTTTTGAGTTCTTTAAATGTACTAGACATTAGTCTTTTGTCTGAGGAACAGCTTGTAAAAAATTTTGCCCACTCTGAGGGTTGTCTCTTCACTCTGTTGGTGGTTTCTTTTCCTCTGCAAAAGTTGTAATAAGATGAGATCCCAATTGTCGATTTGTTGTAATATTTCCTATGTGATTGGTGTTTTTTTCATTTAAGTCTTTACCTCTATTTATGCCTTCAAGAGTTCTACCTATTCTATTGCCCAGCAGATTTAGTATTTCCGTTTTAATGTTTAGATCTTTGATCCAGTTTGATTTTAGTTTAGTGCATGGTGGAAGATATACATCTAGATTTATTCTTTGGCATGTGAAAATCCAGTTTTTCCAGCACCATTTACTAAAGAGGGAATTTTTCTTTCCCTGAAGGTGTTTGGCCCTTTTGTCAAAGAAGGTGGCTGAGTGTGTGTGTGGATTCATTTCTGCATCTTCTAATCTGTTCCATTGATTCTCAGGTCTGTTTTTTTGGAAGTACCATGCTGGTTTTTTTTTTTTCAATCACAGTAGCTTTGTAGTATAAATTCAAGCCAGGAATTGTGATGTCCCCTGCCTTGTCTTTGTTACCCAGAATTGCTTTTACTATTTTAGGTCTTTTCTGGTTCTAAATGAATTTTAGGTTTGTTTTCTCTAATTCTATGAGATATGATATTGGTATTTTGATCAGGGTTGCATTAAATCTGTATAACAAATTTGGAAGTACTGTCATTTTCACTATTTTTGTTCTCCTACCCAAGAACAAGGGATGTCTTTCCATTTTCTGTTATCCTCTTCAATCTCTTTTTTTCAGAGTATTGTAGTTTTCAATGTAAAGATTCTTTTATTTCCTTCATTAGATTGATTCCTAAGTATTTCATTTTATGGACGCTATTCTGAAAGGTGTTGTTTCTCTAATTTCTCTCTCAGTGTGTTCATTTGTGTATAGGAATGCAAATGCTATTTGGATCCAGTTATGCTATTGAATTTGGTTATTAAATTTGAAGTCTTTTGGTGGGGTTTTTGGGGTCTTCTATGTACAGTATTATGTCATCTGCAAATAATGATAATTTAACTTCTTAATTTCCTATCATTATTCCTTTTATGTTTTTCTCTTGTCTATTGCTCTGACTAATGTTTCCAGAACTATATTGAATGAGAGTGGTGATAGTGGACATCCTTGTCTTGTTCCTGATTTTAGAGTGAAAGCTTTCAGTCTTTGTTCATTTAGTATGATGTTGACTGTTGGTTTATCATAGATGGCATTCATCAGCTTGAGATAAAGACCATCTATTCCCATTTTCTGAAGGTTTTTTTTAAAAATCATGAATGGATGTCAGACTTTGTCAAATGCTTTTTCTGCATCTATTGAGATGGTCATATGGTTTTCGTCCTTGCCTCTGTTAATATAGTATAATACTTTTATTGATTTGTGTATGTTGAACCATCCCTGTATCCCTGCGATTAATCCTACTTGGTCAGGGTGTGTAATCTTGATGATTTCCTGGCAATCTGTTTGCCAGTATCTATTGAGAATTTTTGTATATATGTTCATTAGGGAGATTGGTCTGTAGTTCTCTTTTTTGGTTGGATCCTTCTCTGGTTCTGGTATCAGGGTAATGCTTGTTTCCAGGAATGAGTATGGAAGTAATGCCTCCCTTTCAGTTTCACTGAAGAGTTTGGGGAGTAGTGGTATTAGATGTCTAAATTTCGCATACAATTCAGCAGTGTGTCTGTCAAGACCTGAGCTTTCCTTTGTTGGTAGGTTTTAAATTACATCATCCCTTTCATTGACTGATACTGAGTTATTCAGAATTATATATATCTTCTTGATTCAGCTTTGGTAATTCATATGCATCTAGGAATCTGTCGATTTCTTCTGTGTTTTTCATCTTATTAGAATACAGGTTCTCAAAGTAGGTATTGATGATTTTCTGGATTTCTGCAGGATCTGTTGTGATTTCAACCTTTTTATTCCTAATTGCATAGATTTGAGTCTTTTCTTTCCTTTTATTGATGAGGTTAGCTAAGGGTTTGTGCATTTTATTTAATCTTTCAAAGAACCAACTCTTTGATTCATTGATTCTTTATATTGTTTTCTCAGTCTTAAATGTGTTAATTTTTGCTGTGATCTTTATAATTTCCTCCTTCACATGAGCTTTGGGCTTGACTTGCTCTTCTTTTTCTAGAAGCTTGAGGTTCAACATTCGGTCATTTGTTTGAGCTCATTCTGTTTTTCTGATATGGGAATTCACTGCTATAAATTTTCCTTGTAAGACTGCTTTTATTGTGAACCATAAGTTCCGGTATGTTGTGTTGCTATTATTGTTTAATTGTCGAAACTGTCTAATTTCTTTTGTGACACATTAGTTGTTCAGGAGGATGTTATTTAATTTCCAGGTGTTTATGAAGTTTTTGTGGTTTCTTTTGTCATTGATTTCCAATTTTGTTGCACTACGGTCTGATAATAAGGAGGGGATAATTTCAATTCCTTTGCATTTACTCAAGCATGTTCTATGAGCTAGTATGTGGTCTATTTTGGAAAACATCTCATGTGTAGCTTAGGAAATTGTGCGTTGTAATGTTGTGGGGTGGAACACTCTGAAGACATCTACTAAATCCATTTGTTCAAAGTTTGGTTGAGTTCTGATATTTCTTTGTTGACTTTCTGTCTAGTGGATCTGTCTATTTGTGACAGTGGGGTGTTGATACCTTCCATTACAATTTTATTAGAACCTTTTGATTTTTCATGTCTATTAATATTTGTTTCATATAGTTGTGTGTACTGGTGTTTGGTGCATATAGTTGTGTGTACTGGTATTTGGTGCATATATATATATATATATATATATATATATATATATATATATGATTGTTATCTCTTCCTCTTGGATCATTCTCTTTATAAAAATATAGTGACCTTTGTCTCTCTTAAACTTGTCTTCAAATCCACTTTATCTGCAAATAGAATAGCTACTCATGCTTTTTTTTGGTTCTTATCACATGGAGTGTTGTTTTCCATTATTTGTCAGTGTATGAATTTCTTTTTGACTTAAATGTGTTACTTGTATGTAATATATTGCTGGATCTTGCTTCTTGATCCATTCTGCCAGTCTGTTTCTTTTGATTGATGAACTGATGCCATTTACATTGATGGTTTTAACTAATATGTGTAGTATAACTAATATGTGTTGACTTAGCCTTGTTATGTTATTTTCCTGTTGTTGGTTCCCTTCTTTCCCCATCTGTTTAATTACTTGCCATCCCTGGTAGATTCATTCTCTTGGGGTTTGTGGAGTTGTAGTCTTTGTTATCTCTTTCTAGAATGTCCTTCAGAACATTTTAGAGCACTGGTTTTGTAGTCATAAATTTCTTTAGGTGTTCTTTGTCATGGAAGTATCTTATTTCTTCATCAATTTTGAAAGATAGTTCTGTGGTGTACATCAATATGGGCTGGAGGTTGTTTTCTTTTAGACCTTGAAATACTTCACTCCTTGACTTGAGTGGTTGTTTTGAGAAGTCTGTTGTATTCTGTTTTTTTTTTTTTTTTTGGTACCAGAGATCAAACTGGGGACATTGCACTTGTGAGGCAGGCGGCGGCACCACTGAGCTAAATCCCCGGCCCTCTCTGTTATTGTCTGATGGGCTTATCTTTATAGGTGATTTGTTTCTTTTTTATAACACCTTTTAATATTCTGTTCATGTGTTGAATTTCTGGAATCTTGACTATTACATGCCTTGGTGTAGATTTTTTTTTGATCATGGCTAATTGAAGGTGTATTTGCCTCACTTACCTGTATACCAAATTCTTTTTTCCATGCTTGAGAAATTTTTTGCCATTACTTCTGTGAAACAGGTTTTTTTAATTTTTTGCTTTTTATTTTTAAAATTAAAAATTTTTTTCCCCCCATTAAGTTTATTGATACATTTTAAGTATAAAGTACAGTTACATACATCATTGGGATCTTGTACCTGTACATAAGTATCTTGGCTCTTATTTTTTTCCCCTTCCCCTGTCCTCCCTTCAACCCCTCTACCCTTCCCTATTTGCAAACATTTTGTTTCCATTTTTTTCCTTTTCTCATATTTTTTCTTTTCCCTTTTTTCCTTTCCCCTACCCCTCCCACTTCCCCTGCTCCTTTAGACCTTTACTTCCTATTACACAAAATCAATTGTACATTTTAAAAATTACAATATCATGATCTAGGAGACATTACCACAGGTTTTACAAAATTTAAAAGGATATAGAAAGCATATTACAAAAATCTGTTTTGAAATAAATTTGACAACTTCTAAGAAGTACCTTGGAAGACAAATTAATGAAACTAACTCTGGAGGAAATATAAAATTTGAATAGCACCTATTAAAGAAAGTATATTCCTAGCTTGAAAATCTACCTATATGACAGCAACAGGCTCATAAACATTTTAACTGATAAATTATATCAAACATTTAAAGCAGAAAAAAAAAGGGAACACTTCTCCCCTCATTTTAGGAACTCAACATTGTGCTAATCTTAAAACTGGATAAAGATAATAGAAGAAAAAAGTATGAACATAGAGAGAAATTTGTTTAAAAAAAAAACTCTTAGAAGTCAGACCTGGCAGTATGTAGAAAGTGGTTTTATTATAGGGATGGCAGTGTTGGTTCAGCATTGGAAGATCCACCCCCAAAAGTCATCGTTTTAACAGAGGAAAGGAAAAAGCCATATGATCCTGTCACTAGTTGGAGAAAAAGTACTGGGCTAAATTCCACAGCTGTTCATGGTAAAAGCTATCAGGAGACTAGAAGTAGAACAGAACCTTCTCAACAGATCAAAGACATGTACTCCATACTTCCAGCAAAGATGCCTTATATAAATGGAGAAGATACAATGCTTTCTCCTTAAGGTGGGGAACAAGGGCAGATATGCTTACTCTTCATCTGTCCATTAAACTTTGAAACCTAGGCCCAAACCTAAATAGTCTGGCAATCAAATGACACAACTAGGATAGGATTGGCGTGGCAGAAGCAAAATCTTTATATGTAGATGAAATGATCATCTACGGAGAAAATACTAAGAAATCTCTAGGAGCCCCTAGAACTTGTACTTGAATTTAGCAGGATTAGAAAACACAAGGTATATATAAAAATTCAGGTCTGTGTATACTTGCTATAAATGAAGAACTGGATATTGAAATTTCAAAGTTATGGACGAGTACAAAGGACCTAGAAAAGTAAAAACAAACAAACAAACAAAAAACAGTGTTGGAAGATGTTCAGTACCCAATTTTAAGACTTTTTCTAAAGCTACAGTAATCAAGGCAGTGTTAGTGTAAGGAAAGACATATAGATCATTGGAATAAAACAGAGAATCTAGAAATAGAACCACACATATATGGTCCACTGAGTTTTGAAAGATTATTTAACATTAGCATTTTATAGAATATAGACTCAATTCAAGAGCCAAGGAAGAGATAGTGTTTTCAGCAAATGGCACTAGAACACCTAGTATCCATATATAAAAAATTAACCTCAGCCCTTTATTTCCGTACATAAAAATAACTTGAAGGGATCTATGAACCTAAATATGAAAGCCTAAAGTATAAAACTTTAAGAAGAAATTATAAGGGAAAATGTTTATGAATTCAGGGTAGGCAAGAACTACCTAGGATACAAAAAACATGATGTATAAAAGAAAAAAATTGATAAATGAGATTCCATCAAAATTTAGAACTTTAAATGACATCATTAAAATGAAAAGTAGTCCTTAAACAGATCATATTTACAATGCATATAACCTATGATCAGAATGTATAAAGAACTCTTACAGCTCATTAATAAACAACCCAATTAAAAAGTAGACATAAGAAGATAATAAATAGCCAGTATAGCACAAGGAAAGGTGTGCAGCTCTAGAATCAGAAAAATACTAATCAGTACAATAACAAGACTGAATTATACACTCATTAGGGAAATGAAGTTAAAAGTTTAAAAAGCCTTGTCATGACTTTTTCTTTTTGTTGGATTCTCCCCCTTTGCATTTAATTTGTCATTCCAAATGGATTCATTCTGCTGGGTTTCCTGGGGTTGTGATCCTCATTGTCTTTTCCTAGGATATTGTCTAAAATTTTTTGGAGTGCTGGTTTGCTATTCATGAAGTTCCTGAGGTGGTCTTTTATTTTTTGTTAAATTCTTTTATTGGTACATTTTAGGTATACAACACAATTACATTTCTCATTGGGAATTGTACCTTTACATAATGCATCTTGGTTCTTATTTTTTCCCCATTCCTAGCCCTCCCTTCACCTCCTCCACCCTTCCCTATTTACAAAGACTTTATTTCCATTTTTTCCATTTCTCATCATTTTTCCTTTCCCTTCTTTCCTTTCCCCTGCCCCTCCAACTACCCCTACCCCTTTGGACCTTTTCTTCCTAATTTGCATTATCTATTATTTATTCTAATCATTGGTACATTTTAGGTATACAATATAATGACATTCATCATTGGAAATTTGCACGTTTACATAATCTCTCTTGGTTCTTATTTTTCACCCTTTCCCAGCCCTCCCTTCAACCTCTCCTTTTCTCCCTATTTACAAAGATTTTCTTCCTATTTTTCTGTTTTCTCATATTAATCCCATTCCCTTCTATCCATTCCCCTACCCCTCCCACTTCCTTCCCCTTTGCCCCTTTCTGAGGTGCTCTTTATCATGAAAGTATCTTATTTCTCCATCAATTTTGAAAGATAGTTTTGCAGGGTACATCAATCTGGGTTGGAGGCTGTTTTCCTTTAGGGCTTGAAATACATCACTCCAAGCTCTTCTTGACTTGAGGGTTTGCATTGAGAAGTCTGCTGTGATTCTGATGGGCTTTCCTTTGTATGTGATTTGTTTCTTTTCTCTCACTGCTTGTAGAATTTTGTTCTTCTGTTGGATTTCTGGAATCCTAACTATTATATGCCTATGTGTAGATTTTTTTGATTAAGGCTAGCTGGAGTCCTAAATGCCTCACTTATCTGTATGTCAAGTTCTTTTCCCCTCCTTGGGAAGTTTTCTGCCATCACTTCTGTAAACAGTTTTTTTATGTCATCTGCACTCTCTCCTGTTTCTTCATTGACTCCAATCAGTGTTATGTTATTCTTCTTTGCATCATCTAGCAGCTGTTGGATTGATTTCTCATGTTCCCTTACAATTTTAAAGCAATTTTTCTTTTCCTTCTCACTAATTGCAATCTTGTCTTCTATATCTGAAAGTCTATCCTCACATTGGTTCATTCTGCTGTGGAGACTTTCAATGGAGTTTTTAGTCTCCTGGAAATCTGTTTGCACCTGCTTTATGGATTCCATTTGTTTCCTATGTTGGGATTCCATCATGTTCCTCAGATCCTCTATTTTTTTTTATCTGTGTCCTCTCTAGATTTATTAATCATATCTTGCACTATGAGCACAATGTTTGCTGTTATCTGAGTATTTATTTCTGATTTCATTTTTCCCAGATCCTCTTTTTTTTGCTAGTTCAGAGAGTCCAGGTTGTTGAGTATCAGAGTGTTCCATCTCGTTTCCTTTTGAGGTTGCTGTAGGTGATCTGGAAGTCTGTTTTTGAGGCTTGTTTATGTGTCTTCTCATTTCCATGGTTGGGGGTTTGTGTGCTTCTGGTGCCCGTGTGGCTCACCTTCTCTGCCCTAGGAGCGTGGAATGGGGGCGGGGGAGCCTCCTTCTGGGTGCTGGGACTGGCTCACCTTCTCTGCCTTAGGAGCATGGAGTCGCCAACAGGTTTTTTTTTTTTTTTTTTTTAATGTCATTTTAAGTATCTCCTGCTTTTTCATTGACTCTGATCAATCCAGTCTTAAGTTATTCTTTGCATCATCTAACAGCTGTTGGATTGATTTTTCATGGTTCCTTACTAATTTTAAGAAATCTTTCTTTTCATGATTGCCAACCACAATCCTGTCTATATCTGATTTGCTGTCCTCACATTGATTGATTCTGCTGTGTATACTTTCAATGGAATTTTTTTTGCTTAAATTCTTTTATTGGTACAATTTAGGAATACAATATGTTTACATTTGTCATTGGGTGCTTGTACCTACCTGTACATGATGTATCTTAGTTCTTATTTTTTTCCCATTCCCTGTGCTCCCTTCCCTATTTACAAAGACATTGTTTCCATTTTTTCCTTTTCTCATAATTTTTCCTTTCCCTTCTTTCCTTTCCCCTTCCCCTCCCACCACCCCTACACCTTTGGACCTTTTCTTATTTCAAATTATCATTTATTCATTCTAATCATTTTAATCCTTGTTTATACTTTCAGTTTCTCACACTAGAGAAACTATTCAGTATTTACACATGTATGTCCTATTTATTTCACTTAAGAGTATGGCTTCAATATGCATCCATTTAGCTATAAATGCTTCTAGTTTCTTGTTCTTTATGGCTGAGTACTACTCCATTTTATAAAAAAACACATCTTCTTTAACCAGTTTCCAGTTGATGGGCAGTTGGACTGTTTCCAAGCTTTAGCTATTACAAACTGTGCTGCTATAAACATAAGTGGATATATATCGCTGTGGTATGATTCTTTTAATTCTTTGGGGAAGATACCCAGCAGGGGAATAGCTGGGTCAAATGGGACCTCTAGCCCTAGTTCTCTGAGGTATCTCCACACTGATTTCCACAGTGGTTGCACCAGTCTACACTCCCACCAACAATGGAGAAGGGTTCTTTTCTCCCCACAACCCCAGCAGCATTTGTTATTGTTTGATTTCTTGATAGCAGCCATTCTTTGTGGGGTGAGGTGGAATCTCAGTGTTGTTTTCAACTGCATCTCTTGAAAGACCAGTGATGTTGAACATTTTTTCATATATTTATTTCCTGCTTTTACTTCTTTGTGTGAGAAATGTCTGTTCATTTCAGATGCCCATTTTTGAATTGGGTCTGTGAATTTGGGGGGTCTGATTTTTTTCAATTCTTTATATATTTTAGATAGTAGACCTTTGTCTGAGGTACAGCTGCTAAAAATTTCTTCCCATATTGTAGGTTGTCTCTCAGCTCTGTTGGTAGTTTCTCTTGCAGTGGAGAAGCTTTTTAATAAGATGAAGTCCCAGTTGTTGATTCTTTGTGCTAGTTCCCTTGCTACTGAAGTTTTGTTCATAAAGTCTTTTCCTATGCCAATGTCATTGAGAGTTCTACCTAACTTACCTTCCAGCGAGTTTAGTGTTTCTGTCTTGATATTTAGCTCTATAATCCACTTCAGTCTTAGTTCTGTGCATGGTGATAGGTATGGGTCTAGTTTTAATCTTTGGCAGGTTGAAATCCAGTTTTTCCAACACTATTTATTAAATAGGCTATCTTTCCTCCAATGATGGTGGTTGGGTCCTTTGTCAAAGATGAGGTGGCTGAGTATGTCTGGAGTTGTTTCTGCATCTTTTAATGTATTCCACTGATCCTCATGTCTGTTTCTTTGCCAGTACCATACCATTTTTATTACAGTAGCTTTGTAGTATAGTTTCAAGTTGGAGATTGTGATAACCCCTGCCATGTCTCTGTGGCCTAGAATTACTTTTGTTATTCTAGGTCTCTTCTTGTTCCAAATGAATTTTTGGATTTTTTTTCTCTAGTTCTGTGAAATATGTTGTTCCAATTTCAATCGGCATTGCATTATATCTATATAGCAGTTTTGGAAGTATGGCCATTATCACTATATTGGTTCTTCCTACCCAGGAACAAGGGATGTCTTTCCATTCTATGGAATTTTTAATGTCCTGGATATCTGCTTGAATCTGTTTAATGGATTCCATTTTGTTTCTATGTTGGGAGTTCATAGTTTCCTTCATTTTTCTAAGCGCCTCTCTCTCTCTCTCTTTAAATCAGTATCTCCTCTAAATTCACTAGCCATGTCCTGCATTATGGTCACCATCTCTGTAGTCATCTGAGAAATTATTTCTGATTTGATTTCTTTCCGTAGCCTCATTCATCTGCTTTGTTACGTCTGCTGTTTTCACTTTCAAGGGTCCAGGTGGGTGGCTTTCAAATTGTTCCACTTCATTGCCCCCCGGGTTTAGCTTTGGTGAGCTGGAAGCCTAGGGTTACATCTTGCTTCCATATCTTCTCATCTTCTTCTTGTTTTTAGTTTAATTCCTGGGTTGATGCTTGTAAATTCCTTATGGCAGTTAACTTTATTGCTAGTGTTGAGAACCCTCAAGAAATGACTGTTTCTCAGAGATCTCTTCCAGATGTAGTTGGCTTATGGGTTTTGAGTCTGTTGCAATACCCTGCGTCTTCAATTTATTTGGGATTAGAGATTGCTGCTTCTTTGGTCTAGCCCTTTTTTCTTTGGCACTGGCCTACAGTATTGTCCTCAGACAATCTCAGTCTTGGCATACTTGGAAGAACAACTGATTAGAACAGTTATTCACCTTAGCTAAAGTAGTACAATCAGTAATAACAATAGCATCAAACACAGCTTAGAAAATGACAAAATGTGGTAACTATTAATTTGTCACCTTTACCTGTATGAACTGGATTTGTGGTTATATAACAAAATCTAAAACAAACCAGAAAATTGTATTCAGTATGTATGCTCTCAATATGGTGATTTTACCCTCAGGAGAAAAAATTTAAAAGGGAATTAGGAGGAAAAATAGAGAAATAGAAGAAGAGAAAAAAAATGAAAAGCAAGGCTGGAGAACAAAGGAAGATCATGACAACTTTGGGACAATGGTGAAGAAGATGAGAAGGGAAGAGAGAAAGAAATAAAAAGAAGAACAGAATAAAACAACAATAACAGAAACTAGAATCAATGTTTGCACTCATATAAAAACAAGAACAAACAATGAATAAAAAAAGAAAAAGGAAATAACAATGAAGAAAAGAAGAAGAAAAAATGTCTACTTCAGTGTGTGTCTCTGCTGTGACTGGTACACAGAGTGGGCAGACAAAGCCCACATCAGTTGTTTGTTGATAGATAGAATGTAAATGTATCTATCTGTAGATTTACAGTTGAGTAATGGATAATCCCAGCAAGCCTGCACCTTTAGTCCCAGTGAAGTTCAGGCTGGTTTCTTGCTGTGAGGTTGGAACCTGAGTTGTTCAGCCTGCAACACAATGTGTCCCTCCTGCCAAATTGAACTTGGCTCTGCCTCATCCTGACACTGAGAGCCAATAGATGGAGCCAATCTGGAGCTGTCCTGAGTTCCAAGCTCAGTTGGCCCCTCTCCAAAATGGTGATTGGCCAATTGCCCTTTCCTATGGCACATCTGAATCTGAATAACTCACCATCAACTGCAGTCTTCTGTGTCTGCCACTCTATTCCATTGGTGGGTTTCTCTGTGGAAGCGTCTGGGATCACCAGTAGTCACCATGTGCCTGTATACCTCTCCTGTGCAGCAAGCCAGGGCCCCTGGAGAAAGCTCCACTTGCTACCTCCTTCTTCTGCTTTGAGGTCCCTCTCTTTACTCTCCCCCTAGGCTTCAATTCTCAGTTCAGATCCTCACTGGGTCCCAGGGATCCACTTCCCTCCTTCTTCTCTTCTTTATATTGCTACATTCCAGTGTCTGGGCACCAAATATCTGAGAGGCTGTTTCTCTGTTGTTCACCATTCCACCATCTTCCTAGAAGTCCTGAGCATTATTCTTGTATAAAACCAAAAGGAAGAAATTTAAATTAAGAAATAAAGAAGATCTTAATTAACTCAGACTAAAAGGGCTTTGATTTTAGTCTTTCTTCCCATAACCTATGGGATGTCTATGGCAAATCTTAGGGACTCCAGAGCTGCAACAAATTCAGGGAAGGGTGTTGTCCCTAGGACAGTGGCCAGAGAGTGTAAAGCTACAACAGTCTAGGAGGATTCTGTCTTGATGAATGACCTGAAACTCAGAGAGGTCACAAGTAGAGAAATAATTGAACTGCCATTTTTATGGTTTATTAATTAGAAGAAGAAACCCAGGAGGCTGGCTTGGGGTAGAAGATGAGAGACACAGCCTTTGGTCTCACTTTTCCCAAGCTTTTGAAAATAGACAGAAGAGGTGTTGAGGTCTTGAGGTGTTGTGTGTGTGTGTGTGTGTGTGTGTGTGTGTGTGTGTGTGTTTAGTATAAGGGATATGTTACTAGAGTGGGAATGGAGACTAGGAGCAGTATCTCACTGTGTGAGATACTTCATGTGTGAACAAAGTCTTTGGGGGTAGACTTCATTGCTTCTATGGCTATTTGGCCAGTTCCTAGTGGTTAATGACAATGATAAGTTGCTTAAATTCATCATTTTTCTCATTTATAAAATGGGAAAATTGAGTTGATATGAGAAACAGTCTTTACCAGTGTGTCATGCTGCTACCTAGAAGTCTGTAGTATTCTAACAGAAATTGATGCTAGTAAGTAGGAGTTCTAAATTTTAAGAGATTCTCAGGAATACCTCTCTTACATATCATTGAAACATCTTCTATATGCTCATGTGCATTTTTCTAGAAGGACAAATAAGAGTCACAGCTCTCTTTAAATTTCTAATATTATTCAAAACCCCTTAAAGGTAAATAACCATTGCCCTACAATTTCTACAAGAGGTCAAGGCAGTCCTGATTCATGTTCTGCATGGAGTACGTTGGAGTTGAAGATATAGCTCTCATTTCAATAAAGTATTAGAGCACATTCAAACATAGAACAGGTGAGGGTAGAGATTTGTTCCCATGGCAACCAGAGAATCTTTCCAAACAGGTTTCAGAAACACATACCCAAAGGACTTTCATTGGGACCACATGTGAATTAACTTTCGGGAATGTCCTAATTTATTGGGAAAATTTGATTAGAGCAGCAGCCCTCTAATTATGTGGCTATTAAGAAGTTGAACCAAAGAGGAAATGATTGGCTTTTATTTCTACTTTGATTTTGCCATAATTCCAGGTCTCTGGGCAAGACATTTAATTATCCATGCCTACACATCCTCAACTGGAGCATCTGATTCCAACTGGCTTCTTAGCTTTGTTATATCTCAAAGGCTTGTGATTTACTGTACAAGTGAAATGGTTACTTAGGTTAATACTGCTCTCTTAGAATTTGAGATTTGCTTTTTATTTGTTCCTTTTATTTGGGGATGCTGAAGATTGAGCCCAGGGCCTCACATATGCCAGGCAAATGCTTTACCACTGAGTTACATCCTTAGACCTCAATTGTTCTTTATGAAACTTAAAATTAATGAGGGACATCCTCTAGGTAATGTTAACATTTTCCACTTAGACATGACATGTCAGCTGAGATTTAGAGATTACTTAGAAAAAGATGGTAAGGTATTCTGGGATTTCCAAATGGGCTAGGGATTCTAGTACAAAGCAAACATGTCCTTTGTGGTAGAGTCAGTGGTTCCAGTCAGGTGTTTACATCCTGGTCTCCTTAGCCAGGAGTGTTGATCTCCCTTTCTTGGCACAAAGTCTGAACAACTAGAAAGGTCTGCTCACAGTCTTCTGTCCAAAGCCTGCTGCTTCCTACTTCTGGTTGTGCTTATACTAGATGATTTGGCCTCTTCAGATAGCTCTTCATGTTCACTGATTAATGCAGCCCCAAATGGTTTCTCCCTTCTCACTATAAGTATAGACCTTCATCTTGTTTTCCTCTTTGAAGCCTAAGCAACTCAAGACTGGGATACTGGCAGGGACTAACTGTTCAAATCCATTCCCTTTATTGGATATTTAGCAAGACAATGTTCTTAGCTTGCTTTGCCATGCGTGAGACTGAGTTCAGACAAAAAAGGTGGAAGTGATGAACCCTGGTTCCATGTTTGAGTGATTAAAATATCCTACACATGGCCATCTGTGCTCTTTCCCCATGTGTTGACTGAATGCAGAGGATTGTGTGGTTCTAGGAGATGGATCTGTGTTATGGAAGCTTAGTCTTTGAAGTATATATTTTACCAGCCAGGAGCAATCATGTTACCATGCAACAAATCATCATGCATTAATCCACCAGGATCGGGAGGCTTCTCTGTGGTAGTGGCCTGTTCTGCCCAATTTAGACCTAAACTGTATTATAGTTACATGTGTAATTGCATAATTACATATTTCTTATTTCCTTCATAGGACCTAGGATAATGTAGGGAGAGGTTCAGGTAATGCTGGCTGTCTCCTCTAAAGGAAAATTTATTGACCATCACCTTCCACAGCAGAGAGAGGAAGGATGTTCCATTCAGGGCTGGGGAATATGAAGGAGAAAAAAGCAAGGAGACCTTGGTGGTGGACACCCCATCAGCACATACACAGGCTAATAAAGCACATGGATTTGGTCTTCTATACTGGTCAATGGCATGAAATAAACAAACAGTATTGTTATTGATTACTATATTAAGTAAATATCAGTAAAGGTATTGGTATTGATTATTACATTAGAGAAATGTGCAGAGTGGTGGCATTATTGATTTTTTTATTTAACAATAAAAGGATGGACAAAACTCATATCCCAGCCAACCTATCTTAAAATGACTTAAATTTTTGAGCACAATTCTGGGACAGGGTCTTATTTTATGAATCTTCTTGGAAAAGTTGAAAACTTTCCTCATCAAATTTCCATTAAAAATAAAAGCAATTAAAAAAATAAAAATAAAAGCAATTAGGGATGCATATGCATCCCTCTATGAACCAGACTTAGAGATGGCAGGATCATTGTCAGCAACAAACATCCTTGGGATCTATCAATCACCAAATAGTGAACAGAAGTCTTTTAAGATTTGGGACCAATTAAAAAAATCAAACTGAGAAATGGAACTCAGTTGCAAAGAGCAGGAACAATTTAATTATGTGTAAAATGCAAGCAAGGTTATCTACAATTGGAGGCCCATAGTCTTTATTTCTGAGGTTTAGGATGGTAGCTAGATATGATGGGCAGAGTGATCCGTCATCTACCCACCCTCTGAATAAAGGATAAAAAAGTTAAACCCTGTTATCATGGTTGTTATTTAAGCTTTGCTTTCTGAAAAATTCAACGAAGAGAAAAATTCTTGGTTCTCAACAATATATTCTTCCATGTTAGATGGAATGGACCCAGAGGAGGAATGAAAAACAAGGAAAGCAGGAAAATATTAAAGGAAGACATTTCCCCCTAGTGGGAAAGATGAAGGGAGAGTCAGAGAAGAATCTCATTCTTCTGAGTGGTGTGTTTTCAGAGGAGGAGATTCCAAAGCAAGACAGGTCATATACTCAACACAGGCAAAAGTTGAAGACACCATGGAAGCTTAAGCCATACAGCACTAGAGCACGCATCAGATGGTGTGACTACAGGGGCAGTAATTGATTTCTCCCAAAAGGCTGTGAATTTGTTGATCCAAGGACAAATGTCCTGAGTAGACCATTGTGGTCTTTACTTGCTCAGCTCTCATTCACTTTGCTTTGTGGCATCAGAACCTCTGTTCCAGTGGATCATTCCTCTCTCTCCCCTTCGCTCACTTGGCTCAGGTGGGCTGGCTGGGTCCCTGACTTTTAGGAAGGGGAAGTGATTTTGTGCTGGTTAGCAAGAGCAGCTGTTCTGCAGGTCAGAGGGATGATTCTAGGAGCGGGACTGTGAGTAAAGTGTACAGTCATTTCTAGGACATTTTTGGAACTGTTGAAAAGGGAGACCCCCTTTCCATGCTGGACTTCAAGATGGGTTCATGTATGCCACATGGGACCTTCCTTTCATAGACTGAAGGGAATGGACAATAAGGTTTGAGATATGGAGAGAGAGAGAGAGAGAGAGAGAGAGAGAGGTTTTATTATTTTAGCATTTCAACTAGCCTCCTATATTTAGATCCAATTCCTGGAGTTAATTTCTTTTGTTTAACCCATTAGGTTTTTGAGTTGAGTATTTGTTACTAGCAAAAAAAATCACCCTAACTAGTATAGTTAGACGGCTTGTCCCAGCATAGTCCTGGAATGTCACAGCACTCGATGTTTGTTGATGTGTTGACTCAGTGCCTGAACATATGAATAAATTTTACCTGATGACAATCTTGCTAAATAATAGTTTCAGATTGAAAACTCACATTGGTGGCCACCGAGTTTATGACAGCTTCTATCACTTTACCCATTCGTCCTCTCCTGGCCCATAGCACCACGTGACTGCTGATACAGCACTTACCACACTGTGCTATAATTGTTTGCCTGTCTTTTCGACTAGACTGAGCTTGATGAGGATAGAAATAGGAGTTTTCACCTCTGTATTCCTGGGTTCTACTACAGATAGGCTCCCTGAAGGGAAGAAGAGTGCCTTCTGTTCCAGCTGCAGTGATCCTATCTCAGGTCTCACTTCCATGGGGCCTTTGGACTTGCTGCAGTCTCCTCTATACTGCTTTACTCCCCATCTTCACTTGGTTGACCTTTGTCATTAAGGTCATCACTACTCTGTTTGATTGCCCCATGCAATGTGACTCCAGCAGCCGTGTCTTTACATAGTCATATTGAATTTTTTCCATAGCACTGTTTTTGAGTTTTAAAATTTGTTCACGCGTTTCCTGTCTATTTTCTATGGCAGCAGAAGTTGCAGCTGAGTTGCTTACCCCATACCCCAGCATTGGTACAGGTGCCTGGTGCAGGGGAGGCACTCAGGAAGTGTCTTAGGCACAAGGCTGCTGTAACAAATTACCAGAGACTGTGTGGCTTCAACAGCAGGCAATTATTTTTTACAGTTATGGTGGCTGGGAGGTCCAAGATGAAGGTGCCAGAAGATTTGGTGTCTCTCGAGGCCCTGGTTTTTCCTGGCTCATAGATGGCTGTGTTCCCATTACCTTACACAGTGTGGAGAGGGTAAGGGGCTTCCTGGGTTCCTTCACTGATCCCATTCATGGGGGCTCCATCCCATGACCTAATCACCTGCAAAGGCCTCCAGCCCCTAGCGCCATCACACTAGGGGTTAGAATTTCAGCATGTCAATTTGGGGAGAATACAAACATTTAGTCCATTGCAACAAACACTTGTAGAATGGGTGAACCAGATAACTGTTCTTAGTAAAGAAAATGCCTTGAACCAAAACAAAGTGGAGAAGCTTAAAAAGATCTATACCAACTTTCTACGACTAAAGCAGGGGTCTTCAGTACATATTAATGAGTTGTTCTGCTTCAGATGCAGAACACTGAAGAAAGGTTAGACTGGCAATGTGTAATAAACAATAGCTATGGTCTTTTGGCTGAAAGTTTTGATTATGTTGCTGTTCATTTTGTACATTTTTGTCCTCAGCATTTGGGGAGAGTGCTTTTTAGGAGGGAAATATTGTGGCCAGTCATATCACGCCCTTTACAACCCCAGCAAATTTACTTTGGCTGTGGGCAGTCTGACACAAATGAGCAGCAGGTGGTGAATCAATAGTGTGATTTGCGTTTTGAGGGTATGTGTACGTAGAATCTTGCTTATACGGGGCTAAAAATCTTTAGACCGTAATGTGTTTATATTTCAAGAAATAAAAACAGAAATATTGGCCTGCTTTTGTCATGGTTGTAAGATAATCCACCATGAAAAATCACAATATAATTTCATTTTTCCCTTGGCTTAATGCTACCAAAGAAGCTAGCACTAAGCCTGGGAAACAAATCTGCTTTTAAGTGTACCTGCATGCAAATAGGCTGAGGAGGTGGCTTATCCTTTTACATAATAAATTAGAGTTCTCTTTTTCGATAGAATAGATGTATAGATTAATAAACCCAGGCTAGCCCTATGGATATGTGGAATCAATGTAAGCCTGGTTAGAGATGACAAAGAGCTTCATGCCTGAGTGCTTTGCAGCCTAATTCAATAAAACAAAATGAAAGGCAAATGCTTGAGGAGCCGAAAAGGGGATCTTTATGAAAATATTAAAACCTCTGTACAAAGGAAGTCACACATTCTCCTCTGAGTGGGCTCCCAACATTGCAATGTAACTATCCACCTCTTTTCAGGGAAAAATCAAGGTGTTTTGTGATTTTTAACAAAGCAATCCAAAGGAACCATTTTGAGTGTAGGAACCTATTCTTCAGTCTTTAACTGAAAAGTAAAATGCTGAAATAAAACTAGATTCTTTTCACCCCATCAATTTGCAAAACTAAAGTATAAATCCAAGTGGAAACAGCAGCAATATGAAAAGCTATTTCCGGGCTTGTGGCTGTCTCTGGCTCCATCAATTTGTTTTCCATCCTTTGTTGTGATGCTGTGCTTCTCCTTGGTCTCTAGAGACTGTTTCGGGCTTGAGAAGAGAATATCAATAGCCCGCATGTCCTTTAGGAGGCTTCCCCACGACAACCACAGCATTTCCTCAAATCAGATCTTGTATTCTTTTAATGATGATGGAAAAACAGCAAAAATCATTCCTTCTGGGAAACATGAAAATCAACGGAGCAATAGTGTCTGAGTAAGTGTGACTTTGCTCCCCATCTTTGTGGTCAACTCCAAGGCAAAGAAGAAAAGAATCAATCAGTCTCTTTCCTGGGATTTCATAAATCTGTACTTGTATAACATGCATTTAAAAAAGAAGCAAAGAGCTAAGTAACTGAAGAGAATGTGCCAAGTAGAGGCAGCATAAGAAGTACTGGACTTTCTAACTGGGCCTAGATGGTTTGACTTCTGATCTCAGCACCATCCAGTGTCACTGGGTCACTTCTGATAAAGTCTCTCATTCCCCTGAATTTTATGTTTCACGACCATAAGATGGGAGCCACAGTGTTTGCTCTTTTTCCTCGACAGGGCTAATGAAACATAAAATAACATGTGTACAAATGTTGGAAAATGTTAGATCCATGTATAAATATACAAGTTCAGTAACCCTTATCTGACGTGCTTGGGGCCAGAAGTGATTTGGAGTTTGGATTTTTTTCCCTCAGATTTTGGAATATTTGCATATATGTAATGAGATACTTGGGGATGAAACTCGTTTAAAGATTAAATTCATTTATGTTCATATTCAACCTATACACATGACCTGAAGGTAATTATATGCAGTATTTTTAGTATGCCTTCATTTTGACTGTAACCTTGTGTGTCGCATGAGGACAGGTGTGGAATTTTTCATTTGTGCCATTGTATGTTACCAGACAGTTGCAGCTTTTGGAACATTTTGGATTTTGGCTTTTTCAATAAGGTATACTCAGCTTGTAATGTTATCCAATTATTAGAGTAGGTACAATTTTCTTTAACCTCCCCAGCATTCTCTGGGAATCCTGTCCAGAAAATCCTACAGAGTCTATTTGTAAGAGAAGAATTTCCACGTTCCAGTTTTTGATTTTATAATTCTAAAATATGTGTGTATAGATGTATATAAATATTTATAGTTCTCATTTCCTTCCACCCCTACTTTCCTAATCCCCACAGCTGTTAAAGGCTAATTCTCGCTTCCCCTTGACAATTCAACTCAATGTTACTTCCTTCAAGAAAATTTCTCCTGTGATTCTGCTTTGTTTTTGAATTTGTCTTGCATTGCATTTCCACATGTCTTTATGTTTATTTTTCCATCTCCTCTACTACTACTTATAAGACGTTGAGAGTGAACTCTGTCTTAATCATGTTTGATTTCTCAAGGTGTAGCACAGCATTAACAGGTAGGAAGCACTCAATAAATTTTGTTATATTAGTAGTGCGTGTTCTTCTCAGGTACATATAAAAGCACAAAGCTTCTCAGGTACATATAAAAGCACAAAGATTCCTTTTTTAATGTGAGGTGTCAAGGACTGGCTGGATGTATCTACTGCTACAGCAGACTGAGTTTTTCTTTAGCAATTGTAGAAGAGAGAACGGCTCTCCCAAGACGTCTGTGCCATATTACCAGCACCTGTGAATGTTATGTAATATGGCAAAAGGGACTTTGCAGGTGTATTTAAAGTTGTAGAATTTAAAACAGGGAGATCATCCTGGATTATCTGGGTGGGTCCAATCTTGTCTTACATACTCTTAAAAAGCAGGGAACATTCCTTGGCTAGAAGCTGATCTCCCGCAGAAGGAGGAATCAGTGAGATCCTAAGTTTGAGAAAGACTTCCTAAGCTGTTTAATGGCCCTGAGATTTAGGGGGGCTAAATGTGAAGAATGAAGAGGGAGCTCCAGGAGCTGATAAAGACCATCAACCTTAGTTCTGCATCCATCAGGAACTGAGTTCTACCAACAGGGTAAATGAAGCTCGAAGCAGATTGTCCCCCAGAGCCCAGGTTGGCTGACACCTTGGTATCAGCCCTAGGAGGCCCACAGCAGAGGACATGGCCTGGTCTGCCTGAACTCTGACCTATGGAATAGTGAGATAATATATTTGTGTAATTTGCCATGAAGTTTGTGGCAATTGGTCGTGACAACAATAGAATACAAGTGCAGAATTGATTTGATAGCGCCCAAAGATCAGATTTTTAGAAATCAGTCATAAAGATGGAAAAGTCTAGATCTACAACAAACTATGAAAATCCAGCTGAGGAGCCCTGAAAAGTCACCTGGTTGCACCACCTGGAACAGTGACCTGGAACAGCAGGGGTGGAATCACAGTATTGCCTGCTGCCGCCACCATGACCAGGTCCACCATGGGACCAGTCCGTGGGCCTTGGGGAATTTACTTATTTTCTCCCCTATTTGAAGCAGATTGCAAGTTAGATTTGGCAGGGCAGGGTAAGGCGGAGGGAGAGACACTGAATAAATAGCAAGAGCTGGTCTGACAATTTTCTTTGGTTCAGAATTTTGAATGTATTTCTCCCTCAATAACTAACTTCTAGAGTTCCTCTTGACAATTCCAATGTTGTGGTAGTCCCTTATCATTTGTGTATGTTTTCTTTTATCCTCTCTGGAATTTTTGCAGTCTTCTCTTTATCCATGATATTCTGAAATTTTATAATGGTGTACTTTGCAGTTATTTTTGTCATTCACTGTGCTGGATATCCAACAGGCTCTCTGATTTTATGTTTTCAGTTCTGAGCAGTTTTCATGTATTGTTGCTTCAATAATTTTCCCCATTCCATTTCTCGGTTTGTCATTTGTGAGACTCTCATTAATAAGATGTCAGACTCTTAAAGCATTACATGATTTTCAGTGTCACTTATTTTTATTATTATCATTGTCATCATTGTCGGCTAAAACCCATCCCCTACTAGGCCTCACCCCTCTCTCTGGTGTCTTAGTATAGTATGGAACTTCTCTGGCTCATCGGATCACTTCTCTGGAGTGTGGAAACCTCCAAACTTATGCCAAACTGGAGGATGAGCAGTCTTCTGCTTGATGAAGTTGGAGGGGACCAAGGAGATTTCCTAGCTCCTCGTCCTGATCTCAATCCGTATTCTGGGTCTTTATCCTCAGCTCTCACCCATTAGAGATACCTGGCCTCAGCAATTTTCCTGCCTTAGTTCAGAGGCATAGCCAGCTTTCTCTCCATTGGCCTTTCCTCTGCAGGCCTTAGGTATAGCTTTCTCCATCTGCTAAGTGGGTGACTGTCACTCGTCCATCCCCTGTGGTTGCTCATCTCTTGTGTCCCTTCCTGTTCTCATCTGCTTCGAGAGTTTGCACCTTTTGTATTCCTTTTCTGATAGTCCAATGCACATGAGGAGGGAAAGAAAACCGGCTGTCCACGTTAACTACAGGCCTACTGGCCTCATTTCTTTGTTTATGAAATGAGGGGTTATGGTGGGAAAACTTTAAAACAGTTTTACGGAAAGTGTAAATAAGGGCTAAAAAGTATAATAAATAATGTGAAATAGGAAGAAAAGGGGCAAAGGGGAAGGGGAAGTGGGAGGGGTAGGGGAAAGGAAAAAAGGGAATGGAATTAATAGGAGAAAATGAAAAGCTGGAAACAAAGTCTTTGTAAACAGGGAGGGATGGAGGGGTTGAAGGGAGGGCAGGGGAAGGGGGAAAAATAAGAACCAAGGGAGTATGTAAAGGTGCAAATTCCCAATGATGAATGTTATCATATTGTATGTCTAAAATGTACCAAAAAATTAATTTAAAAAAGTTTTCTCCACCAAAATTCTGTACTCCTGTGTATGGTTTAGATTTGTGTAATTCCCAGCTGATCACAGCTAGATTACCTATCACTTACCTCACTCTCAGAATAGTAGTGATTATTTTGGCTTTTGTTGTTTTGAATCTTTTTGAGCAAGAGACCTGCAGTGCAGCAAATTATATCTTGTGTACAAATTAGAGTAAACTGGAAAACACAGGTGACTTTTGTTCCCTTCTGCATCACAAAGACCTTTTCAATACACCTGATTGATTGTAAAGGGAACTCCACAAGCAGATGCGAGCTACTGGGATTCTGCTGATGGTAATTTGGGTGCTCTAATATCCATCATGCTGTGCTATTTGGCAAGCAAGTTGGAAGTCTTTAAATTTTTTGCCCTATCTTAAAAAAATAAATTCCAAAAGGAAGATCTAAAATCTAAGTTACAAAGAAGTTTCCTTTCTTTGGAAAACCACAGAGAATGTCCTAAGTTGGTCAAAGTCTTGTTTTGGCTAAGATAGTTTAAGTTAGATTTTTGTCGCCTCTGGAAGCCTTTGATTCATTAAGATGGTGGAAATGCAGACGGGGTGTGTTGTCTTCTCTCTGAAACTCAGTGACGAGATCTGACATTTAGTATTTGCAGCATCAGTGTCTGGTGCTCTGTTGTAGCCACTGCTGTTAATGACGAAATAAAACAGCTTCTGAAAGTTTGATGTAGGCCATTGCATGTGATGTGTATTCATTTCAATGCCATTTACAGGGTATGAAAATGAATTCTTCCAAAAAGTTTCTGGTTAAAGAAGAAATCTTAAATAATCAAAATAGAAGAGATATGCAAATCTTTATTTTTAAAACCCCAATTATGTTGGCTACAGTATATTGTTAGAAGTTTGTAAAAAAGAGATTATTTGCATCAATAGTTGACAACTTTAGATTAACAGTGACCTACTGTTTTGTTTTTATTTCTGTTTTGGAGACAGTGTTTTACTATGTAGCCCAGGCTGCCTTAGAACTTTCAATTCTCCTGCCTCATCCTCCTGAGTGCTGGTATTACGATGTGAATCACTGTACTTGGCTGACCTACTCTTAAAAATATTCCTTCAGTTGGAATTAACTTTCCATTCAAAATATTCTTACCGTGTTTGAAATGGCTTTTAAAAAACATGATTGTATTTATGACATACACTGTTGATTAACTACCTAGCAGGCACTTTTTCCTTTATCCTTGCAAACAGATCCTCAGTTTCATTCATGTGAGGGGGATTATAGTCCTTAGGACCTTGGGCTTTTCAAGGACTTTGGGGTCCCCACTTCATGAGCAGAACCTGTTCTATCCTAGGCAGCGGTGGCTCTTCCATATCTCCTGCCAGTAATTGACTCAGGACTGAGTGTTTAATGTGATCTTGGCCAGTTAAATATGAAGTAAAGTCTGTGGAGTGGTTTCTGGGAAGCTTATTTTTGTTCCTGATGAAGAACCCAGAAAAAGGCTTTGGTGTGTGGATATGATGTCTGGAGCAACTATAGCCATTTTGCAGTCATGAGAAGATGTTCTTGAGGACCTCACTAAGGATGGCAGAATAGAAAGAGGAAAAGAACATAGGCACTGATAAGTTGTTTAACCCTGGAACAACCTAATCTTTGGACTCTGTGTTGTGTGGAACAATAAATTGCTTTATTGTATGGGCCATGTTGAATTGGTAATTTAGTTATTCATAGCTAATATAACCCTAACTGATATAGTAATAAAACAGATTTATTGCTTTTGCCTTTTTACTTTTTTACTTATTTTAACATAAATACATAAAAATTGTACGTATGTATGGGGTACCATGTAATGTTTTGATATGTCTATACATTGTACAATGTTTAAATCAGGTTAAATACATCTATCTTCTCAAATATTTATTATTTCTTCATGGCAAAAACATGAAAAATCTTTTCTGTCATCTCTTTGAAATATACAGTCTCACTGAAGCCCCCTGCAGTGGGTTCTCATCTCCTGGTGGTGCTATGATGCATGGTGAGAAGAAAGCCATTTAGAGAAGAAAGCCATTTAGAGAAGAAAGCTCTTTAGCCAGGGCTAAAGAGACAGAGATAAGGGGAGCCAGGATGACCAGTGCTTGAGCAGTCAGAGGCTTGAGCAAGCAGACCCCAAACAGCCAGAGCCATTGGTATTTATTGGTGACATCATAGTTAGATTGAGGTAAAGGGGCTACATGGAGGGACTACATGGAGTTGCTAGGGATAAGTTGCTGATGCAGGCAAGGCTTGTAAAGGAAAAGACAAAGCATTCTTGAATTAGGAGCAGAACAGGTAAAATATAGGCTATGGTTAATAATTAACCTTGTAGTTTTAGTAAAAAAGGTTGTAACTCTGGGAACAGAATTTGGGTAAGAGTCACTCTGACCTCAGCACATAGGCTTCGGCTGGATTCACTCTTATAAACAAGCCAGTTGTGGGGTTAACTCTTTACAGGCTGCACTGCTTACAGCCTGCTTTGGTCATAATCAATGGGGCGGTCTTCCACACAATATCTTATTGTTCTCTATAGTCATCTGATTGTGCAATGCAGCACACCAGAACTTTGTACTTCTAAGTATATATTGGCACATATTGATCAACTTTTTCCCTCCCCCTTTTCTCCCAACCCTGATTACCACTATGCTCCTTTCAACTTCAATAAGACCAACTTTTTTTTGATTCCATCTTTAAGTGAGATCATGTGGTACCTGGCTTTCTGTGCCTCAATGCTTCAATTTTGACTAAAAGGTCTTCCTACTACACTTTCTTCAAACACAGGAAGGGTACGCTAAGAAAATAAAACTGGAAAGAGTTTCAGAGAATTCTGCAATAAGAAAGCCTTAGGGGCTGGGGGTGTGGGACTGGGGTTGTTGTAGAAGTTGAGCCAAATGCCAGGTAAGGGTGACTTGGATCTTGTCCACCAAGATCAAGTTCCTTTCTCCAGTCTTCTGCTTTGTCTCAGAAGAGACTTCTCTGCTTCCTTTCCTGTAAAAGGGGAAATGGTATCTCCAAAGGAGAAGGAAGAGAAGGAAGGACAGGTTCTCAGGTGAGGACTTCAGATGGCCGAAGGAGAGAATGGGCTTGGTGTCTGTCACATCTTTGCGTCCTTCAGTGACACCTTTGACCATGTTTGATGTTTCTGGCAAGCAAAATGTCTGCCGTGGGACTGATGGGAAGAAGGTGCAGGCTGACTGAGGTGGACCCTTGCCAAGTTCTGCCATGGTGGCTACTCTGGAAGTGGCCCAGAGGTCTCCCTTCACTGCCCTGTGGCCCACAGGAAGAAAACAAGACCAAGACCTCTGGGCCTGGGACCCAGGAAGTCCTCAAAGCCCCTGCCTGGGATGTGATGATCAGGAGGACTGAAAACGTCACCCCATCCTCTACAGCAGCAGCTGCAACAGGGGGGTGGTCATCTATGAACAGGACCTACAGAACTACTGTTTCCTGTAATAAATTGCTTTTGAGTAAACTAAAAAACTGCAAATATTAAAGAATCACAGGATGTCAGCCCTGAAAAAGATTTTAATAAATTATTCAAAAACACGTATTTGCTGACAAAGTTAGCACTGTGCAAGATACTAGATATGGGGGAGGACAAGGCAGACACTGAGCCTGCTCATTTTGAACTTGTAGCCTAGTGGATCTTAGTGTTTGGTGTCATCTGCTTATTATACAGACAAGGACAATTTCTGTATCTCTCAGAATTGGCATAATTTTTTTTTGTCACTTAATAAAGAAGGGTGGATCCTATTAGGGGAGACTATGTTTGTGGTTTGAATTTTCAGACAAATCTTTTGCTCATCTGAGCACTTGAAATTTTGGCTTCAAGGTAGGGCCCAGAATTAAATTTGGGCATAAGGGCTTTGGGGCATAAGGGGTGTGGGGTATAAATATCTGTGCATAACAGGGTAAGAGGAATTTGGAAATTACAGTCTGATCTCCATATCCCATCCTGACATCCTCAGATTCAACCAACAGCAGATGCAAAATATTTAAAAAATAATCTCATCGGTACTGAACACCTATATACTTCTTTTCTAGCCATTGTCCCTTAAACAATATAGAAGAGCAAGTATGTAAGGGAAATTAACATTGGGTTTAGTCATTATAAGTAATCTAGCAATGATTTAAAGTGTTGGGAGAATGTTGAGTAGGTTATCTGGCAACACTGTCATTGTACAGAAGGGACTTGAGCATGTGCAGATTTTGCTATCTGGAAAGTGGGATTTTTGTGTCTTGGAACAAACTCCCCTTGGATATCAAGGGACAACTGAAAGTAGACAATCTCACTCTCTGCATAAAATAACAAGATGGTCAAAGACTGGGTGCCAACTGGAGAAAGGAAACCAGGGAGAAATCCCCAGTGAGGTCACAGCCAAAGGACTTTCAAGCTGAGACACGACCAATACGGAATTGTAAGTTATTTGCTGTCCTATGCAGGAATGCAACTTTTTGGCAGTGACCTAGAAAACTTCAGCAGAAGTTTTGCTACAATCACAGGCTTTGTTCCTTTGCGGCTGGAGTGGGGAGTTGGGGAGGTAAAGGATTCACCTTAAGGCATGTGTGGAGGGGAGAACAGGAATTCAGTAGAGGCAGGAGATGGGAGAAAATTCCGGAGAGGCAGGAAAATGGACCCCATCCTCCTAGTTTCGCCACCTCAGGAATTTTGCAGTCATCTTGTAGGGGACTCCAGACTTTCCACTGGATGTGCAATGTCATTTGTATACTTTAACTGACATCTCAAGGGACATTTAGATCAGTCAGGCTGCAGGACTCATCCTAACAGTAATTCAATTATCTGGTTATTGTCTTTCTGTCTAGACTAGAAGCTCCTAGATAGCAGAGACCATGTCTGTTTTACTGATAAAGCTCGTATTGGGTAGTGTTTAAAAATAAGCCCTCAATGGATATTTATTAACCAGTTCCCTTCTGGCTGGGGAAGACTAGTGTTATATTCACAGTGTTTTTCCTGCTTGCAGAGGAGAAGCAACCAGCACCCCTCCTCCTAGCTTGCACCCCTACCTCAAGAGAGTCAGCTGGGCTCCCAGGCCAGTCATGGACTGCTCCTGGGGACAGGGAGACTAGGGAAGCTGGGAGAGGCCATTGGGTTCATATTGGAAATATCAGTGAGCTACAGACAAGAGGAAAGTAGCAGGTGTAGACCCAAGGAAGGGAGACAGAAACAATTTTGTGTGAGTTGAGTTTAAGAGATGTGAAGATCTTCTTGTGGAGGAAGAAGATAATCTTTAGGAGCAGGTGCAATACATCTGAGTGCACATACACACAAAGAAGATATTTATGTGGACAGACACTGGAGAAAAAGCTGGTTTCAATCAGTTTTGCTGTGTGTTATCAGAGGGATCTCTTTGGACAACTTTTAGTAGATTTAAAGGAGGATATAAGTTGCTTATGGGTTTCTTTGAATGAGCTTCTAGGTGGAGACTGATTCTAAGAGAAGAAAATGCCAGACTGGTTTTCTGTAGGTTACAACCTTACATAGCAACTGAGTTTCACACAATGATATTCCACACAGTGCCACAGACACTCAGAAGGGACTGAACCGAAATGCCAAGGGTCTAAGATTATAACCATCCAACCTGATGGCTTCCAACCACGGAAGGGTTTAAGATGAAAATGAAACACATTTTTAGATGTTATTGTTTTCTTTAGTGGAGTTAAAGAATGCATTAGAAAATGCGCCATGAGAGAGAACATTCTACGTCACGGGCAATTTGAGAAATGAAGATGGGGATCAAGAGAAATGCAGGGATCTGTAATGTTAAGTAGATCTGCCATGAGTTCAAGGGTACTACTGCTTTCTTAAGGGGGCACAGATTCTTTGTTCAAAGGTGGCCACCTCTATGAGAGGTCCTGCTCCTTCCCCACTCCATTTCCATCCCCCTTGTTCTACACTTGGAGGAGGCTAACATGGGACTGTGTCTGAGGCTATTCTAAGATAGGAGATGGCTTCTCTCTTTTTCATTTTTAGAGGCATTAAAAAAATCCTAACCCTGACACCACCTGTCTGGATGCACATGCCTTGACATCACTTAAAAGTGCTGCTTAAAGGAGGTGCAAATGCTTAAAGATGACCTGGCAAGAGACGAGATCCCTCTGGAACCTTGTAGAATCTTCTCTCCTCCCTGAATTGATGAGTTGCCCAGTGTCTGGAGGATGTGCATCGGCCTCTGGGGAATGTATGTGTTTATTCAGGGCAAGTGAATACAGCAATCTGACTCTGTTAACCTCGATGTCTGATAAGTTTACTTTGTTGAACTGGCCGATTGCTACCCTGCCATATTTTTATCTGTCTAGAAGAAGAATCAAGATATACCATGTACAGGTACAAATTCCCTATGAGGCGGAAATGTACCAATACATGTTTTGTCAAAAAAATTCCCTAGGATGAATGTGATTGTTATGTGTATTTAAACTGTACCAGTAAAGTGAATTAAAAAACAAAACAGAAAAAAGGAAAGAAAGGAGGAGTTTGTGATTCTGAAATAATAGCTGAATATAGAAGGCTGCTCGGGGGTCTGAGGTTGAGATGGGAAAAGAGGAATGACATACACGATGTGCATTGGAGCGGTGCTCCGAATCCAGAGCACCCACACTGTCAGCTGCAGGGCTGACCGTGTGGTTTGGGCCTGTCGTTTCATTGAAAAGCTGAGAAACCTGGTGCCTGGGGTTTCCATCTCTGGGGGGAAACTAGGGCAGGAGGTTCAGGGAATGAAATGCCCCAAAGATGCCTGCGGTCCCAGGGGCAGAAGAAATCCTTTGAAGAACGTGAAGTTGTTTTAGAAAGGGCTTCCACGTAGGAGCCTTTTCTTAAATTCAAAACCTTTGCACACACAGACACATGTACACACTTCATCTTGGCAATTTATTTAGTTATTTATTCCCCATACCTTCAGCTCGGTCTCCTCCTTGGAGTCCGGGACCTCAAACACCCATATTCCCAGGGACATTCCTGGGAGACCGTGTGCAACTACAAGTCTGCAGCTACATCTCAGCTCTGCACTGAAAACACACATCAGTGCCTCTTTAGTTATTTGTTTTTCTTCCCCTCAAGAAAGGGAGAGGATATCACAGAGGTACGAAGAATAAAATGGGATTATTTTAAAGCACATGCTCTCCCCTCCTACAGGGGACTGAGGAAGATTATGTGCAGCCTTTGTGAAATGTCTTGTGTTGCTCTCTGGGAAAGGAACTGTAAATGTCAAATCATCAGTCTCCACCATCAGCTCTCACAGGTACCGGCAGATTCCCTGGCAGGGGGAAGAGCCCCCTGGCCCATGTACAACTTCTCCTGCTGTTATGGAGACCAGCACTCTCCTGGTCCACAGCGGTCACAGAGGGGGAGGTGGAGACAGTCAGAGATGGGGAAGAGGGTAAGGGGAGCCTGGAGGTACCCAGGTGGTAAAATCCTCCCTGCAGAGGATGCAAAGCAGAAGCAACAGGCTTGGCAGGTGTAGCCCTCACTTCTCAAACCAAACTCCAGTGCCTCCTGCACACCTGGTGTTCGCAGAGCTTCTCGGGGTCCAGTGTGCATGCAGGCCACCTGAACATCCTGTTAGAATGAGTTTCTGATCAATGGGGTTGGGTCTCCAGCAGTCTCCAGCTGCAGCTGCTGGCCTAGGTCCTATGTTCTGATTAGCAAGGTGTTAAGAGAACCCCAGTCACAAGTGTCCTCCTACTGTATGTAGCTCAGCTGTAACAGGGAGGAGAATCAAGTTACGTACAAAGATATACAAACATATTTAGGTCCCGCTTAACCTCACTAGTGTTAGGAGGAAATCGCCCAGATAGGTCCTAATCTTTTGGATTTGGAATGTCTTGTATGATTACAGTTTTTCTTTCCACATCTGAGGGCGGAGGTTGGGCTGTTCATTCCTGTGTTAAGATGGCCTAATAATTCCCGAGTACACCCATGTTCAGGGGCCAAGGGGTACCACAAAGTCTGCAGCCCCCAGGTGCGTGGTGGGAGCTGGTTTTGCACTGAAAGCCTCTCTTCTGGTTCCATGGGAGAGGGGAAGTTAATACAAGGCTCTTTAGGTTCCTCTTCTCTCAAAAGGAAAACAGCTGAGTAGTTAGGAAGAGACAGATAGTGACAGCAAGAGAAGGAAAGCCAAAAGATTGCTTGAGTTTCTGTTTTGATTTTTGGGAGAGAAAGATAAAGGCAAGAGACAAAACATAAAGCAAGGAGAAACAGAGAAAGAGAAAGAGAGAGAGAGAGAGAGAGAGAGAGAGAGAGAGAAAGGATAAAGAAAAGAAGGAAATCTCTTTGGTAGATGAAACAGATTTGCCAAATATATTACATTGATTAAGATTTTTCTCTGCTTATAATGTGTGCTTTTTGGAGGCTTTTCTTAGCATTAACGGATGCTCTGGGGGAGGAGAAAGTTGGCAGAGAGAAGCCTAGCAAATATATAAATTAGCTTTGGAGGTTTCAGAAGTTTCATTTCCCATAGTAGAATGTTCTCTAGGCTGGGTAAACTTTTGCTTACTTAAACAAATGCTTTGAAAGACAAAGATTTCATATTATCAGTGGAACATTCAGACCTCTGTTCTTCCTGCCTTGAAGTCTCAACAGCTTGAAGATTTATGATTCACTTTCGGCAATAAACTCCTTCAAATAAATATCACTTTCCCCGGCTGCAAATTGAGTTTTCTCAAACACACAGAGGTCAGCTTCACTAACAGGAACTAAGTTTTGTTGGCGTGTGTGTATATATGTATATGATAGTGAAACGCTGTTTTGCCTTTCCCCCTCTTTGCTGGGAAAATTGACTTGAACACTTTATTTAAAAAGTAGTCACTTTTAATAGTCATGTAGAAAATTTTGAGGGCGGAGCAAAGGATGGAAGAGGGATAGGGAGAGAAGGCAGTTTGACCTTCTCTTAGGTTTGAAGACCTCAGAGATTTTGTATGGTTTAAGATTGGTGATTTGAAACTAGTTTATTTTGTAGGTGGTGTGAGATAAGAAAATTAACACAAGCAAGTGTAGGCTCAAGAATTAAATGGAGGAATAAGACCACCAGCATTGGAATTGAAATTTTTTTAGAGCAACCAGCCTTGTCTTAATGCTGACCCAATAAACATTACTGGGTCCCATAAATACATCAACTAGTGAGGGTGCAAAGAAATGAGACAGGGCACTGATACTCAAATAGACACTCTTTTGGGCAGACAGGGTCTCTCTATGTAGTTCAGGCTGGCCTTGAACTTAGTGTATAGTCCAGGCTGTCCTCGAACTCAGAATCCTTGTGCCTCAGCCTCCCTGGAATCACAGGTGTGCACCACCACCTCTGGTTTACAAAATAGACACTTGAACCTTGAGAACAAGGTGGAAGAGCTGTGGGAGGTCAGTGGCTGCCTCATGTGGGGTGTGCAGAAGGATGCCAGGTCCCCAAAGAGTCCCGCCTCCCTCTGGGAGGGGGCAGTCACTTCCTTCCAGGTTCCTGCCCACGTGTGCAGAGGAGATGGGGGTAACCAGGGCCTTGTCAATAGGCCTATGTCACCATAGCTTCAGCTGGGCCACATGTGCTGCTGAAAATTCTGTTGGTTCCACTGTCTGTCCCTTCCCAAGTGGACCTTTGTGTAGTGACTACCTTAATGATAAGGGTGCTTTGCAGAGAACCCAGGCATCCTGGTGTTAACCATCTTTTGATGCATTATTATTCACCTACAGGTATCATCACCACACTAAAACATAGAGTTAAACTCAAATCTGCCTGACTCCAAAGCCTGTAATTTATGCTGTCAGTAACAGAAATAACATTTATTAAATACTTAGCTATGTGTCAGGAACATAGTTCTTCTTATTATTTAGTTTGTCTAATTCTCACACGAGTCCTATGAGGGTCTCAGTGTTATTATTCCCATTTTACAAATGAGGAGATTGAGGCTCAGAGAAGTGATTAAGTTGCCCAAATTTACACGGCTGGTAAGGGGTGGAGCCTCAATCTGAGCTCAGTAGACTGGCCCCAGAGTCCCCACTCGTGACCACAGGGCCTTGTCACCTGTGTGCTGAGACCTCTCGTGCATCTGTGCTGTTTTGTAGGTGCTAGACTTTATATTCTCTACTCTGGATTTTCAAATTTCTTACTTCTTTTTTGGGTGCTAAACCTATGATCATGCCTGGTCTTTCTAGGCTCAGCATCCCTTTCTGTTCCTTCACTGTTCCCCAGATACTAAGTACCTGCAGAGGGCCCCACGTGGGGCACAGGACACCTGGGATGTGCAGGTCAATACCCAGAGGTATTTATTTGGAGAAACACCAAGCCCTGCTCGGAGTCAGTCACAATTGGGGGCAGATGGCCAAGTTGACAGAGTGTTCTCCCTCCATGCAATATATCCTGTCATCGAGGGGAGTGTGACCTCAGAGAGGGGAGGGGATGGTCCCCAGGAAGCTGAGGACACTGCCTGAAGGGGCATTATTTGAAAAGAATCTGGGCAAAAATAGGAGTTCCTAAGGCAAACAAGTGGGGAAAGGCACTTCACATAGAGAGCCAAGCAGATCTTAGTCTTGTTCTTTTTCTCCCTCCTCTCAGGTATGGTTGAAGAAGTTGGTGATTTGTTTGTGTCTCAGCCATGCATAAAAGGCTGCACTGTAATACAAGTTAACATGGACTAAGAATTTTCCATAGGTCAGCCACATTTTTGAGTGTTTGCAAGCATTATCCAGTTTAATGCTCAGACTCACACTGTGACATAGATGTCACTATTATTTCTAGGTACCACATCAGAACCACAGGGGCCCTAAGGGGAGGAGAAGTTTCCTCTTGCATGTCATTTATTTTGCTTCCAAGACAGGGATGGAGACATCTTAAAAATTTATTTTTATTTTTTATTAGTACATGTTTGTGATACATAATGAATACATTCCTTGCGGGGAGTTGGTACTTGTCCACATAACATTTGTACACAGCCCACTTCCATCTGCGTTGCTAGGGGATCTGTTTAAAATATAGATGCCAGACTCAGAACAAAAGAATCGGAATCACTTCTACATCCTCTCAAGTTGATTCTGAAACATTCTGATCACTGGGTCACTCCCAGCAGAGGGTCCTGAGCAGGTGGGACAAGTTTGTTCTCAATTCATGGGCTTCTTTGTGATCTCATTGGGCATTTGCCAAATGGAACCCACCAGAGAGTTCAACAGGGGATGGTATTTCTCCAGGAGGGAGAGCGTTTCTCCCTTCTTTATACTAGCATTTGTTCCAAGAAGATACTGTTATTTTTTGGTAGCTTTTCGTAAGATTCTAGGCCTTTGCAATGATCCCCAGAAATGAGAATTCCCTTTTGAATGAATGCGAAGGATGTGTTAGTCTTTTATGAGGCTTGTAGAATGATCTGTGTATGATTTCCTCTTCAGCTTGCATCTGGTGCTAGTGGTTATATCAAGAGGGTTTTATGAGAGTGGCTGGGTGGAATATCCCTGTCCCGTAGGAGACACACCATAGAGGAGAGACTTTGGAAGAGAAGGCAGTTTGTCTCTCTTCCGGTAGAGACTAATAGTGTTCCTCGAAAGCACAACCAGTTTTCCCTTAAATGGCATAGACATTGAGCACTTTGGGATCATACAGCAGCATGGATGGGCTGAATGAGTGTACAGTTTAGTGACATTATGTTTATTTACAGGGTTATCACAACAACAATGACAACAACAAAAAATAATAACAACAAAGTTTAAAATAGATGGCATAACTGAATCAAACCTCCATTTTCTCTTAGTTTGCAGTTGCTGAGCCTTTGACAATGCCAAACTCTTACAATTACGACTCTTCAGTGAGGAGTGGGCTCAGATATAAAGCACAAAGTGCAAGAGCTGTTAATTCTCTGCATCTTTCCAAAGCCCCAAGCAGAAATAGGTGCAATGGATGGCTCTGTGATAACAATGCAAGTGCAATTTTCACAACTGTAGTCAGGTCCCAGTAACCATTTATAGCAGGACAGAATCTTAATTTCTAGCAGATTTGCAGGTATTCAAAGACTAGCTTTGAATTTAATTTATACTGGTTGGAGAGGTTTGGAGCAACAGAGACTACAATTTCCAAATGTATGAACAAGTTTTACACCTAAATTCTCATCCATCTGTTTAGTACTGACTATAAAACCACAATGAGATAAACAATAATGGATGAACAAGATAGGGCCTCGTATTCACAATCATTCTGTCTAGCATGTGATCAAATAAGCATAATCTACCCTGCCTGATGGTTGTGAGGTTAAAATGCTGTGCCTACTGTGGGAGGTTTTGAGAAGGGTGGGTGGGCCGTTTGCTGTCAGGTGATGAAGAAAATGTGTTACAATGATAAGGTAATCACTCAACAACCACATATTTAATGGGTATCTACTGTGTGCTGTAAGACTGTGCTAAAACTTGAAATAACCTGGCGAGTAAGATAGGCATCATTTCAATCGTATTAGACCCTATAAACCTCAAGAGAGAGGAAATTAAGCCAGGGGTTTTAATAAGGTTTGATAACTTCTGTGATGGCAAGAGTAGTATTGATGTATAAGAAGCCACCCCCAAGTCTGGAGGCATGGAACAGCATTATTTGTGACCTCTCAGGCATCTGGGAGTAGGCTGACCAGGCTGAGCAGATTCTCTCTGGATTTCCCAGGGTTGCTTGGGGAACAGCTAATCTGGTCTGGGTTTGGCTGATGAATGCCTGGGTGGTTCTACTCTAGATGTTCCTCATCTTCTTGGGACCATCTTGGGAGCATTTGGCTAGCCCACATTTGTCCTTATGGCTATGGCAGAAGCAAAGAAGGCAAATGGAACTATAGAAGACCTTTGAATGGCTATGCTCAATAGTGGCACTTTGTTTCTGTCTCAAGGCTGCATGCCAGGAAAGCCTCTAAGCAAAAATGAGACCAACATGAAGCCACAAATATCTGAAATGAAGAAGTTCTCTAAGGAGCACAGGTTTCGTAGGATAACAAAACCACAAGCTTCTTAGAAGGTAGTCCACAGACCAACAGTCACACAAGGTCAATGTTAGCAGTGTTCTCTGAGTAAAGGGAAAGAGAAAATCCTCTTGGCCAAAAGGAGTCACATGGCTAAACTCAACTCCAAAGGATGGGGAACCATTCTGTAATTGATTCGTGAGAGAAACTATCCAACCACAGGACAAAGTGTGTAGACAGTGAAGGTGAAGAACTGGAGTGAGTGACCAGAGAGCATATCTACTACATGAGGCTTAGGGGATGAGTAGGAGTTATTCTGACAGGTCAGTTAGTTGGGGAAGAAGTGTTCTGGGAAGAATAAATAGCACTTTTAGCAGTGAGGCCGATGTGAGTCTGAAAGAAGATCTATGTGGATGGACAGAAAGAAAACAATGGTGGACAGAGATGGGGAGGGTAGAGTGACATCTCCAAGAGCCTGATTTACCATATTGAGAATTGGTATTTGGTAGGAAAAAATTTGGAATTTCTCTAAAGGGCTTCCTGAGTCACGGAAGGGTTCTGGTGTTACATCTATTGTTTGCGGGTTACCATTGGTGCCATGGTCTGGATTTAAAGGAGGATGTCCCTGTTCCAGTTTGCAGTTGCATAAGCAGCAAAGTGCACTTTCCTCAATATTTTGATTACCACCTCACACTATTTGTCTGATGTATGCTTATTCCCTTGGGCCCTCTGACTAATATCTCTGCAAGTCCCATTTTGACCTTTAGTAATTAGTGCAAATACTTTAAGTTCAGCATATTAATTCCTCTTGCAGGAAGAGCATTTTCTCTGAGACTCTTCATAAATCATTAAAAAAAAATTAATTGGCCAGTGAGAGAAGAGACCATTTTTGAGCAAATACTGGCATTCTGTCTCGTTACAGGCGACTGCTCTAGATATTGGGAACAGTTTCTGACCTGCTCAGACCTTTGACCCATTCAAAGCAAAGAAATGTCTTTCTTCGTCTCTCATTCCTCAGGGACTTTAATCCTTTACAGTATTTTAAGGCGGTATCATGGGAGAACTGAAAGAAGTGGATTTCACTCCCAGCTCTACCACTCACTGCCTGGATGACCTTGGGCAACTCACTTTTTTCTTACTGGGCTTCAAATGTTTTGCCAAAGAATTGAAATGTAAATGCAGCCCTGGAATCTTCCTAGTTTTAAAATTCTCTGACTTTTGGATTATGCTCTGAGAGCAATGGTAATTTCGCAAACAGAGATATGTGGTGTTCACTTCCAGACTGCCTGAAGTACTCTCCACTGCTGCACAAAGTCGAGAGTGGGGAAGATTCATTAAAGGTGCAGCAGAAGGAAGTCAGTCAAAGGACATTTGCATGCATGCAGGTAATAAATGAACTTGTTATGAGTTAAGACATCTGCCAAGGGGTGTTAGTGAGAACAGCATTTGCTGCATGGTCACCTGTGCACCCGAGCAGTATTGTGTAATGTGCTGTGAGCTAGAATTACACCAAGGGTCCTGTGGTTCTTATTTATTTAGTTGTTTTACTTTTCTGTATGCATCTTTTATCTTAACTTTTAAGGTTCATGGCTATACAATTTTATCAAAATATGTTTTGGGTCCAACAGTTCTTTGAATAGCGAGGGAAGCTACTCCAGCTCAAGTGTGGCCCTGAGCTGTGAGTGTTGGACTCCTTGGCGATCATGAGTCAAATTCAATTTTAAAATTTAAATTTATATTGAGGCTGAACTTAGTCTCTGGGACTGCAGTTAGATGAGGGAGTTTCTTAAGCAAGCACTGGATGTGTTTGTAGTTGCTGTTTACTTACTATCTTTTAAACACCAGCATTTTCTCAGAACTGAATGTGAAAGAGAAGCACAGGTTGACTTCTCTGTTGTCTTTCCAGCTCTCTCCAGTGTGCTGATTGGGGCATCTACAACCGAAATAGTTACAGTTTCCCAGAGCAACACAAGCACTCAATCCCAAAGATAAATCTCAAGCATTCTAAAGGTATCCCAGCTCTTTAAAAGCCAAGTCAGTTATTTCCCAGGGAAGACTTTGGCTGGTGGTGATTAGAGAAATAAATCTGCACTTCATTTTCAGCCCGGTGGCCCATTACAGCTCGCTTCTGATCTGAGCTCCCAAGAATAACGAGAGTCATTTTATGGGAATGGGAGATTATAAATCACTGACTTTGTCAGCTCGGTGTTTTCCTCCAGCGTTCTCTTCTCTGAGAGTCGTGCAGACAGTGACCCTGGAGACCACCTCTCTGAGAAGTCTCACCTGTTCTTTGTTTGCCTTTGACAGAAGCCTGAAGTCGGCCCTGGCTGGGTCCCAGGGCCACCTGTTCGTCCCACATAGCGAGATGGTTGAGAAACCATCCATTTTTAATGCATCTCCACTTCCAGACGGGTTGACTCTTGTTTTCTGAGTAAGTTTTGCTTCTCTATTTGCCCAAACCAGTACACTGCCTTGGAGTGCAAACCCCCAACTAAACCAGGGATTGAACACCATCTATGGTAGCGTCTGGCCAAGGAGGATTGCATCTAGGGGTCTCTTTTACAAGACCCTGCCACAGGGGATGATGCCAGCAGGGACAAACTCCTCTGATTCTGGAAAATGCCCATGAAAGAGAGTGGCTTAAAGGGCTTGTGTTCTCCAGGTGCAAAAAGAAAAAAAGATAGAATTTATGTTCTTCTCTTATCCTTTTTTTGGGGTATTTGCTTAGTTGTGCACAATATATTATTAGGACAGTGCTATATGCATAACATTTATCTATATATTTGGCGTGTGCTTTAAATTGTTTTTATCCATAAAGCATATGATCAGAAAAATTTGCAAACCAGTATTAGCACTCAGTAACCTTTCTAGTGAGAACTAGAAGATTTGCCCTTAATGTAACTCCTCATGTTAGCCATTTTTAAAGGCTTATGTATTATTTTCCCAACTAAACAGACTGAAAAGCTTTGAGGGCTGGGTGAGGCTGGGGTGTGAGGAAGGCAGTAGAGATCAGTGCAAGAGATAAATGGTGGGTGTATTCACTCCCTTTCTGCCTTGAGATTTAGTGACCCAAGTTTTTTTCCTTTTGCTGGCCCTCACCGGTCATAGGTGCTGAGGAGCTGTGGAGGGACTGAAAGGTATTACATGCTCTTGAATAAACTCTGGGCCAGGCGAAGTTACAGACTACCATTAGCCCCTGGAACATGGAGAGTTGGCTGTAAAAAGCAAGGCAAGGATGACAATTATTAATGAATAATCACTTAATCCACGGCAGATGCTAAGGTGATAAACACACCAATTAGACAGCTTTGAAAGCAGCCCAGGCACATTCATCAGTCTGAACTGTTCTCAATTTGCCCTTCCTCCTCCTTGTGTTGGCCCACCTAGCAGGGTGAGTCAAAGGCCCAGAGCCATCTTTTTCTGGATTTACAGAAATGTAAACCAGGCAAGCATTTTCCATCTCAATCTGTCTTAGCATATCAAAGAGGCATAATGAGTGGAAATTATTATTACTTGTTTTTCATTCCTCTGTTCTGCTGTTGATTTACATACCAAACAAATTATACTGAATGTTGAGGGGCGAGATTAGCATTCTTCTGTGGTTACCAATAGGAGGCGAATGTGGGCTCGCTCATTTTAAAGATATGACTGGTGCTGGAATGAACTTGTATTAATATGGCAAGAATAGAGGATAAGTGTATTATACCATTGGGACGGTATGACAATTCATTTATCACCATTTATGAACTATGGATGCATACACTGTCACAAATGAAGATGGATGTATTATCTCTTGAGGTCCCCTGATGCACAGAAGTAATGTGTGTGGGCAAATGTGATTTTAATATATATTAACTTGCAAATAACTCTGTGACGCACAAGCCATTGCATGCGACAGGGGGAGGGTGCTTATTAGTCAACACACGACTTAGACTTAAGAGACCCAGCTGGAATTATACGCTCATTGATCAAGGCTGTGCTCATCAACCTGTTACAGTTATATTTTTAAAGTCATTTTTTTTTTCCCCAGGTATTTCTATTCAGTCAAAGAAACTGAAATAAACATACCATGTGTGTTAAGGTAGGAAACAGCCTGGAGTTCAGGAATGCTGAGTATTGATCCTAGCCCTAGAAATGGTCCAATTCCTTCATGAAAATTGTGTTTGAAGAGAAGATTATCTTTGCTGAGGGAAATTATGAAGAGAGGCCATTTGCGTTATTCCAGCTATGCTGACCTGCTGGGTTTCAGAAATAACAACTATACTGTTTACATAGGGTCCACTTACTTTACTTTCTCTTAATTACTGAAAGTTTCTGTAACTGGAGACTTTGTAACTGAAGACAAAAGGACTCACCGAGGATGACCATGCTACATTCAGTAATAAGAATGATTGCACAGCCTAATGTGTGTTATAATAGAACGATTAAGTTATTAAAACAATTCTGTGTTATAATAACATAGTGTTCGCTGTATTCTAAATTTTCTGGTAAGTGCTGGGCCCTTTTAACCCCCCCAGTAATACTGTAGGAGATGCTACAATTATTATTTCCATTTTATAGATGATGCTTCTCAATTCAGTTGAGCACGGTTCCACATCAGGCTCTGACCCAGCGGGCCTCTGCATTTAGAACCGAGGACATTCTGTTGACCACCTTTGTCCTTCTCACTAAAGGGCCAGCGATAATCATGAGCTTGTGTGGATAAACAGGCAATCCTAGTGCTGGGCTGTGGGTGACCCTGCAGGAAGCCCATGTTGTCACTGTCCAGCGAAACCTCTGCTTCTCAGGGAACTGTTGCTTCATAACATTCATTTCTCCTTCTTGTCTCATCTTTGTTGAGATGCCTTCCCAACATGTAATCCCAGGACACCCCAGGCTTGCTAGGTGAGGAACTGGGCGTAGACAGTGCTGTGCTGGTGCTGCTATCTCACAGGGGTCTGCATCCAGCTGTCACAAGCACCTTCCCTCTCTCTCTCTCTCTCTCTCTCTCTCTCTCTGTAGTCCATGTGGGAGAAACTTCCCAGCCTTGAAGCCAGGCTGTGGACCTTTCCTGCCTAGAATCTTCACTGACAGCAGTCCTTCCCATTATTACAAACACCCTTCTCCACCAGAATAACCAAACTGGCTCTAGGTCATTATTGTTTAATCCCTCATACTCAGTATCATGTGACTTTCACTTAGGGTTTTATTTCATGATTCTATATTTACAAGGTAGATACTCATCTTCTTTTTGTCTACAAAACACAAAAAATTGTAGCTCTGGAGACTATTTTCCAAACAAAAAACCAAAGCGCAGCATGGCTTGTGTTAAAAGTGGTATAGAATATCGGAAATTAAGACTGGCCAAGAAGTTAGGGCTTTGTGATCATATAAGAAAAGAGGCACTAGACTTGGGAGTAGATCTGATTTCTAATGCCAAGTGAATTGCTAGCTCACTCTGTGATTTGGCTGAGTCACTTAATGTCCTTACTGCATTTTATCAGGCAAAAGGAAGATAATACAGGTTTTAATTATTCCCCAGGTTCTGATGATGCAAATGAGATCCTGGACTCAGCTATGTCTTTGCCAACCATTTACTGAGGATCATTTATATGTTGAACACCATGCTGGATTGTAGAGATAGAAAAATGGGTAAGATACGTTCCCATTTCTCAGAGTCTCTGGTCTTTCCTCGTAAGAAACCTATAGCCTGGGCACATCATAGAGACACACTTTGTAAACTAATGCTTTAGATGGAGATGATCTGTGGAGAAAGAAAAGGCTCCGTGGTCTAATCAGCTCGGGAAGCCATATGCGCGTTCTCTACAAACCCACCCTTAGATTTTCACGATGAACATGAGATGGTAAAAACTGTGATGTGTCAAGCAATAAAGAACCATGGTGGGCTCGCTTTGGTCTGGTCTGTTCCAGGGTTATAGGAAACATTAAAAAAACCCGTGTATCACCTGCCAACACCTGGAGGAACTCCTCCTTTGAGAAACTCGCCTTCTGTGAATATTAAAAGACTATTTTGTTGTCTGGTCTATGAACCTGTACACACTTGTAGAATTGTGCTCATCCATTGGATTTTGTTGCTTACCCACATATTTATGTCTTTTACTAGCTTGGGAGCTTCTCCAACAGCATCCCTGCTTTCATGTTTGCACCCCGAGACTTGGTGGGAGAAATGCCCCTGGCTCTTAGTAGACACTCAACAAACACTTATTGGATGAATGTATGAAATTGTGCATTCATATACAAATGTGATTGCCTGATAGTCTAAGGATCCAGACAACAGTGATTAAAATTTCTTAATCTGCTTTATACAACATCCAATTTAACTCATTTTTATAACCTTAATCAAATTTTTTATTACAAGGAGAGAAGCTTAAAAACTATGTCTCAATTTGGAAATAGGGTAACTTTCTATGAGAAAATAATTACTCTGTGTGTTTAAAAGCTGTTTATTAAGCCCCAATATTTTGAACAAATTTACCAAAGGGGGAAAAAAGATATTATGCTTTTAAGATCCTCAAATGGATTCAGTTAAGAAGTAATATAGATTTGTCCTGGAAATAGGAGCTTAAGGTTATGGAAAAATTGTAACCAGTAGATTAAACATTTATTGGAATGGAAGTCAGGTTAGATGGATGAGTCTTTCTGTGCAGGATACTTCTGACAGGGGACCAGAGAAGGAAGAAAAGGGCATGTAGGCTCTGTGTTGGTTAGCTTTAGCTAAAGTTTTAGCTTTAGCCAGGGAATAGACATAGAGGGGTTGTTATTGTGGCACTGCGGAAGCAGCTGCGAGGTAAGAAACTTGCATGATAAAGGCTTTTCACACCTAGTGGCCTGGCATCCCATGCCTCCTCCCCAGGGCTTGCCGAGCAGCAGGTAGAAATGGGTGGGCTCTAGCTTCCCTGTTAAGTTCCATCGGTGAGAAATCGGGTACCGTAAACCCAGACTGGGTAAAAGAACAACTGAGCACAGCGGGAGTAGTGAACTTAGTGCTTAGAAAGTTTTTTCTTTTCAATCTTAAAAACATTTCTTGTCCTCATACAATAAACTTTAAAGAAAATTGATAGAGGAAAATAAAATAATTAAAATCATGTGAATTAAAGAGAACGTAAGCCTTCATTTTGCATTACATTTCTTTTTTATTTTTTTATTTACTTTTTGGTACTGGGGATTAAACTCGGGTCCTTATGCTTGCGCAGCAGGTGGTGAAACTACTGAGCTAAATCTCCGGCCCTGTGTTACATTTCTTTTTGATAAATATTTTCATAAGCATAGATAATACATGTTATTATAATAACCCCATTTTAAACTTAGTAATATAATGTAAGCATATTTCTGAAACATTGCCTATTTGTCTGAATAACTTTATTGACAGCATGATATTCTATTTCATGTTTGTTTCCTTTATTTAAACAATTTCAGTAATTGGACATCCAGATTATTTTCAGTTTTTACTATTGCACAGAACACTGGAATGGACTTTCTTTTTACCTAAATCTTGTCCATGTGGATCAATTCCAGGGAGTAGAATTCTTAGTACAAAGATAATGATTTTGATACATATTGTCAATTTCACCTTTGGAAAGGTTATATCAGCGTTTATAACTGCTTCCTAGAAAAAAGTCAATACTGTTTATTGAAAAGATTTGCCAGTTTGATAGACAAAATGGTATTTGCTTGCCTTAATTTGCATTCATTGATAATTATGGAGATTGATTTTTTTAAAGTATTTAAAAACAATTTAGTGGACTTGGGATCTAGCTCAGTAAAAGGACATTTGCCTAACACGTGCAAGGCCCTGGGTTTGATCCCTAGCATCATAAAAAAGTTTATTATTGACCATTCAGATTTCCCTCCATTGATTTTGTGACCTTTGCTCACTTTTTAAATAGGGTGTTCTTTTAGTGATCTGTAACATCTCTTTATAGGTGATCACTGTCACGTTATAAATTACTTAATTTTTACCAGGCTTTGTGGCTCACACCTTAATCCCAGCACTGTAGGGGGCTGAGGCAGTAGGATCACCAGTTTGAGCCCAGGCTGGCTAACTTAGTGATTTTGAGATACCCTGTATCAGTTTAAAAAATTAAAAAAGGGCTGGAGATGTAGCTCACTGCAAAGGCCTTGGGTTCAATCTCCAGCACTGCAAAACAAAACAAAACAAAACAAAACAAAAAAGAGCAAGAAAAAAAAGACCTAGGAAAAAAGAAAACAAAATAAAGACTCAAACCAAAACCAGAGCAACAGCTACAACACTCTACTTCTTCTTTTTTTTTTTTGTATTAAATTCTTTTATTGGTACATTGTAGGTATACAACACAATTACATTTCTCACTGGGAACTGTACCTTTACATAATGCATCTTGGTTCTTATTTTTTCCCCATTCCTAGCCCTCCCTTCACGCCCTCCACCCTTCCCTATTTACAAAGACTTTATTTCCATTTTTTCCATTTCTCATCATTTTTCCTTTCCCTTCTTTCCTTTCCCCTGTGCCTTCCACTACCCCTACGCCTTTGGACCTTTTCTTCCTATTTTACATTATCGATTATTCATTCTAATAATTGGTACATTTTAGGTATACAATATAATGACATTCATCATTGGAAATTTGCACCTTTGTAAATAGGGAGGGCTGGAGGGGTTGAAGGGAGGGCTGGGCAAGGGTGAAAAACAAGAACCAAGAGAGACTATGTAAAACACTCTACTTCTTTACAAGCTTTTTAGTTCTTAAACCGTAGCTCAGGAATACTGCCCTTGCAATTCAGCTTGTCCGAGTAGAAGAATGGCAGTGTGGCTCTCTCTTCCAACCTTCCTTGTCCTGGGCTGCAGTCGGAGCCCTGAAGTCAGGCCGCCAAGGAAGCTGACTTGGTGGTCCAGTAGGAGCAGGAGGCTCAGGCTCCTCAGCGGTGCGTCCCACAAGGTAGACGACACCGCTCTGAGCTGCCAAACTACTGAGCCGCCTCTGAGGACAGTGGTTTTCAACTTCCTTTGTTCATCTTCTCAGATAGGGACAAGTTCTAGAGCTCAGTCTCTCCTTAGGAGTTGCCACATCTTCTTCCAGAGTAAAAGCCAAGACAAAGATAAACTTTCAAATGTGGCAGTTTGGCTGTCTCCATTCGACACAGACTATTGTTAGAAGTAACAGTGTTTTACATAAGCAATAGACAGACCTCATTGCTTCTCCCGGTGGAGAATGTTTAAAAAACACTCACCAGGCTGTTCTGGCACTGTGATTTAAGCATGAGGATTCCACAGGTGTTTTGCTGTCAGAATTTCCACCATTATCAATCTTTTGCTAACCTTGATGATTCAACTTCTCTACATTTCCCTTGATATTTTAAAGTGCATATCTGCCACCATTTTATCTCACTGAAAATTCTTTAATCTGCATCACTTATTGATTAAAAAGACTTTCTATGTGGGTGTGGTGGTGCACACCTGTAATCCCAGCACTCTGGGAAGCTGAGGCAGGATTGCAAATTTGAGTCGCACCTAAGGAATTTAGCAAGGTCCTGTCTCACAATAAAAAATAGAAAAGGCTGGGGATATAGTTCACTGTGAAGGCCCCGGGTTCAATCTCCAGTACAGTAAAAAACAAAGCAAACACCCTTATAAACATAATCAGTAAGTTTTACCATAAATAATATTTTTTTATTATGTAAACCCTGGTTATATTACTTATTCTCTGACTTTCTCCAAGATGTTTTGCATTTGATTTAAACAACTCAGAATCCAGGAAAGGTCCTCCCATTGTGTCTTACTGATACCTCTCTAGGCTCTTGGTTAAAGCAGCTCCTATCTTGGTTTCTTTCCATATTATTGACTTACTGGATAAACTGGGTCATTTGTCTTGAAAATGTCCCGGTTTCTGGGTTGTCATGTTGTTTAATTTCTTCTCTTCTTTGTAATCAGAACTCAAGGGCTGATTAGGTTCAAGTTCAACAATTTCAGGCGAAACTACTTCACAGGTGTCCTGAGTGCTTCCCACTGCATTTCACCATGGTGCAGCTCACACCTGACTGTCCCACCTTAAAGGAAGCTGGGAGTAATTAGTGCTCAAGGTCCTGTCCACACAGTCTTCCCACCATCAAGTTCCCCACTGGCATTTCACCTAGTAGTTTTGGCATTCATGGATTCCATTATGAGTTGCAGATCCTATTATTTCTTCTGCAATGATTACCTGAAAAAAAGTTGTTTTATTTTTTCTCTCTCCACATTGGGGATTGAACTCAGGAGCTTTGAATTGATCTTTATCCCCAGGCTTTCAACGTTTTTTTTGTTTTTTTGAGACAAAGTCTCATTAAGTTGTCAAGTTGCTCAGGCTGGGCTTGAACTGGTGATCCTCTCACCTTAACCTCCTCAAGTGCTGGGATTACAAGTGTGTGCCACCAGGACTGGCTTGAAAAATTTTAAGAACTTATTCTTTTCAACTATTTAGTTATATAATTCATTCTTTTCCATTATTTGCTAATTTTCAGCAATGAGTTGATGGTCTTAGAAACCTCTAGTAGGGGGTAATGAGTGCTTATTTCATTTCTTTTTTGGTATCATTTCTAACTCTTAGATTTTAAATATATCTAATATGTTTCAATCCATTGCTGTCACTATTCTTTTTGATGTTAAAATTGTTCCATTTTTGGCCAGAGGGAGCCATTCCCGTTGGTTCTTGAATTTTTTTGACATGATCCTTCTAGTCTTTGATGTCCTATGTATTTTAAGGTATTCCCACGTTACTGTCCCTGCCTAATGGAAAAATTGGGGTTATTCTACCTCATTGAAGCTGGACTCTTTGTAAGACATGTTAAGCTTTGCTTTTTTTAGAATTTAATTCTTCTCAGAGTCAGATATTGCTGAAAAATGAATTCAGGTACCAGGCAGGCACTCAATCACTGTGTATTGTTGAATTAAATTCTGCTTTGTATCACCACCTATTCCACATGCTAATGTAAACAGTAGATGGACCCAGGATAATTTAACTCATTTCCATGAACATCTCTAAGCCCACATGTATTCTGGTATCTTTACAAAGGAGTTTAAACACATACCTATCTAGCTTAGCAATATTGGTGCAATTGTTTCCGTCGTTTGGTATATTAGCATTCTTCTCACAGTGCTTTGCTTATATAAATTTAACAAGATGAAAGGTTGATGCTGAGAGAAGTCTTTGGACAGATTTCGTTACCTTAGCAACCTTGCCCCAGACTTCTATGGCCCTGACCCAGCTACAAAGCCCTTCACTAGCTAACGAGACACTCTTAATGACAGCTGGCTGAAACTCAGGCCCGCTGATAAAATGACTTCTTATCTGGACAGTAACCTTTGGAGGAATATTATCTTTATCACATTTCCAAAAGAACCCAAATATTGAATGCAGTTTTGCTAATAACTATATTCATAAGGCCATCATGCTTAAGTGCTTCTGGGAAAACATTAGTAACAGGAAATTAAGTGTTACAGAATAATTGCCAACCTCAGTGCATAAAGGAGAAGCTGGCCACCCAGTGATTTTGTGTTGATAGCAGTCACTAGATGCCACTATCCTATATAATTGAAAAATTGTTTGTATAAAGGAAATATTGTCACTGGCTCATTAATCCCAACATTTAATCATCTTGGGAAAATCTGACTGCCCTTTTGAGGTTCAAAATTACATATACATATTTGTTTTCTAGGTGGTTTCAATGGTGAAAAAAATCAATTTATGCCCAAGCAAAAACTTTATCATAGGGATCTGCTTACAGCTGCCACTTCTAGAAAGCTCTGTGTGAATAAAACCACAATTAGTTAATTATGCGTGCTGTTTACTAGGTGCTGTGCTCGGGTGTAGGAGTGTCGGCCCATAAATAAAATCCAGCTCCTGCATTCACATATATTGTGGTATGGTAGGAAACATGTATCAGTTAAATGTCATCCAACAAACAGGTCTTGAGCACTTGGGGTTTTAAATCCATGGGTACCCCACAGACATCTCCTTGGCAGACACCTAGATGACTACAGCACATGTTTATAGCTGGTGTCCATTCTGATTAGTGGCATCCATGCTGTGTAATTAGAGTTTGAAAATGGACTTTTGTACTTCAATCATTAGATAACTGATCATACTTTATTTCTAACACACTTAGATGCTTTTGGATTCAACAGAACTTACTGTAGTTTGTAAATAAATTGAAGACCCATCATTGAAAAGAACATCTAGGAATGTAAGGAGCCTTTTACAGTCTTAGTGCAAAATACAAATTCCTACGTAAAGAAAAAATTGTAGATGAAATAAGGCTTCTGTTTAGTGTGTTCTATTAGGTTTTATTGTTGGTTCAAGTTGTATCTTACTAACAAGTTAGATCTTACTATCAACTTAATAGCAACTTTATGTCTCTTGCAAATCTCTATGTTGAAGCCCTTGCTTCCAATGTGATGATATTAGGAAGTAAAGCTTTTGGGACATGATTAGGTATAGATGAGGTCACAAGGGTGGAGCACCTATGATGGGATTAGTGTCCTTATAAGAACAGGAAGTACACCAGTGCTCCTCTCTTCACCATGCAAGCATACAGCAAGATGCCAGTCATGTACACATTTATATATCTGCAACTTATTAGTTTAGGTCAGCAGCCTCTGTCCATCACAAGAAATTCCACTTTATCACTTACTTTTAAGCACACATTTGTGAAGCCTGTGTATGTGCTACTGTGCCAGAACTTCATTTTTATGGTAAGTCACAGGCTGTATCCTAGCAGAAAACAACCAAGCAGAAAAGATGAGTTCATAAACATAGCAAAGATGAATGATATTATTAAGACCTAAGGTTTTTATTAAAGTTGAAACAAGAAAAAGTCATGGAAACCTTACCTTTATTTTCTGTCAAAAGAAAGGCAAGTGTCTCTGTCATAGGAAGCATTGTGTCTTTTGAGCAGTATCCATGTAATATGGACAAAAATAATGGATTTCTTTAATTTTGTTATCAGTGTCTGGAAGAACCAGTATGTATTACTTTTTTTTTAAAGCTATGACTCACATAATTTACTCATATTCCTCGTTTCTTTTGAGTTCTAAGAAGACTAGAGATAAATTTCCAAGCTCAATCTATGGATAGGGGTTGGGAACCTAAGAATTTATCTGTTCCAACTGCCAGACTTCTGTGTTGCCCCTGGAATTTCTATTTGTTTTAGTTCAGGGGTCCCCGACCCTCCTCCTTTCCATTAGAGGTTAAGAACCTGGTTGCACAGCAGAAGGTGAGCGAAGCTTCCTCTGTGTTTACAGCCACTCCCCTTTGCTCATGTTTCTGCCCGAGCTCTGCCTCCTCGCAGCTCTGCAGAGGCATTAGATTCTCATAGGAGCACGAACCATACTGTGGACTGCACATGAGTCAGATCTAGGTTGTGTGCTACTTATGAGAATCTAATGCCTGATGATCTGAGGTCAAGTTGAGGCTGTGATGCAAGAGCTGGGTGAGTTGTATAATTATTTCATTATACATTATAATGTAATAATAATAAACACAAAGTGGAAAGAATGTAATATGCTTGAATCATCCTGAACCCCCTTCTTCCAACTCCCATTCATGAAAAGTTGTCTTCCATGAAACTTGTCTCTGGTGCCCAAAAGGTTGGGGACTACTGCATTAGTTGATTTTTTCTAACCTAACCAACCCTACTTCCTCTTGTAAACTCAAGTCGACAATGGATTGCCATAGACTGAGTGGCATAAAAATAAATATTTATTTCTTACTGTTCTAGAGGCTGGAGACTAAGATCAGGATTCCAGCTTGGTCAGGATGTGGGTGAGAGATCTCTTTTTGTTTATATGAAGTGTGATTGAAATATGTGGTGAATGTTTAAATTAAAAATTTTATTACAGTATAAGACACATTTCTGTTAATCTTCCTCAAAATACTTCCCTTCACTTCAAATGCATGTATCCCCTAATTCTTACCACTTTCTTAAGCTCTTCTTTCATGAGTGTCTTTAGTTACACTATTGTGGCAGCTCCAATGTCTTGAATTGATTAAAAACATTTACTTTACATGGACATTTTGACTTTGGAGATAAGTCAGAAGTCTCATGGTTCCAGATCTGGTGAATAAGGTGTATGAGGACATATGGTAATGTTTTTTATGAATCTATGTTTTTGTTCAGTGGCACTTGGCAGCAGCATTCTCTATATTTCTGACCACATTTTGTAAAGATACTCATGAAAGGAGACTTCCAAAATTGCTTCAGAACATGGCAAGAATGATGGGATAAGTGTATTGAAACTGAGGGGAAATATTTTGAGGGAGATGAATGGAAATGTGTCTTACTATAATAAAAGTTTTAATATGTAAGTATTGACTATGTATTTTGATTGCTTCTTATAGATGGCTGCTTTCTTGTATCCTTATGGGTGGAGGGCACTAATCCCATTATGAAGCTACCTCCTCATGATCTCTTATAAAAGACTAAACACTTCTAAAACATAAAAATTAACTCTCCAAGATTCCACGTTCTAATACCATCCCACTGGGGTTAAGTTTCAATACATAAATTTTGGAGGACCCAAGCATCCTTAATAAAAACTTTTTCCCACCCAGAAAGAGGTTCAGAAATCCAAGGTCACAAGCGAGAATTTTAAATGTTACTCTCAGTGCTGTTACCCTTCTCAATATATTCTTGGGTCTCAAGAAATTTCCTTGATTCTTTGCTAGGCTGCAATCACCTTCCCTTCTCTCTTCCTGTCATCTTGCCTGTATCTGCTCTGGAGATCAAAAGCATTCTGTTTTCTGCTTCTGAACTCTGACTCACCATTGTGTCTAAATTATTTGAAAACAGTGACTTCTGGGAGTCTGCCTCATGGTCTGAGGATTTCAAAATAATTTGGCCCCAATCCCTGGAATAGATATGTTTGCACAAAAATTCTCACATGTAGCAGGTAGGAGTCCCAGTCCACTATTTAGACGGGCAAGAAATATAACTGTCTTTATTTTCCTGTATCTCAATTTAATTCTAGTGCCAAGCTTCTATTGTACAGCAAGATAGAAGCTCAACATCAGCCTCTATATCACCGCATCTTAAGTTTTGAGGAGCGTCTCTCTATGTCAAAGTATTTATGGTGTATTTGGCTTTCATTTTATCTGTGGACAGAGGAGCAACTGACATGTCTATTGTATGGGGACATGGATCTACTCCTTTGATGCTGAGATGTCTCTTGCTCCTGTCTGGCTGGGTCTTGCAGGCTGGCTCTCCATGAGCTAGGGTGTTGTATTGCACACAGTCATCATTTTGCTGCTCCTAGGCCATGTTAGATACAGGAATCTTGGAGGCCCTTTGTAGCTCTACCTGTCTCGGCTCTGCATCCTTTTACTCCTTCTAGAAAGATCTGGAAAAAGGGAGGCTGCTGGTAGCACCCCAGTAATTTATTTCTTCCTTCAGAAAGTTGGTTTGTTTTTCAATCTTAACCCCACTTCTCTTCAACTCAAATTTTTAAATTTTGTTTTTATTTTCCAACAAAACAGTGCCCACACACACCATTCATTTGCTGATCAATTTTCATTGTTTTCCCTCTTATTTCATGCCAGGGAAAGTTATTTTCCTTTAAGAAGTTTACTAACATGGGCTAACTAGTCCAATAAATGAACTGATGAATAATATGAATCATGACTCCAACAGTGATGATCATACTTAGACAGGTTTCCAATTCCAAACCTTTTATAAGATTTGGAAATATTAATATGATTTTTGTGGGAATTAAGGAAATAAAAGTGGTTTGCTTCTACTCTTCTGGAGTTTCATTATAATTTTGTTTACTAGAACTGCTTAATCTTATTTGTTTTATTAGATCATTTGTTTCTGCTCTATGAGATTCCAATAAACTCTTTAATAAACATCAAAACTTGAGAGCCCATCACTCCCTGTTCTCTCTCCATAAACACTTGTTAACCCCATCCTGCTATCAGGGTTGTTTTGGAGAGCAGATTACCTAGACATTAGTTGATTATTTCTTTTTCTACTTTTTAATGTGGGTAATAGACATTATTCAAAGAAACCAATTATAATTCAATTCAACACAATACCACTGATGAAATTATTCCTTCCAAAGATGGCAGTGGGGAATATTTACAATGGAAATATCCATCTTTCCAATGGTTTCTTAAATCAAATTGCAGTAAACATAACCAAGGTTGACAAAGACAGCCTCTGTTAGGAATACATCTTGAGGCAGGAAAAGACAATTTTCCAAAGAAGAGTTAGAATCCTAGTCCTTTGTTAAGGCTATATTTTATCTTGTGTGGGATACAATATTTTTTTCTGGTCAAAAATTATCTTTGCCAAATGCAGCAGGCTTAAATTAGGTCTGATTTTTCCAGCCCCCAGCATTTATAAATTCAGCTTGGAAATTTGTATCATCACCCCAGTTTAATTCAATAATTTCCTTTGAATTAAAAAAAAGAATGTGGAGCTTGGGAACAGCAGAAAGGAAAAATGTATGTCTTGGATTACTTTCTCTGCTCTAGTCTTCATCTGCAAATGATCACCAAGTCCTGCCAACATTACCTTGTAAATATAGCTTTCCACCCTGTCCATTGCCTCAGTTGAGCCCACTATCAACTGTTGCCTGCTAACAGTGTAGCTCCCTGGCTTGTCACTTCCTTCAGATTTGCCCCTCTCCAAGCCTGTGACCTTATTCTAAAACAAAGAGTTATGTAGTGTCTTTGGTGCCAGGTCTGAGAGCCATAGATGAACTGCAAAGCCTCCAACAAAATGTCCCAGCAGAATCTTCTCGGACCATATCCGTGAAGCAGATTTCATGCTGCATCAACAGTTCACCCTCTACTCCAAGATGTTTCTCACTTCCACTCCTTTGCCTTGACCCATCAAATGGTGCTTACTTAATGTGTGTTGAATACTTGGAACCACCCAGTAGAGGAAAGTTAACTTCTGTGGCTCCAATCCTACTGGTGGGATGGTGTAGAGGATGGAGTCCTGGGCTTTGCTATTGGGTTGTGCCTGAGTGGTTCAAATCCCATCTCTATGTTTAGTAGATATATGATTTTTTTCACCTTGGCCAAGTATTCTAGCTTTTTATTGGTTAAAATGTGAAATTAACCTTGGGTCTGGCCTACAGCAAAAACTTGGGAAATGTTAGTTTCCTGCCTGTTTAAAAAATGCCATCAAGTTCCATCAAATTTTAGCATTTAAGAGAGCAGCAACTCTGCTTACAAGTGCCTGAAATCAGTCAAGGCAGGTTAGTTTTCTGGTGCTGCACCACATGCCAGTATTAACAATAGACTACAGAAACATAAATCTTGGAGCTCATTCCACGGAAGATGAAATATTAAATTTTTATTGTCTATGAGTAACATTTTGTTGGAATTTTCCTACCGGATTTCTCCTAGAAATGACACACAAGGAAAATGGACACTGACGTGGACTCTTTGAAGGGCAGGTGTAACAGGGCAAGATGGGACTTCCAGAATTTGGGTTCCCCTGTAGGAGGGTGACAAAATGAGCAAGAGTGCCCCGAAAGTGTATGTGGCAGCACTCATACATCTGAGCTACTTCACAAATTTGCCTGCAGCCAGCTTTTTCAGAGAGATTCAGAAAGGATGACTAACTTGGTGCCAGTGGGTCAGAATTGGGAAATCAGTGAAGTCCAGGATGCGGAAGTAACTGCTTGCGGTAGGACTCGGCCACTGGCCCTAACCTAAAGCCAGGCATCATGGTGAGAAAGTAGAGAGGAAGGGAAGCAGATGGGTGGAAGAATCAAGAGCAGATACAAGTTATTTCAAAGTAATATGATAATTCAGCAGGAATGGAGTGGAAATTCAGCAACTTATTGGATATGACACTTCGATAATTTAAACAGAACAGAAGAGAATGTCTAGGAAATACTAGACAGGAAAAGGAAAGTGAGGGTGAAAATTGGCAGATGAGGGAACTAAAGGAGTGGATGGAACAAAATGTTTAAGACAAAGAGAGGCTCGTTTACATCTATGCATACTTAATGTCCAGATTTTCATTTTTTAAAATGAAAAGTATAATCACACATACTTGCAAATAACTAGATATTTAATGTCAGGTAGATGAGAAATGATTTATTGATTTTGTTCTTCTTTTTACATTCTCATGGCACATACACAAATACAGACACACACTCAGGCACACACAGATCTGAACAGATACACTCAGAAAACACACACACACACACACACACACACACAAACAATTGCCTCACTTCCCTACATGTTTTTGTGAGATGAATTTCCAGATTCAGTTTGGCTCACTGTAAAGGCACCGAAACCTTTATGAAACATACATTTCTTATTTTAATTGTTCATTTTTGATCAGTAGCTGCTCTCAGGGTCATGAGATAACTGGAGTAGAATCATAGCTGTTGTAAAGAGTCATGGCATGCCTGTGGGAAGTCAGGGATAAGATAAACCAGGAAGGAGATCTAAACAGCTAGATCTGAAACACACGCACGCGTGCGCGCGCACACACACACACACACACACACGCAGAGGCACAAAAGGCCTGCTAAATAGAGAAGGGAACAACTATTTGCCAAAAACTCTAATGTCGCTTGTTGAGCTTTCTGTTGAGAATCATACTGTGGACATTCTTACTGATTTATTGAACAGATATATTTAAGGAATTGGGTTTGCTTCATGTAAATCAACATTAGTAGACTTCAAGCAGAATTCTGAATTTCACTTACAAGGAAGTTGATTTCAAATTAGAGACAGAGTTAATTGGTCAAGTTTGGCCTCCTCTAGTGCGATACTCTTACTCATGCCTTCAAAGTAAATTTGACAGTCCGCAGGACATTGAACCAAGATTTAAATGAAAGGAAGCTGCCTTCTTAGCATTTCTATGTTTGGCAAGTCACATTTTTAGATAGGTGCTGGTGTAAATGTGATTATTTTCATCTTCCAAGGTATTATGCCTTGAAAAAAACGAAAAAATTCAGCCTTAGTCCAGTCTTTTTCTTTTCAAATGCTTTCCTCTTTTACACCTGTCTGCCACTTCCCCGGCAGTGTGGCGGTGGTACTGTCCCTTTTCATTTCCTTCCTGGTAGGTCAGGCCTCCAAATAAAGACTATGATGACAACAAAAGCTCCCATGGAAATAAAACAAAAGGGAGAAAACATGAAAAGGACTTGAAAACAAAAGGATACAAAAGCACTGTGCACAGAGAATGAGAGTTGAAAAGATTATAAAATTAAGAAAAATGTTATAATGTAATCTTTGAAAAGTAATGTTTTAAATAAAAAAGTTTAGGAAAGTGGATTAATAAGGAAAAAAAATAAAAACAAAGGAAGAAGGAACTTTTTTGGCGGAAAGTTTCATTATCTAAGAGAGAAATTTTCAGGCAAATCGATTGGATTTTACTATAATTATGTAACACAGTTTATTACTAAGCACTGGAGACCATAAAATAAGCAGCAGAGAGGGCACTGTATATTTTCTCTTTCTCTCCATAAAGTGTGAATTTGGAACTGGCCCCAAATTCAACTTTCACGGATGCTGTGACATTAATGAATGGTGACCATTTAGTGAAGAAATGAATTTGCTGTTTTTTTGCTCAGAACAAAGATGTCTTTCCAGAGCAATGCAAACAATCGACCATAAACCTGTTTTTATAACAGCTGTCTGGGTTATGGAATGTGAACAAAACTCAGCACCAGTTGTATGAATTTCAGCAGGTTTTAAATCTATAAACTAGAGATAATGACATTTTCTCTGCTTGCCTTACACGAACTACATTGTGTATGTTAGAATGTGATTAAATATAAAGAGCCATATATATGAAGTAGTACTACATTATAATTTATATAAATTTCAGGACACTGAATTGCAACATCTGATGGTATTTGGTTGTAAGATGATATTATGAGAACTATTTGGAAGGTAAAAATGTATCAATCATCAGATCTCCCATTCCCCATGAATAAGGTGAACACCCATATTGTTCAAAACTCAACATATAACAAAAGAATAATTAGTGAAATGTTCACCAGTTAGGTTTGCCCTTTGATTGATGTACTGATGGAGTCATTTGACACATGTATTTATTGCATTTACTGTGCTTAAGGTACTGGTACTGGAGTACTGAGTCTTTGATCTCAAAGAGGTCTCATTTCACAGGGGCAACTGCTGCAACCAGTTTCAACTGTTTGTGTCATTCTAAAGATTATATACAGTCAACTGCACACAAATAGATATATATCCTTTTAAGATGTTATGAACTGAATATTCGTGTACTCCTAAAACTCATACGTTGAGGAGTAGAGTCAGGAGATGTATCTTTCCAGGTCACACTCACAGGACATGCCTCTTCCCACCAGGATGTACCTCCCAACTGTACATTCAGCTGTACACTCAACATCCAATCACTTCCCAGAGCCCCACCTTGGAGAGCATGAGGCTTTGGGGGATGGTTTGGATCTAAACCGTATCATTCACCTAATGTTTTAATTAAAATATTAGTTAAATAACAATTTTGTATTATAGAAATAATTTAATATAAATGAAATATAATTTAATATAGATGTAAAACTCTTCAGTTCTGATGTTCAAGGTCCACCCAGTGGCCAAACTGTAAGGAATGCACATGATGTTGTGTGATGGTTAAGGTAGTGTCAGCTGGATTCCCTTGGGAGCCCCCTAGGGCATTAAGTTAAAGCACACATCTGGGTGTGTCTGGGTGGGTCATGGAGGCCTGACTTTGGGGTTTATATCTTGTCCCTCACTCCTTTCTCTCTGGCCCTGTTTCCCTGCTCTGCTTCTTGACTGCCATAACTAAGTATCTTTACTTTGCCATACCCTTCCGCCATGATGTTGCTGCACTGGAGCCCGCCAACCATGTACTGAATCCCCTAAAACTGTGAACCAAATAAACATCTCCTTTAAGTTGTGAGTGTTGGATATTGTGTCTCAGTGATGGGAAAGCTGACTAATGCCTGCTACAATTAGAAGTAATACAGAAATAATTATTAATTATTAATATTACATGAAGTTTCTCAACTGTGAAACTGCAAATGCTAGGGATGCCATCATAATCTGAACATTAAAATAAATAAACCCCCAAAAATGAAAAGCAAGAAAATGTATGATCAACTTTATTTGTAAAGAGTAAAAAAAGAATGCAAGAATCTGTTGCATCCTTTCCTCCAAGAGCAAGATTTGACAAGTTAATTCCTTTGTCTCTCCTCTTAGATAAAACTTCTATAGTGTGCATGTTTCTTGTTCTTTGAAGCAGTGGTCATTTCTGATCTGCAGTAGCACAAGCTACATATGTCCGTCCACAGTATTTGAACAATTGCCCTCACTTTGAAGATATAGGACAACAAATGCAGAAAAGTCTTGCCCTGAGACCTGAGTGATTAGGCTTGTGAATAGATGTTTAGGGCTATAATTTGTACTATATCTGCTGAGTGTCAGATCCTATATGACAAAGGTACCCTCATTCTCTTCATCTATTTTGTGTACGATAATTAGGACCCTCTCAGTCAAAAAGGATCTCTTTTGCCCATGTCAAAGGGATCACGTTGTAGGGAATTGAATTGAACATATGCATTTTATTTATAAGATCTGCAGGATCAGGCTCTTAGAAAACTGACTGTATCAGTAGTTAAACATTTTATACCTATTACAAAATTGCTCTCTGTAGTAATGATGGCAATTTACAATCTCACCAGAGACAAGCTGTTGCTGTATCATTGTTAATAGTGTTTTTTCAAACATTTGAGACTGTTGCCAGTCTATCAGGTGAAAAATTTTTTTTTTTTGGTACCAGGGATCAAACTTGGGTCCTTGCACTTGTGCAACAGGCAGCGAAATCACTGAGCTAAATCCCTGGCCCAGAGTGAAAAAATGATATCTAGTTTTAGTTGGATTTTCATTTCTCTTACCATCGGTAAGGTAAATAGTTATTCATATATTTACATTTCTGTTTTGTTTTCTGTCTGGTAAACTATTCATATCTTTTGGCCATTTTTCTATTGGATTATTAACATGTTGGTTATTTACTTACAGATACTTTTCACATATTTAGAGAATTATCCTTTTGTTATGAGTCATCAAGGATTTCTCAGATTATTTTCTTTTTACTTTGTTCTTACACGGGCATAAAAATTCTTACGTAGATAAACTTATTAATCATTTCTTTGTGGCTTCTGAGATTAAAGAAATAATATTTGGAAAGGATTTCTGTATTTGAAAATAATAAAAACAAAAATAAAACACCTTCACAGTATTTCTTTTAATATTTTAAAATTTTGTTTAATTTTTTACTTTTGAATATTTGATCTATTTTGGGTTTCATTGTGGAAATTGTGACATTGGTATCCAAGGTGGTGTTTTTCTTGGATGGATAGTTTATTGTCCTAGGGGTATTTATTGAGTGTTTTATCTTTTCCCCCTCATGTGAAATACCTTGTTTTCAAATTTCAGTATACATTTGGATCTTTTTAGAGCTTTCTAGTCTGTGTATTTATCTGCATATTCTTATAATATATTTTTATTTAATTCTTACAGATTTTTATTAGTTTCTTGTGGGACTTTATTTTTTTTTCCCCATTAACTTATTGGTACATTTTAGGTATAAAATACAGTTGCATTCATCATTGGGATCTTGTACCATTACATGAGTCTCTTGGTTCTTAATTTTTTTCCCCTTCCCTTGCCCTCCCTTCACCCCCTCCACCCTTCCCTATTTGCAAAGACCTTGCTTCCATTTTTTTCCTCTTCTCATATTTTTTCCTTTCCCTTTTTTCCCTTCCCCTACCCCTCCCAATTCCCCTGCTCTTTTACACCTTTTCTTCCTGTTACACAATATCAGTTATACATTTTTAAAATTACAATATTAAGATCTAGGAGACATTACCACAGATTTTACAGAATTTAAAAGGATATAGAAAGCATATTACAAAAATCTGTTTTGAAATAAATTTGACAACTTCTAAGAAGTAACTTGGAAGACAAATTAATGAAACTAACTCTGGAGGAAATATAAAATTTGAATAGCACCTATTAAAGAAAGTATATTCCTAGCTTGAAAACCTACCTATATGACAACAACAGGCTCATAAACATTTTAACTGATAAATTATATCAAACAATTAAAGCAGAAAAAAGAAGGAACACTTCTCCCCTCATTTTAGGAACTCAACGTTGTGCTAATTCTAAAACTGGATAAAGATAATAGAAGAAAACAGTATGAACATAGAAAATTGTTTAACAAAACAAACTCTTAGAAGTCAGATCTGGCAGGATGTAGAAAGTGTTTTTGTTATAGGGATGGCAGTGTTGGTTCAGCATTGGAAGATCCACCCCCAAAAGTCATCATTTTAACAGAGGAAAGGAAAAAGCCATATGATCCTGTCACTAGTTGGAGAAAAAGTATTGGACTAAATTCTACAGCTGTTCATGGTAAAGGCTGTCAGGAGACTAGAAGTAGAACAGAACCTTCTCAACAGATCAAAGACATGTACTCCATACTTTCAGTGAGAATACCTTATATAAATGGAGAAGATACAATGTTTTCTCCTTAAGGTGGGGAACAAGGGAAGATATGCTTACTCTTTATCTGTCCATTAAACTTTGAAACCTAGTCCCCACCAAAATAGTCTGGCAATAAAATGACACAATTAGGATAAGATTGGCACAGCAGAAGCAAAATCTTTATATATAGATGAAATGATCATCTACAAAGAAAATACTAAGAAATCTCTAGGAGCCCCTAGAACTTGTATTTGAATTTAGCAGGATTAGAAAACACAAGGTATATATAAAAATTCAGGTCTGTGTATACTTGCTATAAATGAAGAATTGGATATTGAAATTTAAAAGTTTTATGTAGCAGTATAAAGGACCTAGAAAAGTTAAAAACAAAAACAAAAACAGTGTTGGAAGACATTTAACACCCAATTTTAAGACTTCTTCTAAAGCTACAGTAATCAAGGCAGTGTTGGTGTACGGAAAGACATATAGATCATTGGAATAAAACAGAGAATCTAGAAATAGAACCACACATATATGGTCCACTGAGTTTTGAAAGATTATCTAACATTAACATTTTATAGAATATAAACTCAATTCAAGAGCCGGGAAAGAGATAGTGTTTTCAGCAAATGGCACTAGAACACCTGGTATCCATATATAAAAAATTAACCTCAATCCTTTTTTTCCATACATGAAAATAACTTGAAGGGATCTATGAACCTAAATAAGAAAGCCTAAAAGTATAAAATATTAAGAAGAAATTATAAGGGAAAATATTTATGAATTCAGGGTAGGCAAGAACTACTTAGGATACAAAAACATGATGTATAAAAGAAAAAAATTGATAAATGAGATTCCATCAAAATTTAGAATTTTAAATGACATCATTAAAATGAAAAGTAGTCCTTAAACAGACCATATTTCCAATGCATATAACCTATGACCAGAATATATAAAGAATTCTTAGAGCTCATTAATAGACAACCCAATTAAAATGTAGACATAAGATGATAAATAGCCAGTATAGCACAAGGAATAGTGTTCAATTCTAGAATCAGAAAAATACTAATCAGTACAATAATAAGATTGAATTATATACTCATTAGGGAGATGAAGTCAAAAGTTTTAAAAGCCTTGTCATGACTTTTTCTTTTTGTTGGATTCTCCCCCTTTGGGTTTAATTTGTCACGCCCAATGGATTCATTCTGCTGGATTTCCTGGGGTTGTGATCCTCATTGTCTTTTCCTAGGATATTGTCTAAATTTTTTTGGAGTCCTGGTTTGGTATTCATGAAGTTCCTGAGGTGCTCTTTGTCATGAAAGTATCTTATTTCTCCATCAATTTTGAAAGATAGTTTTGCAGGGTACATCAATCTGGGTTGGAGGCTGTTTTCCTTTAGGGCTTGAAATACATCACTCCAAGCTCTTCTTGCCTTGAGGGTTTGCATTGAGAAGTCTGCTGTGATTCTGATGGGCTTTCCTTTGTATGTGATTTGTTTCTTTTCTCTCACTGCTTGTAGAATTTTGTTCTTCTGTTGGATTTCTGGAATCCTAACTATTATATGCCTATGTGTAGATTTTTTTGATCAAGGCTAGCTGGAGTCCTATATGCCTCACTTATCTGTACATCAAGTTCTTTTCCCCTCCTTGGGAAGTTTTCTGCCATCACTTCTGTGAACAGTGTTTTTATGTCATCTGCACTCTCTCCTCTTTCTTCATTGACTCCAATCAGTCTTATGTTATTCTTCTTTTCATCGTCTAGCAGCTGCTGTATTGATTTCTCATGTTCCCTTACAATTTTAAAGCAATTTTTCTTTTCCTCCTCACTAATTGCAATCTTATCTTCTATATGTGAAATTCTATCCTCACATTGATTCATTCTGCTGTGCAGACTTTCACTGGAGTTTTTAATCTCTTGGAAATCTATTTGTATCTGTTTTATGGATTCCATTTGTTTCCTTTGTTGAGATTCCATCATGTTCCTCAGATCCTCTATTTTTTTATCTGTGTCCTCTCTAGATTTATTAATCATGTCTTGCACCATGAGCAAAATCTTTGCTGTTATCTGAGTAATTATTTCTGATTTCATTTTTCCCAGATCCTCTTTTGTTGCCAGTTCAGAGAGTCCAGGTGGTTGAGTATCAGATTGTTCCATCTTGTTTCCCTTTGGGGTTGCTGTAGGTGATCTAGAAGTCTGTTTTTGAGGTTTGGTTATATGTCTTCTCATTTCCATGGGGGGTGTGTGTGTGTGTGTGTGTGTGTGTGTGTGTGCTTCTGGCACCCATGCCGCTCACCTTCTCTGCCCTAGGAGCCTGGGATGGAGGCGGGGATCTTCCTTCTGGGTGCTGGGCCCAGCTGAGCTTCTCTGCCCTAGGAGCCTGGGATGGAGGCTGGGAGCTTCCTCTCTTGTGGGACTTTAAAACTATTTTGTATAACTCCTACAAATTTCTTATAAAGATTATGCATAGGCATTTTATATATTTTTTGCTTTTCTAAATGAAGGTTTTCTTTCCATCATTTCTTCTAATTTTTATGTGTCTGTATGAAGGCCACTGATTTCATATACTAATTTTTAGCACTGTGTTATTGAATTCTCTTAATGTTTGTAATAATTTCTCAGTTGATTTTCTTAGGTTTCTGGACCAAAATCTTATTAGAAAATCATAATAATTTTGTGATTTTTAATCTCATGCATTTCAGTTACCTAATTGCATTGGTTAATGAATTGATCTAGGGTGATGTGAAATATTATTGCTCAAGTGAACATGTTCTTGACTTTAAAGCAAATCTTCTGGTATTTCTTCATTAATTGTGATATCAACTTTCAGATTTATATGCATATTTATATATTTATCAGTTTAATGAGGCATCTATTAATCATTTATCATTTTTCTTTTAAAGTTAGGAGTGGAGATTACATTTTATCAAACAGCTTTTTAGCCCTTGTGGAAATGGCCATCTGTTTCTCTTTTTATTGGTTTAATAAAGTAAATTTTATAAATAGATTTCATCATATTTAATTCCAGAATTCCAGAGTAAACTCCATTTGGTTATACTGTTTTATTCCTTTACGATGTTTTTAGAATTCTATTTGTCAATGTGTTGTAGAATTTTTATATCAATATTTATAGGAAGGATTGATTTTTTAAAGGATTGATTGAATTTTAAAAACTGTTAAGGTATAAATGTAACAGTATCTTTTGGAAGCTCTCTTTTTTCAGTGTTCTAGAATAATTGTCTTTCTTGGTCCAGTCTAGTGTTCTTTGCCCTGGACATCAAAGGATTTTTCTGATTATAGGGTCGTTATATTGGGATCCACATGTGATAAATGACTGATTTATGTAAGTGAATCAGTCAGCCAAATATTTTGACATGCAAAATTTTAGTTTTATAAATAGCCAATGTCACATCTCAGCACAACCCTGTTCACATTCTCCTCCTAGCCTAGACAGACCGTACAGAGAGAGACAAATCCTTAGCCCTTCTCTGAGGTCCTTTTCAAATGACACCTTCCCAAAGAAGCCTTCCCAGGCCCTTCACACTCAAGATGTCTCTTTGAATTTAACTGTATTTTTAAATGATTCATTGAGTTTATTGGTACATTTTAGGTATACAATATGATGACATCATCATTGGGAATTTGTGCCTTTACATGATATATCTTGGTTCTTATTTTTACCCCATTCCCCTGCCCTCCCTTCAACCCCTCCACTCCTCCCTATTTACAAAGACTTTGTTTCTGTGTTTTCCTTTTCTCATATTTATTCCTTTCCCTTCTTTCCTTTCCCCTTTACCTCCCACTTCCCCTTCTCCTTTGGACCTTTTCTTCCTATTTCACATTATCTATTTCACATTGTGACCCTTATTTACACTTTCAGTTTCTCACACCAGAGAAACTATTCAGTATTTATACATGTGTGTCCTATTTATTTCATCTAAGAGTATGACCTCAGTGTGCATCCATTTAGCTATAAATGTCTAGTTTCTCATTCTTTATGGCTGAGTAATACTCTGTTTTATTAAAAAGCCCCACATCTTCTTTATCCAGTCCCCAGTTGACGGACAATTGGGCTGCTTCCAAGTTTTAGGTATTACAAACTGTGCCACTATAAACATGAGTGCACATATATTGCTGTGGTATGATTCTTTTTTTTTTTTTTTTGGTGCTGGGGATCAAACTCAGGACATTGCAGTTGCAAGTCAGGGGCGGTACCACTGAGGTAAATCCAGAGTCCTGTGGTATGATTCTTTTAATTCTTTTGGGAAGATAACCAGCAAGGGAATAGCTGGGTCAAATGGGACCTCTAATCCTAGTTTTTTGAGGTATCTCCATACTGATTTCCACAGTGGTTGCACCAGTCTACACTCCCACCAACAACGGAGAAGGGTTCCTTTCTCCCTACAACCCTGCCAGCAAATGCTATTGGTTGATTTCTTGATAGCAGCCATTCTTTTTTTTTTAAAAATTCTTTTATTGGTACATTTGAGCTATACAGTACATTTACACTTATCATTGGGTGCTTGTACCTGTACATGATGTATCTTGGTTCTTATTTTTTTCCCCATTACCTGTGTGCCCTTTACCCCTCCACCCTTCCCTATTTACATAGATTTCATTTCCATTTGACAACAGCCATTCTTTCTGGAGTGAGGTGGAATCTCAGCATTCTTTTCATTTGCATCTCTCAAATGGCCAGTGATGTTGAACATATTTTTTTCCATATGTTTATTTGCTGTTTCTTCTTCTTTGTCTGAGAAATATCTGTTCATTTCAGATGCCCATTTTTGGATTGGGTCTTTAAATTTGGGAGGTCTGATTTTTTTTTTTTTAAGTTCTTTATATATTTTAGATAGTAGAACTGTGTCTGAGGGACAGCTGGTAAAAATTTTTTCCCACATTGTAGATTGTCCCTTCATGCTGTTGGTGGCTTTTCTTGCTGTGCAGAAGAGTTTTAATAAGATGAGATTCCAGTTGTTGATTCTTTGTGCTAGTTCACATGCAACTGAAGTTTTGTTCATGAAATCCTTTCCTACACCAATGTCTTCAAGAACTCTACCTAACCTCTCTTCCAGCTGGTTTAGTGTTTCTGTTTTAATATTTACTTATTTATTTATTTTTGGTAACGGGGATAGAACTCGGGTCCTTGCACTTGTGCAGCAGGGGGCGAAACCACTGAGCTAAATCTCCGGCCCTGTTTTAATATTTAGATCTTTGATCCATTTGGATTTTGGTTTAGTGCATGATGAGAGATATAGGTCTAGTTTTAATCTTTGGCAAGTTGAAACCCAGTTTTTCCAGCACCATTTATTAAAGAGGCTATCTTTCCTCCAGTGAGGGTGTTTGGCTCATTTGTCAAAGATGAGGCGGCTGAGTGTGTCTAGAGTTTTTTCTGCATCTTCTAATCTGTTCCACTGATCCTTGAGTCTGTTTCTTTGCCAGTACCATGCTGTGTGTGTTTTTTTAAAAAAAATTTTAATCACAGTAGCTTTGTAGTATTGTTTCAAGTTAGGGAATGTGATACCCCCTTACCTTTTCTTTGTTTCCTAGACTTATTTTTGCTATTCTAGTTCTCTTCTTGTTCCAAATGAATTTTTGAATCATTGTCTCATGTGAAGTATGATGCTGGGATTTCAATTGGGATTGCATTAAATCTATATAGTAGTTTTGGAAGTATGGCCATTTTCACTATGTTGTTTCTTTCTACCCTGGAGCAAGGTGCCTTTCCATTTTCTGATGTCCTCTTTGATCTCTTTTTTTCAGAGTGCTACAGTTTTCAGAGTAGAGGTCTTTGATTTCTTTTGTAACGTTGATTCCTAGGTATTTCACTTTTTGGATACTACTGTGAAAGGAATTATTTCTCCAGTTCCTCTCTCAGTGAATCTTGTTTGTGTACAGGAAGGTTATTGATTTTTTATGTGTTGACCTTATATCCAGGTACTCTACTGAATTTGGTTATTAAGTCTAGAACACTTTTGGTGGAGTTCTTGGGGTCTCTATATAGAGTATCATGTCATTTGCAAATAATGACAGTTGAATTTCTTCATTTCCTATCTCCATTCCTTTTATTTCTTTCTCTTGTCTAATTGCTGTGGCTAATGTTTCCAGAACTATATTGAACAGGAGTGGTAACAGTGGACATCCTTGTCTTGTTCCTGATTTTAGTGTGAAGGATTTCAGCTTTTGACCATTCAGTATGATGTTGGCTGCTGGTTTTTCATAGATGACTTTTATCAGGTTGAGAGAAAGACCATCTATTCCAAATTTTTTGTAAGGTTTTTTTGTCATGAGTGGATGTTGGATTTGTCAAATGCTATTTCTGTGTCTATTGGGATGATCATATGGTTTTTGTCCTTGGCTCTATTAATATAGTGTATTACATTTATTGATTTATGTATGTTGAACCATCTATGCATCCCTGGGGTGAATCCCACTTGGTCAGGTGTATGATCTTCTTCATGATCTTCTGCATTCTATTTGCCAGTATCTTATTATGGATTTTTGGATCCATGTTCATTAGTGAGATTGGCCTATAGTTCCTTTTTTCGGTTGGTTCTTTCTCTCCTTTGGGGATCAAGGTGATGCTTGCTTTCAGGAATGAATTTGGGGGTATTGCTTCCCTTTCAATTTCATTGAAGATTTTAAACAGTAGTTGCAGTAGTTCCTCTCTAAATGTCTTGTAGAATTTATCAGTGAAGCCATCAGGACCTGGGCTTTTCTTCATTGGTAAATTTTTAATTACATTTTCAATTTCATTGATGGATATTGTGTTGTTTAGAATTTTTAGGTCTTCTTCATTCAACTTTGATAATTCAAATGTTATCTAGAAGTCTGTCCATTTCTTCTGGGTTTTCCATCTTATTGGCATTTAGGTTCTCAAAGTAGGTGTTGATGATTCTCTGGATTTCTGCTGGGTCCATCATAATTTCACCCTTTTCATTCCTAATTGCATGGATTTAGGTCTTTTCTTTCTTTTTTTGATAAGGTTGGCTAAGGGTTTGTCAATTTTGTTTAGTCTTTGGAAGAACCAACTCTTGGCTTCATTGATTATTTTGGTATTGTTCTCTTAGTCTCCATTGCATTGATTTCTGCTCTGATCTTTACAATTTCCTCCCTTGTATGAGCTTTGAGTTTTTTCTGCTCTTCTTTTTCTAGAAGCTTGAGGTTCAGCATCAGTTTGTTTATTTGAGCTAGCTCTGTTTTCCTAATATGAGTATTCACTGCTATGAATTTCCCTCCTAAGACTGCTTTCACTGTGTCCCATAGATTCTGATATGTTGTATTGTCCTTGTCATTTAATTGTGGGAACTATCTGATTTCTTCTTTAATTTCCTCTCTGACCCATTGGATATTCAGAAGTGTGTCATTCAATTTTCATGTGCTTATGATATTCTTGTGGTCTTTTGCTATTTGTTTTCAATTTCATCACATTATGATCTGATAATATACAGGAGATAACTTCAATTCCTTTGCGTTTACTTAAACATGTTCTATGAGGAAGTATGTGGTCTATTTTGGAGAACGACCTTTGTGCAGCTGAAAAGAATGTGTATGCTGATTTTTTTTGGGTGGAAAGCTCTATAAACATCAGTTAAGTCCATTTGTTCAAGGGTTTAGTTGAGTTCTAGTGTTTCATTGTTTATTTTTGTCTAGTTGATCTATCTATTTGTGACAGTGGAGTATTGATGTCCCCCACTACTATTGTACTAATGCTTATTGGACTTTTCTTTTCCATTAATATTTGTTTTATATAGTTGGGTGCTGTAATATTCAGTGCATATATATTTAGATTGTCATCTGCTTTTTTAGATTGTTCTCTTTACAAGGATGTAGTGTCCTTCTTTGTCTCTTAATTAGTGTTGATTTGAAATCTATTTTATCTGCAAATAGGACAGCTATTCCTGTTTTTTTTGGGTTCCTGTCTCATTCAGTATTGTTTTTCACCCTTTAACTTTCAGTCTGAGTTTCTTTTTGAATTAAGTATGTTTCTTGTATGCAGCATATTGTAGGATCTTGCTTTTTGACCCATTCTGCCAGTCTGTTTCTTTTGATTGGTGAACTGGGACCATTAACATTGATGGTTATAACTGATACATATTGAGTTATCATTGTCATGACTTTTTCTTTTTGTTGGATTCTTCCCTTTTGCGTTTAATTTCTTCCCATGCCTGATGGATTCATTCTGCAGGGCTTCCTGGGGTTGTGATCCTCGTCTTTTCCTAGAATATTGTTTAAATTTTTTTGGAGTGCTGGTTTGGTATTCATGAAGAACCTCAGGTGCTCTTTGTCATGAAAGTATCTTATTTCTCCATCAATTTTGAAAGGTAGTTTTGCAGGGTACATCAATTTGGGTTGAAGGTTGTTTTCCTTTAGGCCTTGAAATATGTCATTTCATGATTTTTTTGCCTTGTGTGTTTGTGTTGAGAAGTTTAGTGTGATTCTAATGAGCTTTCCTTTGTATGTGATTTGTTTCTTTTCTCTAACTGCTTGTAGAATTTTGATCTGTTGGGTTTCTGGAATCCTAACTATTATATGCCTATGTGTAGATTTTTTTTTTTGATCATGACTAGTTGGAGTCCTACTTGTCTCACTTATCTGTATGTCAAGTTCTTTTCCCCTGGTTGGGAAGTTTTCTACCATTACTTCTATGAACAGTTTTTTCATCATTTGCATTCTCTCCTGTTTCTTCATTGACTCTGATCAGTCTTGTATTATTTTTCTTTGCATCATCTAGCAACTGCTGGATTGATTTCTCATGGTCCCTTGCTATTTTTAAGCAATCTTTCTTTTCCTGGGCACTAATCACAAGCCTGTCTTCTATATCTGAAATTCCGTGCTCATATTGGCTCATTCTGCTGTGTAAACTTTCAATAGAATTTTTAATTTCTTGGATATTTACTTGCATCTGTTTTATGTATTCCATTTGTTTACTATGCTGGGATTTCATCATGTTCCTCAGCTTTTGTATTTTTTAATCTAGGTCTGCTCTAAAGTTATTAATCATGTCTTTCACTGTGGACACAATCTCTGTTGTTAACTGAGAAATTATTTCTGATTTTATTTTTTCCAGATCCTCTTTCATTGCCAGTTTAGGGAGTTCAGGTGGTTCAGTTTCAGATTGTTCCATCTCATTGCCCCTTGGGAGTGCCTTTGGTGATCTGGAAGTCTGGTTTTGAAACTTGGTTATGTGTCTTTACTTTGGTTACGTGGTTTTACGTGGCCAAGCTAGTAAAATAGCAGATCATCATTATGATTTCAAGCCCCTTTAGGGGTCTGACCTTCTCTTATTTTTCTTGAGATTCCTTATATCTTCCTGCACAGAAGAGGAGCAAAACAAAGGCTGATTGAGTTAGTAGAAGGGAACAGAATGAATATCTCAGATTTTGTTCCAATAAAACTTCAAAATGAATAATGGAATTTTAGTCATGCATTTAATCCCTATTTATAGTTCATTAATCCACACCATTACAAGTTCTTCGTGAAAGGCTTTTCAGAAGGATTTCTGAAGCTATGGTGTATGAACCTTGGTTTTATGGCCATACAGCTCTGGAGCGTCTGGGGGGACGGTGCCTGGATCAGGTCAGTGGGCAGAGTTTCCAGTGTTAATTGTCTGCAGCTTGTCTCGAAGCTGGAGAACTGTAGAGTGCTGCTGATTCATCACCTACTGGGTGCTTGATTGCTTTCTGAAAAAGCTGGAGATTCATCATCGTTTCATCTAGAAGTGATGGCTCCTTTTTTTTAATGCTCATAGAGCTCTATCTCTATCTCTCCCCTGGTCACCTCTCACAGCCTACCCGGTATTACAGTGATTTATGCACATGTCTTATATCCATTATGATGGAGCAAGCATCATGAGGTTGGAGATCTTGTCTGATTCATCCTAGAATCCTCTACTAAGCTTGTATGGTGCCTGTCACTTAGTAGGAGCTCAATACATTTTAGAAAAGTGATTAAAGTAGGTTCTAAATTCAGCAAATACTTTTCTCCCTATTTTACTAGCACCATTTCAGCACTTTTGCTTCTGCCCACTATTCATGTGGGTGGTATAAGCTGAAATTGCTAAAGAGGGATATAATTTCCCTTGTTAATATAATTACTGCCATATATTATCACAGCACTAAAGTCATAACATCCTCATTTTCAGTGGCCTATACACATCACCAAAATTATCTCTAGAGGAGAAATTTATCATGTTTGTTTTCCATCTCAGAGTGAAATGCTGCCAAGTTTGGTGAATATGAGCCCAGCTTCCTTGAGTGACAAGTGTGTGAGTAAAATGGGGAAATTTTCACCTCTTATGAAAAAAAGATGTAAGGCTCCTCTTTGCATCCAGATAATTTATTAACTGCTTGAGATTCCAATTCAGGGTAGGGAGTGAATAGTGAACATGCTTTTTCTCTGTGGGTCTTTCATAGTTTGGGAAAACAATGAATGAGGAAATTAAGACCTGAAAAGGGAGCACGATGGAGGGATATCTGAATCCTGAGGGGAGCAGGTCCTTCTAAATCAGGCTAATGGCTTTGTCAGCTGAACTCAGGGTGGGCAGTGGCAGGATTCATAATTGTGAGTATGTAAGCAGCATGCAGTAACCCTCTACACAGTCTAACAAATGTTTTTTCTTTGGTTTGGTTAGGAAAGAGGCCTTGCTGCTAGGAGTCTTGTTTCAGCCCAGCATTTAAAGGGGACTGTAAAGTGAGACCAGGCTGGTCTTTGGGATATTTTTGGTGTGGGCAGAAGTGGGACATTCATTCTGCAGGCCAGGGCTGATGCTGGAGGGACAGCCTTGGTGACCAAGACAGGGCCTCAGAGCCGAAGACACCACCATTGACAGGGATGAGTTGCTACGGGAAACCCAGGTCTCATCTCAGGGAATCTGGGCTTTGGCCACCAAGAGCAGAGCCCAGCTCAGAGACAGGCCAGAGTATGGATGGAGTTTTAGTAATAAACCAAAAGAGAGTTTCTGAAAAGAGGGCGAATCTAAAATAAAGGATGCCAGAGAACAGAATCTAAACTTTGGACTATGTCATTTGGGCACCAGATCTTTTAACTTCTCTACATAAACACCCATTTCCTGCCTGCATCACCTCCACAATGTCCTTGGCCCTGACATTTTCTCATAGTTCTTCATTTGCAATGGTGCTCAACCCTGATGCATGGTAAGAGTCATTTGGGAAGCTTTAGAGAGCAGAAAGGCACATAGATATGTAATTATATAAACCCATACATTTGTATTATCTCTAGGAGATTTGAATACATGGTCAGATTGTGAACCACTGTCGACAAGATATTATCGTAGGTAGGAAGTAGAGGCTTGAGCGACTCCTAGAGACGAATGGGAACATTCCAAAGAGAAGTGGGAGAATTTAGAGCTCCTCACCACTGTTTGTAAAATACTTACTCTGTGCCAAACACCTTCTTCATTTACTCATCTGACCCTCACCCAAACCCTATGAAGTATTTTTATTAACTCTTTTTCAGAGATGACAACTTTAAAGACCAAGATCTCTCTGTTGAACTGGACCTTGAGCCCAAATGAGGATGGGACTATTACTTCCTGTATTAGCCTAATAGGAGTACGGTCATAATTTCAACCTGAGTTATAGGAGACTGAGTTTAAGAATTTGGGCTCTGGGGTAAGACTTAAATAAATTCAAATCTCGGCTCTGCAATTCTAGGTGATTTCTTTGACTCTCAGTTTTTCCACCTGTACAACAGGAATAAAATAACTGTGAGACTTAACTGAAATAATTCTTGTAAAGCTCTTAGGATGGTCCAAACTAGATACCAAAGAGTATTTCCTGTTATTAGAATTGGTTTAGGAACCGGAAGCAAGATAGAAAATTCAGGTGTTATGCCTGGACACCCAGTGATGAGAAACTGAAAAGGGCATTGGCAAGGACACATGGGGAGATGCTGATGCAGTCTTATTTGAGCTTTCTGTGCTTTTTTTCCCAACAGGTTACAACTTGGGAAAACCAAGGAAATAGCAAATAAAGTGAATCAGTGATGCTTTTGGGTTCCTTTTTTCTCCACTTCTTTTGCTGGAAACCTTGCCTATCGCTGCTTCTCCATCCTTTGTGTTTGGTGTGCTCTCTGTCAGCGTGATCTAAGGCTTGTGTCCAATCTTAGGTGATAATGGCTTGGGAAGGTACTCATCATGGGAGTATTTGACCTTTTTTAAGAGATTCAATTAACCTTCAGGACCTGAAGGAATTAATCTGTCATGATGTAATTTAAGGCCCTGTGAGGGGTAATGGGGATATAATGTTGTGTGGGAGCTGTTGTTTTGGTCACCCAAGACAGATTGCTGCCTTGGCTGCTCAAGGGACTGTCACCAGGTGGTCATCTGGATGGCAGGGACCACCTCCAGTTTACCTTGGTGTCAGCTGAAGTCTTATGGTCAGCCATAGCGACACAGGGAATTCTCAAAAGCCCTTTATTGGATGTAATTTAAAGAACATGTTCAGTTGTCATCTTCATGTTGCTTCTGTCTATGTACTTATGAATGCTTAAGAACTTTTAATGCAGGATTTTGAGAAGTGAAAAATATTACTGAAGTGACAATATATTTTATACCTTGAATAATTTCATTTTATTAACTTTCAAAATTCAATTACTTTTTAACAAATACATTTTGAATGTTTACTATGTGCCAGTTGCTCGGGTAAACATTTTGGGTTGAAGACATTGTTTCCAGAATCCCTAGGATGGCTTCCTTCATAGTCTACTTGAAATTGGTCCATTTCTCCTTCAGGTGCCATTTTGACCAAAAGAATGAGGAATCCTTGGGACTGAGCTACTCAGGAACCCCTAGTCTTCAGCTTCTGACTCTTTCTCACTTACTACTAAGTGTCCCTTGGATGGGTGGGTGGTGTACAAAAATGGTCAATTAAAAATAAAACAATCCATTTTCCCTGTTAACAGTCTGTTCCAATAGAAAATTCCTCAAATTAATTATGAAGACTTCTCTTGTTTTTATTACTCAGGACTTAATCTTGTGACTCAAGGCTTAGTTTTGTGACTCTTGATGAACTTGACACTAATATTGACTTGTTCTTAGTTACTTAGTTGGCTTCTGAGGGTGCATATATGCAGACCAACCCTGCCATTTGTGTTAGTGTGTACGAAGGCTGGCACCACATTTAGAGCAAAGGCAAGAATGTCAGCCATAGAATCTTCAGTGACAGCAGATGAGAGAGCAGTAATTTTGCATTTCTGACTATTTCACGTGTGGAGTTTTCACTTTTGGGTGGCATTCATTTTTGTTTATTGTTTCAGTTTTGCATCTTGGACAATTTTGACAGTTTGAGAAGGCACTGCCTCTTGGGATGGACTGTGTGAGCTTTAAAATATGCAAAGGGGAAGGAATGATTGCACAGTGACAGAGAGTGGAACAAGAGCAGTGGGGCCAAAGTAGGAAGGTTGAAGAGGAGTCAGAAAAGCAGAGGAGAGCACAGAGAAAGAGGCCAAATGTGAAAATAGTTGTCACTGTTTCTGGGGTCTTGCTGGGCCTCACAGGACTCTCTGTTACGGCCTTTCCACTGCACCAAAGCTCAGTCCACATTTGTTTGTGGTGGTTGGGCTTGTGTAGTTCTGCCCATACTCCCCAGACAAGCAGAACACATGGAAAGAGGTTGAATGCACCAGGGAGCAGCCCTTTTTCTTGGCTGCTGTCTTCAATCTTTCTCTAGGCTGCTTTGTCAAGTGAGGTAGCAGGGGCACACTCTGTGCCAAGAGTTACGAGGGGGATGAGAGGTGCCCAGACTTTGGAGACATCCTGTCCTAGGTTTGAGTCCCAGATCTGCCACTCACTAGCTATGTGGCTTTGTCTCCCTGATTCTTCAGTTTATAATCTGTAAAATGGAGAAAATAACACACATTTCATAGGATTGTCAGTGAGAATTAACATAGAACTGCCTAAAATATTTGTGAGGATTAATTTATGGGTCAACTCCATTGGCTCATAGGGTGCTCATTGGCATTAATTACACATTACTTTGGCATGTGTAACATATGAGAGTGCATCCAGGTGAGATGAGCACTTGAATTGGTAGGCTGAATATAGCAGACTGCCTTCCTCAGTGCAAGTGAGAAGCATCCAATCTGTTGAGGAACTTAATAGTGCAAAAAGTTAGAGGAAGGGAGGAGTCTCTCTCTGTCTGACTTCTAGAGTTAGATTTAAGTCTTCTCTGGCCTTGGACTGGGACTTTCACCATTGGTGCTCCTATTTCTCAGACTTTTGGACTTGAATTGGAGTTTACGTCATTAATTCTCCTGATTCTGAAGCCTTTATGCTCAGACTGGCACTGTATCATTGGCTTTCCTGGGTCTCCAGCTTGCAGAGGTAGATTATGGGAATTCTCAGCCTCCATAATTGTGGCAGTCAATTCCGTGTAATGAATCTCTTTTCAGGGATATATACATATGCCTTGTTGGTTCTGTTTATCTGTAGAAATCTAAAATACTTGATAATCTACATAAATGGCAAATGATCAGTAAGCAGTATTATTTTTTTGGATGAGAAACCCACAGAATAAAAGCAGAGATTATTTAGTTTTACCGGATCTGACTGTAATTATGGGTATTTATGGGCTGAAAAGATATATGGTCACCAATTTTTACTTATCCTCGTGGAGGTGCATGTTGAAGGCAAATCCCGTTCAACAAGAATATATTGAGTGCCTACAGTGTCATAGGCACAGCACATAGAGAGATGCATAAATAGGTAAAAGAGACAGATCTGCATAAAACCAAATGGCGAACCAACCAACCAACCAACCAACAGCAAGGCAAGATGATGGGTTTGTACAAAAGCCAGGAGAGTGAAATAAGGTGATTAACTTTGTGCGTGGAATTAGGACTGAAGAGTAAAATTTTATTGAGATTGAGTAGGGCTGGGTTATCTACCTAGAGATGATGGTTTCAGTAAAGACTTGAAAGAGTGAGTTGGATTTATTTGGAGAAGTGGCCAGTAGACTGGTGTGAAGAGATTGCTGGGCACTTGGGAAGGAGGAATGGAAAGTAACATCACAGAGACAAGTTGAGGCAGAGTATGAAGGAAAGGATGATGGATTGCAAAAGCAAATGAATGCAAAATTGGAAACTATCACTCAAATGACAGGATTACTGGAGAGTTAAGGGGAGACTTAAAAGTGTTCAAGATCATGATACTAGTTGTTCTTATTTTGTCAGAGGACAAAAGGAGAAGAGAAGTTCAGTCTGAGAAAGTGCAACACTACGTCTTGCATTCTGACTGTGACCTTTGGCATCTCAGTGATTTCTGGAGGAGGCTGAGTGGAGGGAGCCCTGAGAACAACACTCTGGAGCACAAGGAGTACAGTTTCCCAGTATACTGCTCTCCCTGAAATGCTCTGGGCAGGTGTCACTGCACCAGTCATGTCAGACTTCAGCCACATGGGGCAGGAGGGAAGGGGAAATGGTCACAACTAGTGTGACTGAGGCTGCAGAAATGCCCCCATCCTTAGCTAGTCCAGGAATTAGCACACAAACTGGGTCATCATGAAAGCATTTAGAGGAAGATGCTACCCAGTGAGTGAGCCCATAGTTCATTTCAGGTACAGCAGTCCTGGGGTCTAAGGCAACTCATGGAACACCAGACAGCCCCTGCCCAGGGAGCTGGCATTCCTAATGTTTTCCTCTTTTGGTTTGGAATGAATCAGAACTGGGCGAGGATGAGCCATTCTTTTTGGCAGACAGTCAGCAGCCATCTCCTTTTGCCTTTTTGAAATGCTAGTAGAATAGGAATAGTGTTATGGAAATTAGTTAGCAGCTGCTGTACACGAATGTTTAGAAAATTAATATTACTTACATTATACAGCACAGAAGCAGAATTTTAATGAAGCACAGAAACTACAGGCACATTGACCCCTTACCCTTATCAGAGAAATCTCAGAATGCATAACTTTCCTTGAGAAAACTTCTCATTTCCACCAGGCTTCTATAGACCTATTAGTGACAAAAATAGCACATTCACAACCCAAAGGAGCAAATATTTCAGAACATATTGAACTAAAATATGACAGTGTCAGCTAAACCATTATCTACACTTATTTCTCATTATTAATTCTTAACAATTAGCTGTTCTTTGTTGCATGGTAATGGGATTTGCCATACTATAAAAAATGCTTTAAAGTCGTAAGTGTCAGACTTTGTTCATGCTGATTCTGTTAGAGATGATTGTTATTTGCTCTATAGACTGCTGGGATGTGCTCAGCATTGAGCAAGAATATGGGGGGAGGGGGAAACAGGGGCAGAAGGTGGGGGTGTGTAGGGGAGGATAAAATCACCAAAGATTCAACTCAGGGAGCTTGTCTTTGCAAAGTTTAACCTAAAACTACCTACATAAGCCAGTGCAAAGGGTTCCACTAATTTGGGAAGACAAGGGGGACTTAAGGGACTGGGGATGGGATCAGTAGTGTTATTTTAGGTGCATGAGGAGCCTGAGGAGAGGATGCAAAGGGAATTTGGGTGAAGAAGGCAGAGAACAAGGAGTCGGGGTGGGGTACCAAGAATGGAGCTTCCAGGTAGTCCTTGGATGGCCCGATGGAAAGAGCCAGACAGTGACAGGCAGTGTCTCACTGGGGCATCATTGAAGGAAATGCTCTGAAGGCAAGAGAACTTTCAGTCCAACAGGGAGCTCAGTGGGGAGGAGAAAAGGCAGGGTTCTCAGACAGGGTGTCTGTCTTTTATGTTATTTATAATCTCTACCCTTGCAAAATATGGTGCCCTCTGGTACCAAGGCACAAGAGTGATTTTGCCAAAAAAATCACAGGTCCCTGTGCAGGGAGATGCAGGGGCAGTGAGAGAAAAAAGATAAACAAGAACAGTGGACCAAGAGCTAGAAATTACACTGCAAAAGAGATTTGTTTACTCTTTGTGGAGAAGTCTGCTTTACGCAAGTGTGATCTAAATAGTATCTCATGTTCATTATTCAAATGTACCACCATTCACTGGAGGAAGAAAGTGTGTATATGTGTAATGTTTCATGCAAAATGTGAGCTGGTGCAATTAGATCTTTATCTTTGCTACCACTGTCAGCTGTATTTGCTTAGCATTCATTGGGTACAGGCACCGAGGGTTGACCTGACTCTGCTGCTGGTAAGGTCCAATGGTGTTTGTTATCTATAGCACAGCACTAACAAATCTACAATGCTGTGCTGGATGCAGCTTCACAGCTCACAGAAGTCGGCAACCTCATGTCTTGTGGGTATCCTGGAAGTGGCTTTGGTAGAAATATTATACCATGGAAGTTGGCAAATGGTACACACCAGGGCTTCCTCCTTCTGTATCACCATCCAAAGAACTGATTAGTAATCATTTACCAGCTCATCACTGGATCTCTGTCTTTTAGGTGCAGAGGAAATAGTAGAGAGAATCAACTCCTTTAAGAAAAGAACATAGCTGCTTGCCAACTCCCTATCTGTTCTTTTCCATTAGCCTTTTGCCCAAGGGTGGCAGTTTAGTTAACAGTGGAAAGAATAGCATGGGGCTGAAGCAGGAGGATTGCAAGTTTGAGTCAAGCAGAAGCTCAGCCGGTCCCAGAATCTGGAAGGAAGCTCCTTGCCTCCACCCCAGGCTCCTAGGGCAGAGAAGCTCAGCCGGTCCCAGCACCCAGAAGGAAGCTCCCTGCCTCCATCCCAGGCTCCTAGGGCAGAGAAGATGAGCTGGTCCCAGCACCTGGAAGGAAGCTCCCCCACCACCATCCCAAGCTCCTAGGGCAGAGAAGGTGAGCCCCATGGGTGCCAGAAGCACCCTCTTCCATGGAAATCAGAAGACACGTAAACAAGTCTCAAAAACAAACTTCTCAATCACCTACAGCAACCCTAAAGGGAAACAAGATGGAACAATCTGATACTCAACCACCTGGACTCTCTGAACTGGCAACAAAAGAGGATCTGGAAAAAATGAAATCAGAAATAATTACTCAGATAACAGCAAAGATTTTGCTCATGGTGCAAGACATGATTAATAAATCTAGAGAGGACACAGATAAAAAAATAGAGGATCTGAGGAACATGATGGAATCTCAACATAGGAAACAAATGGAATCCATAAAACAAATACAAACACATTTTCAAGAGATTAAAAACTCCATCGAAAGTCTGCACAGCAGAATGAATCAATGTGAGGATAGAATTTCACATATAGAAGATAAGATTGCAATTAGTGAGGAGGAAAAGAAAAATTGCTTTAAAATTGTAAGGGAACATGAGAAATCAATACAGCAGCTGCTAGACGATGAAAAGAAGAGTAACATAAGACTGATCAGAGTCAGTGAAGAAACAGGAGAGAGTGCAGATGACATAAAAACACTGTTCACAGAAGAGATGGCAAGAAACTTCCCAAGGAGGGGAAAAGAGCTTGATGTACAGATAAGTGAGGCATATAGAACTCCAGTTAGCCTTAATCAAAAAAAATCTACACATAGGCATATAATAGTTAGGATTCCAGAAATCCAACAGAAGAACGAAATTCTACAAACAGTGAGAGAAAAGAAACAAATCACATACAAAGGAAAGCCCATCAGAATCACAGCAGACTTCTCAATGCAAATCCTCAAGGCAAGAAGAGCTTGGAGTGATGTATTTCAAGCCCTAAAGGAAAACAGCCTCCAACCCAGACTGATGTACCCTGCAAAACTATCTTTCAAAATTGATGGAGAAATAAGATACTTTCATGACAACGAGCACCTCAGGAACTTCATGAATACCAAACCAGCACTCCAAAAAATTTTAGACAATATCCTAGGAAAAGACAATGAGGATCACAACCCCAGGAAACCGAGCACAATGAATCCGTTGGGCGTGACAAATTAAACACAAAGGGGAAGAATCCAACAACAACAAAAAAGTCATGACAAGGCTTTTAAAACTTTTGACTTCATCTCCCTAATGAGTATATAATTCAATCTTATTATTGTACTGATTAGTATTTTTCTGATTAGAGTTTCACACCATTCCTTGTGCTATACTGGCTATTTATCATCTTCTTATGTCTACATTTTAATTGGGTTGTCTATTAATGAGCTCTAAGAATTCTTTATGTATTCTGGTCATAGGTTATATGCATTGTAAATATGGTCTGTTTAAGGACTACTTTTCATTTTAATGATGTCATTTAAAATTCTAAATTTTGATGGAATCTCATTTATCAATTTTTTTCTTTTATACATCATGTTTTTGTATCCTAAGTAGTTCTTGCCTACCCTGAATTCATAAATATTTTCCCTTATAATTTCTTCTTAATGTTTTATACTTTTAGGCTTTCTTATTTAGGTTCATAGATCCCTTCAAGTTATTTTCATGTATGGAAAAAAAGGATTGAGGTTAATTTTTTATATATGGATACCAGGTGTTCTAGTGCCATTTGCTGAAAACACTATCTCTTCCTCGGCTCTTGAATTGAGTTTATATTCTATAAAATGTTAATGTTAGATAACCTTTCAACACTCAGTGGACCATATATGTGTGGTTCTATTTCTAGATTCTCTGTTTTATTCCAATGATCTATATGTCTTTCCTTACACCAACACTGCCTTGATTACTGTAGCTTTAGAAGAAGTCTTAAAATTGGGTGTTAAATGTCTTCCAACACTGTTTTTGTTTTTGTTTTTAACTTTTCTAGGTCCTTTGTACTCGTCCATAACTTTGAAATTTCAATATCCAGTTCTTCATTTATAGCAAGTATACACAGACCTGAATTTTTATATATACCTTGTGTTTTCTAATCCTGCTAAATTCAAGTACAAGTTCTAGGGGCTCCTAGAGATTTCTTAGTATTTTCTCTGTAGATGATCATTTCATCTGCATATAAGGATTTTGCTTCTGCTGTGCCAATCTTATCCTAGTTGTGTCATTTTATTGCCAGACTATTTTGGTGGGGACTAGGTTTCAAAGTTTAATGGACAGATAAAGAGTAAGCATATCTTCCCTTGTTCCCCACCTTAAGGAGAAAACATTGTATCTTCTCCATTTATATAAGGCATTCTCGCTGAAAGTATGGAGTACATGTCTTTGATCTGTTGAGAAGGTTCTGTTTTACTTCTGGTCTCCTGATAGCTTTCACCAGGAACAGCTGTAGAATTTAGTCCAATACTTTTTCTCTAACTAGTGACAGGATCATATGGCTTTTTCCTTTCCTCTGTTAAAATGATGACTTTTGGGGGTGGATCTTCCAATGCTGAACCAACACTGCCATCCCTATAACAAAACCACTTTCTACATCCTGCCAGATCTGATTTCCAATAGTTTTTTTTTTTTAAACAAATTTCTATCTATGTTCATACTTTTTCCTTCTCTTTATCCAGTTTTAGGATTAACACAATGTTGAGTTCCTAAAATGAGGGGAGAAGTCTTCCTTCTTTTTTTTGATATAATCTATCAGTTAAAATGTTTATGAGCCTGCTGTTGTCATATAGGTAGGTTTTCAAGCTAGGAATATACTTTCTTTAGTAGGTGCTATTCAAATTTTATATTTCCTCCAGTGTTAGTTTCATTAGTTTGTCTTCTAAGGTACTTCTTAGAAGTTGTCAAATTTATTTCAAAAAAGATTTTTGTAATATGCTTTCTATATCCTTTTAAATTCTGTAAAATCTGTGGTAATGTCTCCTAGATCGTAATATTATAATTTAAAAAATGTATAGCTGATATTGTGTAAAAGGAAGAAAAATTCTAAAGGAGCAGGGGAATTGGGAGGGGTAGGGGAAGTGAAAAAAGGGAAAGGAAAAAATATGAGAAGAGGAAAAAAAAATGGAAACAAGGTCTTTGCAAAAAGGGAGAGGTGGGGGTGGGGTGAAGGGAGGGCAAGGGGGGAGGGGAGAAAAAGAACCAAGAGACTCATGTAAAGTTACAAGATCCCAATGATGAATGTAACTGTATTTTATACCGAAAATGTACCAATAAACTTAATGGGGAAAAAAAAAAGTTTGAGTTAAGCCTGGGCGAGTCAAGCCTGGGCAAGTCAGTGAGATCTTTTCTCAACATTAAAAGTGAAAAAATAAAAACGGCTGGGTATGTAGCTCAGTGTGAAGGCTCTGGTTTCAATACCCAGTACTAAAAAAATATAAGCACTGCCACTAAACAGGCCATTCAGACGTTTTTATTACTGCTTTAGAGGAGTTATTCAACCGCTCTGAGTCTCAGTTTTCTTATCTCTAAAGTGGGGATAAGCATCTATCTTGCAATATTGTCATCAGATTTAGAAACAACATCCCAATAATGGTTACATTTTGACAATACTGCAATTTACTTTGAAATGCATTAAAAAAGAGTACCTTGATCGCTGGATAGTGGGATAGATAGATGGTAGGCACGCGAAAATGCCTGTAACGCAAGATCATAGAATCCAGGTGGAGAGAATATGCATGTTCACTGAAAGATCTTTCAAGTTTTCTATAATTTTCATTATAAAATATTGGAAAAAAGAAACCTATTAAATAGGATTACTGATAAAAATAGCAGAAGCAGTAACAGTAACAGAAATGGCTCATGTCCTATCCCCTTCCCCTTCCTTCACCCTACTGCAGTTCCTGTAGCCCTGCTAGTCCTGGCCTGGTACCTTCTGCACCTGCTTCCTCCTGCCTAAAGCAACACTCCTACCTGGCTTTCCTGGCTTCCTCCTTGCTCCCTTTGGGTTTTTGTTAACATTTTATGGGCTTACTCAGGCCTCACCGACCATCTATGTACAATTGCACACTTCAATCAGTGGCACGTCCTATCCTACTTCTTGTTTTCATTTTCCTTTATCAAAATCTGCTTTACAAATATGTATGGTTTATCATCTCCTGCCTACAAGAATGTAAAATCTGTGGAGGTAGAGAATTTCATTTGGTCCCCATTGGGTTCCCAATGAAAAGAACAATGTCTGGAACACAGAAGGTGTTCAATAAATGCTTGCTGGAGAAGGAATGAAAATAATAACCATCTTGGCGGACCGACGGTGAGGGCCAAATGAAGGCCTTAGTTTGGGTTTTCCCAGAAGCAAAACTTGACATAGAGATTCAAATATGTAAGGAAGAAAAATAATTTTTTTCAACTCTCATAGTTTCTTAGTTGGAACAGACTTGTGTAGCAAAAGACAGATTAGCAAGAGAAAAACAAATAGAAGTGTACTAACATATATATTTCATATTTTCATCAAGATGCCCAGGGAATGAATAATTCTCCAAGAGATGGCTTTGAATTCCAGCTTATACAGCATCTTTGACAAAACAGTAAATTTGTAGAGAAGGGCAAGATGAGGAAAAAGGTTTTTAGTCTTGACAAGCGGAAATTTAGCAGAAGGAAAATAACTGGCAGATAAAGGCTAGTTAGTAAAGATTGTTCCTGTAGATTCTTCTGGTAGCCTCTCTGTGCCGAGGAAGGTACAGAGTTGCCTTCGTGGAGATAGGCAGGGAGCTCCGCTGCATTTGATCTTCCTTAATTGTCTTTAGTTCAACAGTCCTTATTCCAGAAGAGGCAATAAGGGGGTGGCATCTTTCTGTTCTCCCAGAAATGCAAGTAGATTTCTTGAAAGGTGATCTCAGGAAACTCTGGTGTGACAGTGGAGAGTTGAATAGGAAAGGAAGACAGCTAATAAAGGACATATGGCTACATGACTCACAGCTGTGAGAGGCCAGGGCTTCACTGGGCAGAGCCATGCTATGCAGGGAAGGAGCTGGGTTGTGTAGATACGGATTCCAATCAGTCGTTCCTGGGGGAGACTGCTCCCAGGGGAACAGATTTCTTGACATTTCTGGCTTCTGTGCTTGGGCAAAAGAGGCTCAGAAGGCCAAGGAGAACTCTCAGGAAAAGGAAGCAGATGCTGGCCATTAAAAATCAAGATGGTGCTTAAGAAAGTGGTATGGCCAGAAAGACCTGGGGGCTGAGCAACAGACCATGGTGAGAGTACTATACACAAAAGCCACCCAACTGCTATTGTTAATGTGGATTTAACATTAACTTCACTGATCCTAGAGAAGTTAAAAAAAATCTGAGAGCACTTCCTCTTTAAAACATTCAAATTTAATTTTATCACTGCATTCCTAGATATTTTACTAGCTAAACAAAAAAATCAGAGCTTGTTTAGTTTATAGAGGAAAAATTATTATTATTATTTTTTTACCTAGTCTACTAAATTTAAAAATCTATTCTTTTTAGCAATTCCCTAACTAATATTAATCTCACACGTAAAATAGGAGCCTCCAAAACAAAATAAGATTCATAGAGCCAGAAGTAAATGTGCTGATGTTGAAATTTTTCCAAAATATCAAGGAGTTCCAAATTAGAATTAACTATCTCATAAAAACCCTCATGTTTCACTGATTGCTGTTTATGACTAAAGCTGATAAGTTGGGCTGAAGGGAGAGATACAGTCCCTCCCAGCAGAAATAAACAAGCCCAAACACCATTCCTAGAAGCAAAAGGTTATTGGGACTTAATAACAAAGTCACAAAGCTGGAAGGAAACTTCAAGACTTACGGCCTCATCTATCATTTTACCCAGCACCACACTTAATTTTTACGTATATAAAGTTAAAGCAATGCTCAACTTAGTGACCTTCATCTGCATAGTTGGTATTATGGAAACCCAGAAAAAGATGGCGCCCGCGATCGAGTAGATGTGCGAGCCTTAACTGGTTGGATTACATTAAGGGCCACAGCTAGGTAAAGTGGCCAAGCCTCCATGTTAGCAGGTGCACAGGCTTGCACTTAGCTTCTTCCCCTTCTTATTTTGCTGCATACTAGAATGTGACCTTGGTGAGTTATTAAATGTCCTGACTTTCAAATTTCTTCAGTTAGACAATGGGAATTATAATATTTCACTTCCCATCCACCCTAACATCTTCCCTTTCAGCCCTTGTTATCATTGATGTAAGAATTAAAGGTGATGGTATGCAAAATGCTTAGTTCAGTGCTTAATAAATCATGAAGTTTTTAAACCTCCATTCATCTGTTCAGTAGATATTTGAGCATCTGCCATGTACCAGGTACTAGTTAATGTTCTTGGTATACATCAGTCAGCAAACTAGACAGATTCCTGCCCTTAGGATGTTTATATTATGTTGGGTTGGAAGGATGTAGACAATATATCTAATGCAGGGGCTAAGTGAATTGTGCAGCTGATAAAGATAATAAGTGCTATGGAAAAAGGAAAAAAGCAAGGAAAATAGGCCTAGGTGTGCTGAGAGGCAACTCTGTGATTTTACATATGGCTGTGAAGGTGGGCTTTATTGAGAAGGGGATATTCAGCAAGGATTTGAAGTCAGGGAGGCAACAGACTGAAGTCATCGGGGAAATGTGTCTCAGGCAGAAGGAATACAGCAAAGGCCCTGAGGACTCTGCATGACTGAGAAATGGCAAGGAAGTCAGGCTAAAGCAGAGCGCTGCCTTGAGAAAAGACTCTATTGGAGAAGTAGAAACAGGAAGTACCTGTTGCAGGCGACTGTAGCCTTGGAAGAGAGAGAGGGTGGTGGCTTGAATCTCAGTAGTAGGGTGGGAGGGGGTGAGGGGCTGGGTTCTGATCCTATTCTGAAAGGAGTCCAAGAAGGTTTCCAGGTAGCTTAGCTGTGAGGTGTGGACAGGAAGAGGTAACATGGATAACTGTAAGCCATTTGACTTGAGGACCTGGAAGTACCGACTTGCCATCAACCAAGAAAACACAAGCTGAAGTGATGCAACATTTGGGGCCTCTCTGAATGTGTTTTCTGGACATGCTGGGATTGAGCTCTCTACTAGACACCCAAGGAAAGTTGAGGATCTGAGTCATGAGCTCAGGAAAGAGGCCTAGGATGGAGTCATGTGTTTGGGAGTTGGTATTTCAAGACTCTGAGACTGGACAGAATCATCTTGGAATGTAGCTCTAGGGCACCCCAACATGAGAGGTCAGGGAGAAGAGAAGAAATGAACAGAGCAAACAGAACAATCAATTACAACTACAATGGGCTTTCTGTCCACAGGAACATCTACCCACTGCTATACCTTCTTGGTGGCCAGCACTGAGGACTCAGTTGGCCAGCTAGTCAAGATTTTAAGTGCATAGCCCTTTCTACTTAGCTATTTTACATCTAGAATCCTGTCCCACAGAAATATTTACACATAGGCCCAAAAGATGACTCATGGCAGCATTGTTTGTACTATCAAACACGTCAAAAACTGTAAGCCACCTTCATTACCATTAAAAGACGAGTGATTCAATAAGTGGATACAGCTGTATATGGTGTGTCACCACCACTAAGAAAGAGAAGACTCGGGAAGGTGTGCGCTCCTGGATGTCAAGTGTAGAAGGTAAGTAGAGGAGAAAGCAGTAATGGAGGGTGGAGTGTTCCACGGGCCCAGGGAGAAGAGGATGGGGTTGTCACACACAGGTCAATGGAGCACTGAGAGGAGCAGGGATCAGAGACTATGAGTTAGAATCTGGATGGGAATGGGCTTTGGAGAGAAATCAAACATTTTCATGTGCAGACATTCCTTGTGTAATGAACTACTTGTTTAACTACTGTTTGGACTTACAACCTGCTGCTCAGACTTACAACTCTTTTTTTTGTACAGTTCTGTACATCTTGTTTATAGAGCTTCAGTGTCTTTTTTGGTACTGTATACCTTGTTTATACACAGTACAGTAATTTTTGCTGATTGTACTGTATCACATCCAGAACTGTAGTTCCATGTTCTATTGTACATTCTAGTACTGCATGTAAGAGTTATGCAAATAAAAGCAAAGTCATCAAGTTGGAGTTTCCTTTGACTATTTCTTGTTCTGACTATTGTAATGTACATGCTATACACAATTCCTCATTTAGTAACCAATTCATTTAATGACCTAGTCACAGGAACGGAACTCCATCTTTAAACGAGGAAGGTCTATAATGAGAATAATTCAGTAGAGTCAAAAACTTCCACAATGGGAGAGAATTTCTGGAGCATCATGAACTCATTTCATCTTTTCAACCTCTCTGTGAGATTGGTGATACTGCAACCATCTCCATTTTACAGAATAAAATCTAAGCGAGGTTCTGCAGACTGCTTTTGTCAGTTTACAGTGTAACATGAAGGAATTTCCATGCCTGCATACATCTGGCAGGTTATTCTTTCTTAGTGACAGTGTGACAGACCATATACAGGTGTATCCACTTATTGAATCACTCATCTTTTAATGGAAATGAAGGTTGCTCACAGTTTTTGACGTGTTTGATAGTATAAACAATGCTACCATGAATAGTTTGTGCCCACATGTAAATATTTCTATAGGACAGGATTCTAATTGCAGAATAGACAAGTAGAAAGAGCCATGCACTTAAAATCTTGATGAGTTGGCCATTTGACTCCTCTTCACCAGTCACCAAGAATGTATAGCAGTGGGTGGATGTTCCTGTGGACAAAAAGTATATTATGGTTATAACCTTCTCTCTCACATGCTAAATTTAGATAGAATTATTTGAAAAATTGTGGCTGACAAAGTTGCCTGGTGCATCTGGGTCATTTTTTACCCCTGTAGATTTGTTAACCAGATAGTAAACATTAGCAAACTTTGGAAACAGTTCTTCTAAAATGAAGCATTGAGGTACCATTTCTCTTAGAGAGAAGGCTGATGACATTTGAGTGATGAAGTTTCAGAGTGTTAACAGCATTACTTAAAGGTCACCAGATGTGGGATTATATTACCACTAATCTATTTTTTATGCCAATGTAAAATTGATAATTCAAGGGAAGCAGGTTTCTTTATCAGTTAATGTCACAGTGTTCAATAATTATTGTATTTATTATTTCCCTATCCAAAATTAAAATCCTGATTGGTGAGGAAGCAGTTTACGAGTCTGGGGAGATCTTCTGACATTTATTGTAATCTCCCAATAAGTCAGATGGGTAGTTGTTTTTATGAAAGCTGTGGACAAAATGCTATTAAGCCAAATGCAAGGAAGACATTATTTTGTAAATAACTATGGTGATTACAGCTTTGTTTCACATCGTTAAAAATGTGTTTCTCCATCCAGCATCGCTCCTCACTAACACTGTTCAAAGAAGCAAAGAGAAAGAGAACATCTACATTTAGAGGAAAACTTAAATGACACTAGAAATCTGGTAAATATATCACAGAAGGCTAAGTCAGCCTGCTGGTCCTTTGGCGTGCTATTGTTCCCTTAGCAATCACAAGCTTCTGGAACTTTCTAACAGAGTCAATTCTAAGGGCTGAAGATATATGTAAATGCTGTTGTTAGCATCACTTGGTCCTTGTACCTGTCTGATCTTATTGACCAAGTGAGAAGTTTAAAAACTTGGTGCAGCCTCACTTAGGCATCATTTGACTTCTGCCAAACCTCCAGCCCCCCACCAGGCCAGCATTATTGCTCATACAATTAGGGATGGCTGCCTGGGAGCACCTCTCTGCTGCAGCCACTCTCCCAAGTCCATCCATTTCCCCTTGCCCAGCAGGCCGGCGCCTGTCTCATTTCAGCTTTCATTAGCTTCTGCTGCTCGTGGGTGAGAAGGTGCAGCTCACCTGAGCCCAACCATTCTGGAGCACAAAATACAATGCCCCTGCCCTTGGTGCCCTGCTCTTGCCACTCTAGTGTTTAACTGGAGGCTGCACAGTTTAGCTTCTATCCTCAAGTCAGGCCCATCAGGAGGGATCCTCAGAGACTGAGGTGCCCTCTGCTGAAGTGTCTCTCTCTGAACAGGGACAGGATCTGCTCTTCCTTTTCCCCATGAAGGTGCACAGCAGCCCGTTGGAGGCTCAGTCTGGGCTGACTCTGTGGATGCTTGCCTGATGATCTGTGAGATGGTGGCAGAACTGATTTGGGTCGAGGTGTTGGGTTAGTGTGGGAGTCACTTCTCTCCACTTGATTTAAATTACTGCTTCAGTGGCTGTTGTGGACCACTGTCTTCATAAATAAAAATTGGCATAAGTAAAAAATAATTTGCTTATAAAAGTCCAAATTCTGGCTCCAGGAGTGCAAACAAATGTTCTGAAATCTTCTCGCCTAGCTCTAGGCAGCGCTTTCTTGCCTGAAGGCAAAGTGGCCACCCAGCAACTCCCAGCTCATAGGCATCCTGGGTCATAGAAGAATCTCTTCTCAGTAATTCCAGCTAGCAGTGGTGACCACTGTTCTGGTCAGCTGCGTGTCCACCCATGAGCCATCGCAAGGACCAAGAAGACATGCCATTCTGATCAGCCAGACCCAGGGCCCATACCCACCTCAGGAACCACAGAAAGGCCAGTTCTATCTCATGCATGTGGACTCAGAGAGGTGGTTTTTGAAGGAAAACTGGGGTGGTGCCTCTAGAATTGAGGGGCTAGGTACTGGGTAGTTAAAAATAACAGATATTCACTCCAGTGTTTACCTAAGCTGTACCTTGGGCTCCTCAGTGCTTCAGTAACCAGAGTAGTAATAAAATGTATGCCTTCAAGTGTGCATAGGTCCCGGGGAGCAGCTGTGAGGCCCAGACCAGTGTGGCTGCAGGCGGATCCCAGCCAGGGCTCCATGCTGACCCCAGAGGCTCCTCCACACCTGCCCAAGCCAAAGGCCTGCCCAGAAAAGAACTGCACAGGCCCACAAGCTTCAGGCAGAGGCCTGACATGCCATCGGCCACAGCCAAGGACCCACCTGGAAATGAGCTACACAGGCAGAAAAGCAATACTCAGATGCTCCCCCTATACCATTGATAAGTGTGTAGAGACCCTAGTCAAAGCCTGTGCAGACAACAGGAACTGGAGTGGATGGCTCCCAGCCAAAGATCCTCCCAGACAACAGCTACATAGGGACCCCAGCGAGAGGCATGCCTAGATACCATCCCAAGTGTGCTCAGGCCCCAGCTAGAAGCCTGCCCAGACAACAAGTTAGCTCAGGGATCCAGAAGGCCACCACTCTGAACCCAGGAATTGGTGTACTGGTGAGCAGAAGATTAAAGGCTGCTCTGTGGCTTGCTGAGAATTCAAGACCATTGGGCGAGCAAAAAGTCACCTCAACAAAGGCACAGCAGGCTGCATCTGTTGAAATGAGAAGACATAAACAAGTCTCAAACCCAGACTTCCAAATCACCTAAGGTAACCTCAAAGGGCAACAAGATGGAACAATCTAATACTCAACTACCTGGAGTGCCTGAACTGGCAACAAAAGAGGACCTGGAAAAAATGAAATCAGATATAATTTCTCAGATAACAGCAGAGATTGTGCCCATAGTACAAGATATGATTAATAAATCTAGAGTGGACACAGATAAAAAAATAGAGGAGCTGAGGAACATGATGGAATCTCAACATAGGAAACAAATGGAATCCATAAAACAGATACAAACAGATTTCCAGATTAAAAACTCCATTGAAAGTTTATGCAGCAGAATGAGCCAATGTGAGGATATAATTTCAGATGTAGAAGACAGAATTGCAAATAGTGACAAGGAAAAGAAAAATTGCTTTAAAATAATAAGGGACCATGACAAATCAATCCACCAGTTGCTACACAATGCAAAGAAGAATAACATCAGACTGATTGGAGTCAATGAAGAAACAGGAGAACGTGCAGATGACATAAAAAAAAGCTGTTCACAGAAGTAATGGCAGAAAACTTCCCAAGCAGGGGAAAAGAATTTGACATACAGATAAGTGAGGCATATAGGACTCCAAATAGCCTTGATCAAAAAAACTACACATAGGCATATAATAGTTAAGATTCCAGAAACCCAAGAGAAGAATAAAATTCTAAAAAAAAAAAAAAAGAATAAAATCCTACAAGCAGTTAGAGAAAAGAAACAAATCACATACAAAGGAAAGCCCATTAGATTCACAGCAGACTTCTCAACACAAACCATCAAGGCAAGAAGAGCTTGGAGTGACATATTCCAAGCCCTAAAGGAAAAGAGCCTCTAACCCAGATTGATGTACCCTGCAAAACTATCTTTCAAAATTGATGGAGAAATAAGATACTTTCAAGACAAAGAGCACCTTAGGAACTTCATGAATACCAAACCAGCACTCCAAAAAATTTTAGACAATATCTTAGGAAAAGACAACAAGGATCACAACACCAGGAAGCTCAGCAGAATGAATCCATCAGGCATGACAAGAAATTAATGCAAAGGGGGAGAATCCAACAAAAAGAAAAAGTCATGACAAGGATAAGTCAATACATATCAGTTATAACTATCAATGTTAATGGTCTCAATTCACCAATCAAAAGAAACAGACTGGCTGAATAAGTCAAGAAGCAAGATCCAACAATATGCTGAATATAAGATACATACTTAATTCAGAAAGAAACTCAGACTGAAAGTTAAAGGGTGGAAAACAATACTCCATGCAACAGGAACCCGAGAAAAAGCAGGAGTAGCTATCCTCTTCGCAGATCAAGTGAATTTCAAACCAACTCATTAAGAGAGACAAAGAAGGACACTCTGTCCTTGTAAAGGGAACAATCCAAGAGGAAGAGATGACAATCATAAATATCTATGCACCAAACACTAGTGAACCCAACTATATAAAACAAATACTAACAGACATGAAAAATGAAATAAGCACTAATACAATAGTAGTGGAGGACCTCAACACCTCACTGTCATAAATAGATAAACTAGACAAAAAATAAGCAACAAAATACTAGAACTCAATCAAACTCTTGAACAAATGAATTTAACAGATGTTTACAGAGTATTCTACCCCATAAAATCAGAATACACATTCTTTTCAGTTGCACATGGGTCATTCTCCAAAATAGACAACATACTCACACATAGAACATGTTTAAGTAAGGGCAAAGGAATTAAAGTTATCCCCTGTATATTATCAGAGCATAGTGTGATGAAATTGGAGATCAATAGCAAAAGAAACTTGAAAAATTTCATAAACACATGAAAATTGAACAACACACTTCTGAATAACCAATGGGTCACAGAGGAAATTAAAGAAGAAATCAGACAGTTCCTATAATTAAATGACAATGCCAATACAACATATTGGAATCTATGGGACACAATGAAAGCAGTCTTACATGGGGAATTCATAGCAGTGAATACTCACATTAGAAAAACAGAGCAAGCTCAATTAAACAACTTGATGCTGAACTTCAAGCTTCTTCAAAAAAAAAAAAAAAAAAGAGCAGGACAAACCCAAAGCTCATACAAAGGAGGAAATTATAAAGGTCAGAGCAGAAATCAATGCAATGGAGACTAAGAGAATGATACAAAAAAATCAATGAAGCCAAGGGTAGGTTCTTTGAAAGAATCAACAAAATTGACAAGTCCTTAGCCAACCTTATCAGAAAAAGGAAAGAAAAGGCCCAAATCCATGCAATTAGGAATGAAAAGGGTGAAATTACAACAGACCCAGCAGAAATCCAGAGGATCATCAATACCTACTTCCAGAACCTATATGCCAAGAAGATGGAAAACACAGAAGAAATGGACAGATTCCTAGATACATATGAATTACCAAAGTTGAACGAAGAAGACCTAAAAATTCTGAACAACCCAATATCAACCAATGAAATTGAAAATGTAATAAAAAACTTATCAACTAAGAAAAGCCCGGGCCCTGATGGCTTCACTGCTGAATTCTACAAGACATTTAGAGAGGAACTACTGTCTTTAAACTCTTCAGTGAAATTGAAAGGGAAGCAATACTCCCAAATTCATTCCTGGAAGCAAGCATCACCTTCATCCCCAAAGCAGAGAAAGACCCAACCGAAAAAGAGAACTATAGACCAAACTCACTAATGAACATAGATGCAAAAATCCTTAATAAGATACTGGCAAACAGAATGCAGAAGATCATCAAGAAGATCATACACCCTGATCAAGTGGGATTCATCCCAGGGATGCAGGGATGGTTCAACATAGGCAAATCTATCAATGTAATACACTATATCAATAGAGCCATGGACAATAACCATATTATCATCTCAGTAGAAGCAGAAAAAGCATTTGACAAAATTCAACATGCATTTATGATCAAAACCCTACAAAAAATCAGAATAGACAATCTCTACCTCAACCTGATAGAAGCCATCTATGAAAAACCAACAGCCAATATCATACTAAATGGTCAAAAACTGAAATCCTTCACACTAAAATCAGGAACAAGACAAGGATGTCCACTATCACCACTCCTGTTGAATACAGTTTTGAAAACATTAGCCATAGCAATTAGACAAGAGGGAGAAAAAAAAAGGAATAAAGATAGGAAGTGAAGAAGTCAAATTGTCATTATTTGCAAATGACACGATACTCTATATAGAAGACCCCAAGAACTCCATGACAAGCCTTCTAGACTTAATATCCAAATTCAGTAAAGTAGCTGGATACAAGGTCAACACACAAAAATCAATAGCTTTCTTCTACATGAACAGCAAACTCACTGAGAGAGAAATAGGGCAAACAATTCCTTTCACAATAGCATCCAAGAAACTGAAATACCTAGGAATCAACCTTACAAAAGAAATCAAAGACTTCTTCTCTGAAAACTATAGCCTTCTGAAAAGAGAGATTGAAGAGGATACCAGAAAATGGAAAGACATCCCCTGCTCCCGGGTGGGAAGAATCAACATAGTGAAAATGGCCATACTTCCAAAACTGCAATATAGATTCAATGCAATCCCAATTGAAATTCCAGCAGCATACTTCATGGACCTTGAGAAAACAATCCAAAAATTCATTTGGAACAAGAAGAGACCTAGAATAGCAAAAACAATACTAGGCAAAAAAGACAAGTTAGGGGGTATCACAATCCCTAACTTAAAACTAGACTACAAAGCTTCTGTGATAAAAACAGCATGGTACTGGAACAGAAACAGACCTGAGGACCAGTGGAGCAGATTAGAAGATGCAGAAACAACTCCAGACATACTCAGCCACCTCATCTTCGAGAAAGGTGCTAATCATCCTCACTGGAGGAAAAAGAGCCTATTTAATAAATGGTGCTGGAATAATTGGGTTTCAACTTGCCAAAGATTAAAACTAGACATATCTCTCACCATGCACTAAACTAAAATCTAAATGGATTGAAGATCTAAATATTAAAACGAATGCTGAACCAGTGGAACAGAGGTTAGGTAGAACTCTTGAAGACATTGGTGTAGGAAAAGTTTTTATGAACAAAACCTCAGTTGCCCATGAACTAGCACAAACAATCAACAAGTGGGATCTCTTCTTACTAAAAAGTTTCTGCACAGCAAGAGAAACCACCAACAGTGTGAAGAGACAACCCAGAAAGTGGGAAAAAATTTTTAGCAGCTGTACCTCAGACAAAGGTATACTATCTCGAATCCATAAAGAACTTAAAAAAATCAGACCTCCCAAATTTAAAGACCCAATCCAAAAATGGGCATCTGAAATGAACAGAAGTTTCTCACACAAAGAAGTAGAAATACCAAATAAATATATGAAAAAATGTTCAACATCACTGGTCATTCGAGAGATGCAGATGAAAACAACACTGAGATTCCACCTCACTCCAGAAAGAATGGCTGCTATCATGAAATCAACCAATAACAAATGCTGGCGGGGCTGTGGGGAAAGAGGAACCCTGCTCCACTGCTGGTGGGAGTGTAGACTGGTGCAACCACTGTGGAAATCAGTATGGAGATACCTCAAAGAACTAGGCCTGGAAGTCCCATTTGACCCTGCTATTCCACTGCTGGGGATCTTCTCCAAAGAATTAAAAGAATCATACCACAGTGATATATGTGCACCCATGTTCATAGCAGCACAATTTGTAATAGCTAAAACTTGGAAGCAGCCCAAGTGTCCATCAACTTGAGACTGGATACAGAAAACATGCTTTTGTTTTTTTTTTTTTAAAAATAAAATGGAGTATTACTTAGCCATAAAGGATGAGAAACTAGAGACATTTATAGCTAAATGGATGCACATTGAGGCGATACTCTTAAGTGAAATAAATAGGACACATGTGTAAATACCGAATAGTTTCTCTAGTGTGAGAAACTGAAAGTGTAAATAAGGACTAAAAGGTATAATAGATAGTGTGAAATTGGAAGAAAAGGTGCAAAGGGGAAAGAAAAGTGGGAGGGGTAGAGGAAAGGAAAGAAGGGAATGGAATTAATATGAGAAAAAGAAAAAATGGAAACAAAGTCTTTGTAGATAGGAAGTGGTGGAGGGATTGAAGGGAGGGCAGGGGAAGGGGGAAAAAATAAGAACCAAGAGAGACTATGTAAAGGTGCAATTTCCAATGATGAATGTCATTATATTGTATACCTAAAATGTACCAATAAAATTCATTTAAAAAGTGTATGCCTTCAAATGCAAACAAGATAATGTAAAAATGAATGCAGTCCATATGCCAGATATTGTAGGAGAGAAAATTGTGTTAATTAATAGCAAGATAAAGTGAAATAAAGGTTGGCACCTAATAACTGTCATTTATTAATGTGTTAATCTTTCATTGCTGTGACAAAATACCTGATACAAACAATTTAAGGAGGAAAGGTTTCATTTTGGCTCACAGATTCCGAGATTTTGCTGCATGGTTGGCTGGTGCATTGCTCTGGGCCTTTGGTGCAACAAAAATTCATGGCAGAATGGTACGGTGGTGCAAAGCTGCTCAGCTCATGGCAGCCAGGAAGCAGAGAGAGGCATGGAAAGAGACAGAGGGAAAGGGGGCAGGGACCAGATATAGTCCCTGAGGTCAGGCCCTGCCGTGACCCACTACCTTCAACATGCCCCCGCGTCTTTCCCTTACCTCCTAATAATGCCACCAAATTATGATCTCAGCAGTGTTCCTCATTCGCCAACCATCTTCCAAAAGCCCCTTTGTGTGACACTAGGAGCCTTTGTGGGACATTCTAGATCTAAACTATATGACATTGTCTGGATGCTTTTTTGTATATGCATATTTTATCACATACATTGTGCTTATAATAAAATATTAAACAATTTTAATGCATGGCCTTACTCCATAAGCAAATTTTGTAGTTGCATTTTGTGGGTAAGTCCACTAAAATGGGAACCAGGAGGTCTTATGAGTCCAAGGGAAGGGAGCTATCGTAATCTATTGGGTTGAAGGAAGAGGCTGGGATTGAATGAGAGGTTACAGTCAAGAAAAAAAAGGATATGGATATATATATAAATATATATAATAACATATATTTATATATATATATGTATATTTCCTGTGAGACAGAGACAAATTCCATAGGAACATAGGCCTGATTGACACTTCCTGGAAATCATTACAGGGAGCAGGAGGAAGTAGAGTTGGTAAATTAATAAGCAAGAAACTGAACTCTGGGGTCTATTTCTTTCAGTTCCCTGGTTAAGTCTTTTACTTAAGTGTAACAGATGTTTCAGGTTGGATTTCAGTTTTGCAATTAATTCTGAAGACCTACAGCTCCATGAAGCTTAGGAGAAGAATTTTTTGCAGGTGGATAAATCCGGGACCACTGTTTAGATTTTAAAAAATAGCTATTTTGGGGGGCATTGATTGTTGGGAAAGCAGATCCCTAAAATCTTGCTGGTTTCAAAATCTTCCCTTCCCACATATGTCCAGGCTAGTAAAGGTAGCAGTAGTACTGTGAGTTGACTAAGAGAACAGTTTTAGGGTTCTTTTCCTTCTCCATTCGTTTATTCCTTGATGAAGCACCTATTCTAAGCAGGGCCAGACTAGGGGAGACAGTGGGGCATATAGGGCACATGATGGAAGGAGCTGCTCATGAACATACAGAGATGGTGCTCAGGGTGACTTCCTAGGTTCTATGCCCAGTGAGCCTCATGTGTCTTACCCTAGTGCCAGGCCTGCTTTCGTGGGGCAAGTTCTATGGAAGGAGTCAGAGATGCAAAAAAACGTGATCCCCAATTCTAGCACATTTTTTGTCTGGGAAGTCCTTGCGTGGTCAGGGGAATGACCAAGAAATACTCAGTCTATGTAAGGCTCACAGGGAAGGGATGAAAAAGGGAAACCTGAAGTTTAAGACCTTCAGATTAAAGGGGAAGGCGGTAGAGAAGTGCAGATGTCTAAAAATGGCCTGGGAACCACCGTCTGATATTTGCACTGGGATTCTCCTGGGGAGTTCACTGTTTTTTAAAATAAACAATCAGGGCTGGAGCTGTAGGTTAGTGACAGAGTGCATACTTAGCATGCACAAGGCTCTGGGTTCAACCCCAAACACCCAAAGAGAAAAAAACAGTAAAAATTTAGACTCCATGCTCTTATCATTATTATTAGAGGTACTACTATCATTATGTAACAGGGCAAAGCATATCATAGCAATGGTAATAATAAACATATACTGGTAAATTTAGCTGACATCTGCTGAATGTATAATGAACACGTTATTCTATTTGGTCTTTAGAGCAATGGTGAGGAGTAGGCAGGATTATGATTTCGGTTTTATAGAAGAAGACTGAAGTTCGGAGACACCAAGTCCTTTGCCCAAGATCAGAGCACTGAGAGTTGAAGCCAGGATGTGAACTCCTGTCTGTCCACTGCACTGCCGTGAGGGCCAGTCCAGCTCAGCAGGAGTGGAAGTTGTATTGGGTGACTTCTCTGAAAGCCTTAACCCAAATGAAGGAACACAATTTGCTGATTTTTTAAAAACCAATCTGAAGGCAAACCAAACCACATTTCTTTAAAAAGTTTCTGAGCTTTTGGAGGTGAGAACTGCGAGAGCAGTGCGGGTATCTGCCCTTCTGGATCCCTCCTCCCTTCTCCGGAGCTCACCTCTCCCCTTCCCGGTCTCCTTCACTGCTGCACAACACAGCCGACCTGCAGGAGAAAAGAGAGGACAGTGGGGACTGCCGTCACCACCCTGTCACCCTTGTGGACCAGGAAAGGGCTTATGCCCTGCTGGCTCAGCCCGACAGGCCCTGGATTTCTGTTCTTCTATGTTAATTAGAAAGTAGAATGTTAAGAGCCAATTTTGACTCAGAACTCTGAGTTCAATTTTCTCCTGGTCCTGATTGTGAGTGGCCTGATCAATATTAAATCTATTTCACAGCGACAGCCCCTGTGAAGCTGGCAAATGTTATGTCAACAGACCGCAAAGGCTTGGGCCTCCTGAGCACACTTGTTAGCCTCAGCCACACCTGCTGCGACCACTGTTCAAGGTCCCGCCTGGCCAGGCCCATCTGTGACAAGGTGCCCAGGGTTCTCCTGCCTCCTCTTCACCCCCAGAGCCCCCGCCTGTCATGTCTTCTCGCCTCATCGCTGTCTGATGAACTCCAAAAGAGAAGGAGAACACAATTAATTTTTTCTCCCACAACTGATGAACCAAAGAAAGAAATAATTGCTACTCAGTTTTAATAATGGCAAATTTTTATGAAATTTCCATAAAGACAATTCGGAAGGAGTTCGGGGAAAGCATTTCTCCACGGGGGCCCGACTGGTTTGCATTGTTTCATAATGTTTATGTTAATACAATTCCGTGTAGTTTGCATTTGCATTCCCTTGTCTCCAGGGCAAGTTCTTGCGACTCATTTGGGAGGCAATGAATAAAAGAGTTTTAATGGGATGAGGCTCCTCTTCTGGAGTCTTACCTCATCTGGGGGTTCCAGCTCTGTTGAAGGGAGGTGCTCAGGTTCCAGGGAGGTTTCTGAAAGCCAGGAGGCAGACAGCACTCATGTTACCCTCCTGCTTCAAACACTTCTTGGGCTCCTGTTGTTTGTCAGAAAAAGTCAAAACTCCTTGGCTCTCACTTGCTGGCCCCTTCAGGCAACACGAAACCCCCCTGCCTGGAGGATTCTTCCCTCTCCTCACTCCCTGGGTCAGACTTCTCACTGCCCTGCACCTGCATCTCACTTGCTCCTTCTGTTTGCTGGTGCAGGTAGGTGATGGCTGTGTTCCTCTTTGCTAACGTGGGAACTGGGGCATGGGGCGGGGTCTTGTCTGTCTTAGCTCACCTGCTCACCTCCTTCCGTGCAGTACAACCTGGAAGTTGCACACCATGCTAGAGTGGGAAATTGAGTCACTCCTGCTGAAGGAGAAAATGATGGTATCTTTATTAGTAAAGTACAGGGTTGGCTGTTGTGATGAAGGAGAACGCAATGACAAACTTAAAACAGTGATTTATTTCTTTGTGAGCTAAGGCTGTTCCAGTGGAACAGGGATCTGGGCTCCTTCTATCCCCTTCCTTCATTTATTACATATTTATGGAGCACTGACTGTGATCCAGACCTTCAGATCATAGTAGTGAATGAAACAGAAGAAAACCTGCTGTCATGGATGGGACTTTTTAGTGCGAGCCAGGTAATGGAGCAACATGATAAAAAGTATATTTGTAATGTGTTATACCGTGGTAAGCACGGTGGGGAAAATCAAGGAAGGTGGGGATAGGAGGAGCTGAGGAGCGGATGCCATTGGAGCCTTAGACTACATGGTCAAAGGAGCACCTCACTGGGATGGTGGCACCCAGCATTGGTTAGACATGGCGCTATGTTCCAGCCATGTTTTGTTAGTTTGCTAGATGATTTTGCCATAATGTGGACAGCACAGAGTGTACTTCCCCAGTCCCAGCTGGCATAGTGCAAGTCGCTTTCCATCTCTTGACTCAGCTAAGGGACAAGGTAAGCAGGAGAGGAACGGGACCGTTGGAGGGGTGACACAGTGTAGACTTGTCTTTAATCTGTTTTATAAGTAGGAACACACTCCAAAGCAATGATAAAAAGATAGTACAGAAAATTCATAAGCCAATGGTGAAGTCATTATTATCATTTTCAAGTGTTATGTACTCTATGTGATCATATGCACTGTCCTTTAATACAACTGGCAGAACGGTAGGTTTGGTATGCCAGCTTCCCCATGAACACATGAGCAATGCATTGAGCTATGATGTCCCTAGGAATTTTCCAGCTCCATTACAAACTTTCAGGGCCACCTTCAGGGCTGTGCATGTGGTCTGTTGTCAACCAAAATGTCTCTATGTAATGCATGAAAGTTTTTGAGTAAAGACTTGGGGAGAGTGCAGGGGTGAGCCATGTGGCTATCTGGGGGAAGGTATCTAGCAGGTACAAAGGCCCTGTGGCCAAAGTGTGTCTGGCTTGTTGAACAACCAAGAGGCCAGCATAGATGAAGTAGAGAGGAATAAGAAGAGTAAGATATGAGGCAAGAGGGCTTGTGCAATTGGATCAGGGAGGTGCTCACAGGTCATGAGGACTTTGTTTTTTTTTTGGTACTGGGAATCGAACTTAGGCCCTTGTGCTTGAAAGGCAGGCAGCGGAATCACTGAGCTAAATCCCTGGCCCAATGAGGACTTTGGTTTCTTGCTTTCTTCTCACTCATGGCTTGCTTCCTAGCCATGAGGTGGGTGGTTTACTCCACCACAGGTTCCTCCCCGTAATGTGCTGTCTCCTCACAGACCCAAAGCAGCAAGACTGTTTTAGTTACTTTTCTCTCCTTGCTGAGACAAAATACTCAACACCCAAATTTAAAGGGGAAAGGGTTTAATTGCTCGCAGTTTGTAGATGTTTCAGTCCATGATCAGCTAGCTCCAAGGCAGGGATGGCAAACAGGCATTGCAGAGGAAAAACATGGCTCACACAAGGTAGCAAAGGTAACAGGAGACCTTAACAGCTTCTTTCTACCCCTTTTATCTTATTGAGACTACTTATGGTGGGTAGCACTCACACCCTTAATCCTAGTGCCCTCAGGCCTAGCCCCACTACGAATCAATCACAGGCTAGATTCAGTCACCTAGAAAAAGCATGAGGCTCTGGGAGGACATCTCAACACAAGCCACAACAAAGGCGACCTGATAATGGGCTAGAACCTCCAAAACTGTGAGTCAGAATGAAACTTTTCTCTTTTTAAGTTACCTCAGATGTATTGTTACAGCTACAAAAAGGTGACTAACACAAACCGTTTTCTCTTTTTCTTCTATTGATCCAAATTTTTCCTCAGTATGACCCACATAAAGTAAGTCGAATTGCTGTCTCAGATGACTGTTTCTCCTGAGAAAGGGAAAGAACACCCAGACCTCACCTCTCCAAAGTCCATGTGATATGAGAGTGATTAGAGAGCTATAGGATTCTGAGAGCTTCCGACTCTGGGTAACAGATCAACAGCACTAGATCAGCTCTGAAAATGAAGAAGGGCAAGTTAGTGGCTTAGAATTTGTCACCTACTTGCTCTCTGTGTTTGGCCAAATCACCTAATGATCATAGTTAATAATTGCTATTGACAACAGACTATTTAGTATAATAATGTGCTCAGACTTACACACATTTTCTCTAATGCTAGTTCTCTAATGCTAGTGGTAGGTGTCAGCATTATCATTTCACAGATGAAGCTAAAGCACAGAGGAATTAAGTAGCTACCCAAGGGTGAGCCCACCCCAGTGACATTATACCAGTGCTCTTGACCCCATAACAAGCTACCTCTCTGCCTACTCATGAAAAAACAAACAAGGCTGCACAAGGTGGGATGAACTGTGGATCCCAGAGTCCAACAGGGCAAAGCAAATGATGATGCAACACTCATCACAGGGAAACAGGAGAAGCCTGAGCAGGACGTCGGCCAGGGCAGCATGACCAGGATGTAGGTAACAGTGAGTGCCCCAAGTGACCACTGGGATCAAGGATGTCATGAAGCTCAGGCAACAGGCAAGACTCAGGGCTGAGACTTGCATTTTCAGGAGCTTGTAAGTGTTGAAGAAATTTTAATATACCCACCATATCATTTAAAATAAAATCAAGAGAAAATATAAAAACTAAGTGGAAAGACGTTCAACAAAGTTCTTTTTTCAATGCCTGAGAACACCGACAAGAACCCATGACATCTACTAGATATTCAGCAGAGATGAGTGGTGTTTACTGACTTACAGGAACTACAGACAAACAGGAGGTGACAAGAGGACACTGCTAAAGGAGCCAAGGCAAGAGCTTAGTTACCATAACTGGTGTATGAGGGTGCTCTGTATTTGGTGAGATTTGCAGGGCTGGAGGGAGTGGGTATCCACAGAGTCCAAAAGTGAGGTTGACTTTATGGAGGGGTGGAGCAGCTTCCCCATGGAACTGCAGAGGACCTAAAAATCCTACAGACTAACAGATCTTTCGGAGTTGATGTATAGATCATCAGAGTTGATAGCACAGAAGTTAGCCAGAGGGAGATCTGGTTTTAGAGATTTTTAAGACAACGTAGACCACTTTTTGATTTAATAGCGCTACTTTGTTAAAGCAAGGAGTACTACATTCAATGTACATGTTGCTTTATAGGCACTTTAAGAATTCTGAAATATTAAAACATGAAAAATGCATAGTAAATGCTGTAGTCCCTATGCTATAGGCCCTATTGGGCCCAACCCAGCTACTTGTGAATGATTAAGGCCCAAACTTAAAGAGAGGTGAGGAGAAGCACCTGTACTGAGCATAGTGGAAAAAGAAGCAGTTGTCATCATCCTTGTCATTGTCCCACTTCTGTTTCCAGTCAGGCCGTTCTTCTCAGGTCAGTTCATCCACTGAGTAGTGGAATTTCCTCTTCAGCATCAAGACTAACAGCTGCAAGTCCTGAGTAGAGTCTTAGGACACCACAAACCTGATGGTTGTGTCAAGTTCAGAGGTCTTATGAAGAACGACGGCACTCAATTCTGGGCTTTGTTTAGAAGTGGGGTTACCTCCTCAGGCTCCCCCAGGAAACGGAGGGGCCTAATTATTGCTAGCTCAATCACTTTAGTTTGCCTATGGTGAAAACATTTAGCTTATTCTTAGGAAGAATAGGGACTTGTGACCACTTGTAATAAGTCTGAGTCTCTCCTAGACTGTGTAGTTTGCTAAGTGGAAACCACTGGCATAGATTCTCCATTTCTGAAGGTGCCAAAGAGGAGAGAGAGAAAGAGAGAGAAAAGAACATTAGAACAGAAGGTTGAAAGGAGAAAGCCAAGCTTTCCCAAGAAGGCATGGCTGTTAGCACCACATCTATTTTCTCTAGACTTTAAGATAAACATTCTAGTCAGACGGGAAGTTTGTCAGTGGAAATGCCACTCAATGACCCTATCTTGTTGCTAAGGTAACTTCGGAGATAGAAAAATTTCAAGCAATTTATAGGGATGTCCCTCTGAGGATCATAAACTACAAATAGAAAACTTAACCATTAGGATAATACTGCATTACATTTTCACTTCACGTGGTTCAATTTTCTTAATAATCAATAGCATAAATTTCAATTATCATGAAATTAGGGTTTGAGTGGGCAGGAAACACATTTCTTCGTAAGATATGTTGATGTAAACCTTGTTAATATAAAGGGGAGTTTCAAGCTCTGCTGAGTTCTTTAAAGTACCTGCCTTTCTGTGATGTAAATGCTGAGCTGTTTTTTAAAAACCTTATTAAAGTAAGGACACTAAACTTGAGCTCATGTCACAATTGAGACACAGACGCCTGTGAGGGGTGCTTAGCTGTTATTTTACCATAGTGGAGCCAGAAGCTTACTTGATGTTGAGTGTTCTAGTCTATTTCTAGTGCTCTATGGAACATTCTTGTTAAAAGTGTCTCTGAGGTCTGAAGCAAGGTTTACTTCAAAACCAGGGCTCTGAGACAAGACATAGCATTACAGGGAGGGGCACTGGAGGTTCTTGCATTATAATGACCACAAAAGAACACCAAAGCTTTCAATAATAGATCAATAGCCTTCTGGAACCTTGAACTTTTTAATTAAGAGAAAGAAAGAAACAAAAGATAGAAAGGGAAGAAGAGAGAATATATGCAAAAGTTGAGCCCAGGAAAGATAAAGAACACTTCCTAAGTTTTCCTACCTTTAAGAGCAAAATCTATGAAACCACACAATCTTCCTCATTCTTTTTGAAAGTGCAATTAGATGTCTGCTTTCACTGATTAACATCACAAGCATCTTATATTTCACAAAGTCCCTGAAAGTCTTTCTTAATTCAGGGTAAGATGGGAGAGACACACAAGGTATTCTTGATAGAAATTCAAAGAACCTGTGCATTCATTCAAGACACAGTGAGCTTAGGCAGAACGTGGTGCTACAATATCAATTATCCTCACTGAATAGCATTTGTGGCCCCTTTTTGTGTGTCTTTTTTGGAATAAGAATGTACATTGCCCTTATTAATCCTACAGAATTACTTTTTTCCTGGTCCTTAAGAAATCTAGCAAATGCAGACAGTTTCAGCAAGTTACTAAAAAAAACCACCTAATTTCCATTTGAGCAGCTCTGAGGTTAGGTCAGCAGAATAAAATAAAAAGAAAAGAAAAAAAATAAAGAAACTGCAGTAACTTGTGTTGGTGAATATTTTATAAGCTTTCCAATCTAATAAAAGATGCATTTAAAAATGAGCAAGGGGGCTGGGGATTTAGCTCAGTGGTTCTGCTGCCTGCCTTGCAAACACAAGGACCCGAGTTCGATCCCTGGTACCAAAAAAAAAAAAAAAAAAGAAAAGAAAAAAAAAAGAGCAGGATGCTAGTTAAGACAAATGTCATATTATTTAATTATGATGGAGATAAAGGTTGAGTTTCAGGTATAAAGAAAGCACTGAACTCATAGACAAGCTTGATTTTGGATCTCTAGACTATTTTTGCCCTGTTCACCATAGATCTTCCATTGTGGCTCCAACTGCTGACTTACACAATCAATGAGGCAACAGGGCAATTACAGCGCTTGACCCATGTGGAGATTATTCAGTGGCCTCAGTGGACAGGAGAAATCTTTAAAAAGCTTCTAATTAGCACACCCAGTCAATGAAATTTCAAATCTCATTATTTGAGTCAGGGCCAGAGACGTATTGGCCCACAGAAGCCTCAGATGACATGTTGGCAGTATGTGGTGCTTGTTACCCACTGAGTTTAGAATTACATTCACCATGATCCATAATGATGATGATGTAGTTGATGATGGTGATGATGACGATGATGGTGATGGTGATGGTGCTGACAATGACAGCAAAAGCCCTACAAATAGCAGCAATCATTAACTGAGTGCTTACTATGTGCCAGTCCTGCTGCTAAGTATTTTATGTTTATCATTCTTTCAGGTCCTCGCCACATCTCCATGTGATAGGTATAATTATCATCTTTTTTTAATGACTAAGGCAAATGAAGTCCCAGAGCTCCTAACTAGCAAGTAGTTAAGTTGACTTGAAGACTGTTTGACTCCAAAGCCAACAAGCTTTTCTAGAATGGAGACCTCAAACCTCACCTCTTCCCAGCAAAACCATAGTTTTTTTGATGTGTCCAATGGAAAGATGACAAATGCTCACAGAAGAAATCCTTTGGCCTCTAAAAACCATTCCCGGGCCTCTCTAGCTGCCTCTCTGGCAGGTGTAATAGAAAGAACGTCTGGTTAAGAGTTAGACATCTTATCTGAGCCCCAGCTCCAGCCCTAAGAAGCTGTGTGACCTTGTCAAATATTACACCCCTCCTAGTCTCAGTGGCTTCTTCTTGAAAGTGATTATTGTAATACTTGCTCTCTCTCCTTGCAGGGCTGTATTGAAGAACCAATGTGATAATATACCTGAAAGCTTTTGGAAAGGCTACAAGTGTTATGCAAATGAAAGGTGGTAATTAAAAACCTCCAGAGAAGGACAGCCTGTCTCAGTCATCAATTATCATGTTTTCTTCCTTGTCAGGAAACATATATTTTTCATGCTTCTTGGTGGTATAGATAGCTCTGTGAAAATTTTTTGTTTGGAAGTGTGTGAAGAAAAGGATCATCCTGACAGCTCAAAACCTATTTAGGGTAAGAAATAACTGCATATAAATTGATGAAACCAAAGGCAGATGCATTCTCATGTGAAATTGTGAAAATTCATATCTCCATTTATTGGTTTTTATATTTTGTTATAAGAAGATGGAATATTTAACTGGCATAACACTCACAAAGCCCAACTCTTTAAATAAGAAAGTGGTATAGAAATTGACTTATTACCTAGAAATATAGAAAAAGACTTCTGGGAAAAAACTATAAAAAATATGAACACCAAAAATCTTGCTTATGTTCCCAAATGTGGGGAATTTGGGTGTGGGGGTGCAATTGGCCATCTGAACTCATTCTTTGCTGACATTATAGTTTTGATGAAATTTAGTTGTATGCTTGAATGGAAGCCAAAACTGAGTTGAGAAAGAGTATCATTTCCAAAATGGTGGAATGGCTCAGGCTTTAGCTTCAGAACCACCTAGAATGCAATTCCAACTCTACTGCTTACGAGGAGCTCGAGTTTCTGCATAGCCACTATATGCACACTTCTCTAGTCCTGGGTATTTTTTCTTGATAGACCAGTAATACAATCTGAGTTATAAAGACTGTCAATGTAATATTCATGTCAAACTGCCATGGAAGTTCTAAAGTTTTGCTTGTGTAACTTTTTGGCACAACTTGGATAGTTTGAGCTTTAGCTCATATTTTTCTTGCTTTTTCTTACTGAAAAGGATTCAGAAGAGCAAGTTGGACTGACTGGGTTTTGAAGACTTGAGGTCAGATAATGCCAAGACAACATCCGGAAAATCAGGTTTCTGAGAGAAAGAAACCCAGAGTTTACATTTTAAGCATGTTGAGGAGTACTGAATTATAGCCAAAATGACTGTGAAGATTGGATCTGTTGGAAACAGCATGGCACTGACACTGAAACATGTCAATATCCTTAATTAGCTATAGGAAGTCTATGTGTGCTGGGAGGGTGTCAGGGAGCATAATCTTTGACTCACAGCTGTCCAAAACTTACCAAAAAATTGACTTAAGAAATGTCTTTACACTAATAGTCTAAATTCTATAATTTATTTTTAGATTTAAGCTGCACAATCAGAGAACCTTCACTTAGGTCAACTGGCCTTCTCATAATGTTTGTTTTTGGTGATCTACGTAAAGTGTCTTGCCATCAACCTCTTTTGAGGAATGTTAAAAGACACGATCTTGTGAAGTGCATGGTTATATTGTGGTCAGGACATTGTCTTTCCTCAAGTTCTCCCTGACTGCATTCTTCAGCACTCAAATTCTCAAATCTTTTCTCTAGACTATTTTAAGACAGATTTTTCTTATTTTTCACCCTTCCCCTGCCCTCCCTTCAACCAAGAGAGATTATGTAAAGGTGCAAATTTCCATTGATGAATGCCATTATATTGTATACCTAAAATAGACCAACTATTAGAAGGAATGATTGATAAGGCGAAATAGAAAGAAAATGTCCAAAGGGGTAGTGGGAGGGGCAGGGGAAAGGAAAGAAGGGAAAGGAAAAATTATGAGAAATGGAAAAAATGGAAACAAAGTCTTTGTAAATAGAGAAGAGTGGAAGGGGTGAAGGGAGGGCTAGGAATGGGGAAAAAATAAGAACCAAGATGCATCATGTAAAGGTACAAGTTCCCAATGAGAAATGTAAATGTGTTGTATACCTAAAATGTACCAATAAAAGAATTAAAAAAAAAAAGAGAGATTTTTCTAATACAGTTTAGTGTTGCTTAATGTCAAGGATACTTTTGGAGACATGAATTGTTATGCAGTTTTGTCACTGTGTGAACATCATAGAGCACGCTCATGTCAACCTAGATGGTATAATCTAATGTATATGTGAGCTATATTGTGTGTGCTCATATGGCCTATTGCTCCCATTCTCCTAATGAAGGCAAACACTAGATTAAATCAAGCATGCAAGAGACACAGCAGACATGGAGATGTATAAAGCTGTTGCCAGTGTGACATGGAAGATTGTTTTACACTAATTTTTTTTATAAACATGAAGAGATTGTGCTATAAAATTATGATTGAAAGTACATACACACAGCAGTAACATAGTCTTTTATTTTCATTATCAAGTATTATATACTTGTACATAATTGTATGAGCTAAACTTTCCTATGATTGATAGCACGGTAGGTGTTATTTTCTTTTCCTTTTGCAGTACTGGAGATTGAACCTAGGGTTTTTGCATTGGGCTATATCTCTGCCCCTTTTAAAATTTTCAGTTTCATTTAAAATTTTTTTTTTTTGGTACCAGGGATCGAACTTGGGACTTTGCCCTTGCAAGGCAGGTGCCGGAACCACTGAGCTAAATCCCTGGCCCAATTAAAAAATTTTTATCAGTCCATGTTTGTAGTACATAACGATTCCGTTCATTGTGTAGAGTTGGTACATGTGCATAACACATCTCAAGTCTTTTTATGTCCCCTTCCCCTTCCTCCATCGCTTTGTTCCCTTCCTACTTGCAAAAGATCTATCCTCCTGTTTATTATTTTTATTTTGTTCTTTGTTTATAATTTGGGTTTCCCATATGAAAGAAACCGCACTATATTTAAGTTCATGTGTCTGACTGATTTCACTGGACACTATGGTCTCAAGGTACATCAATTTTCTTACAAAATGACTCAAATTTGTCCTTCTTTATGGCAGAGTGGTATTCCGTTGTGTATAAAATAGAACTGTAGGCTTGTCTACATCAGGATCAGTACCAACACTGGAGTAGTGGGTTGTGCTCTCACATTGCCCTGAGAATGACGTCTCCAGATGATAGGAATTCCTGAGCTTTGTTACAATTTTATGAGACCACCATCATCTATGCTATCTGGTGTCCTTAGGTGTGGCTGACTGTAACTTGGCATAATCATTCTGTTCCCTACACAATCAGCTTAACTGGCTCTAGATTAATGACCCTCCAGTCCTTCTTAGAGCAGTGTCATGCTTGCCTGGTTTCCTCTCTCCCTTTTTGCCTGCTGGACTTCTGCTCCTGTGACGCTAAGTGTACCCATATTGTTCCCTCAGCCTGCAGCACCTGCCCACATTTGTCTTCTGGATTCACTCATTTTTCAAGCCTCATGTTAACTATTTATCCTCTGTATGGTTTTCAACTCTTCAGAGCAGATTATAGAGCTTCCTTGCTTGCTTAAGTCCCAATTCAAACAACACTTTTACTATTTTATAATGGCCTCTTTTATTTTGGTTCATCATTTTCAATTTGTCTCCTGTCTACACTGCAAGCCTCTGGAAGGCAGGTTAGGCTTCACATCCACATCCACAACTCCACTGCCCGCTGTGGTGCCTGAGCCCTTGCTGGACCCCCTTTCATTCTGCAGCATGCACACTGCCACCAATTCCTCTTTCATTTTTCTCCCTGTCCTCATCTTGAAAATAGCTTGTCAATAATCTGAGTCAAGTATTGGGAAGAGTTGGGAGGCCAGCTTTGACACGATTCAAACTAATTTTTAGAAGAAAGTGCCATCCTATGATGAAAGTGCTTGTCCAAAAGTTTACCTCCGTTCTCATTTTGTGTGGCATTTCCCATCATGTGGAACATGATTGGTTGTCTTTCCAAGGGCTTCTTTAGGCCAAGTCCATTAATGAGAGTCAGAGCCAAGCCTGTTTGCTTACAGATGCGCGTTAGAGGCGCAGGGCTTGACTGGTAAGTGGCGGCCCCATCTTTAGGGCTGAGGTAATTTTCCAAAGCCGATTTTCTTAGTGTTCAGCAAAGTGGAATGTAATTTTAATTTGCAAGAAGAACTTTGGCTTCCATGAAACACGACTATCAGCTATTTTTTTTCCTCAGAGCATTTCTTCACAATGATGCCAGGAAGGTCAGAATGGATCAGTTAGAGATACAGACACATTTAATAAAAAAAGAACAAAAACAAATTAAAAGTCTGTCCTGGAATTTCATTTTACCATGTGGGGGTGTGGTGGGTGCAAAAAAATAAAAGCTTGGAAAATTGTTTTCATTTAATGATATACAAATAGTATAAACATGAGAGCAAAACATCACAGAAATGTATATTTAAAGATATTACTAGGTCAATTTGATTATAGTTTTTAGCTCACCAAGCATTCAAAGGCATCAGAGACATTTATTTCCTTGCAGAGGATACTTTATGCAGAGGATTCAGATTGGCAAAACTTTTTAATTGGTTCACTTCTACAGTGCAACACATAAAAAGTTTATAGAGGCAACAATTCATTAGGCTCTGGAGTGTCAGAGCCTAGCATCAACTATTTATAACTCAGCCTGCCATTCAGGCATCCAGTCCCATCAGGATGAGACACGGAACTTCATGTGGGGTATTGTTAACCATTCATCTCCTCCTGTGAAGTTTAGGGCCATAGGAAGAATTGTTTCACCTAGGTCTCCCTAAGCAGAATAATAAGTATAAGTAAGTATGCTATTCAGATACCTGATGTTACGGAAAGGTGATTGACTCCAACACCGACAGATGAACCCTAAAATACATTCATGAATAGTATAGTTCTTCATTTCCCTTTGTCTTTGCTTTCCTTCCTCCAATCAAGCTTCCTCTGAAATGTACACAGTATGGTTCACACGGGGGCGGGAGAGAGCATAGTCCTCTCATTTCTGATTCTTTTCTGAAACATTTCTTTGTAAGTGCAAAATTGGGAGGAATAGTTTAGGGCTGTCTATACAAGTAGGAATGAGGGTCCTATCTCCCCATGGTCTATGGAAACAAGGGCTTTCTCGACACAGCAGGTGGCACCTGAGTCCAGACACAAGGAGACATTGTTTGGCTAAAGAGTAACCCTGGGAATATGAGTTTATTTGCTTTAAAAAACCCACAAACTTATTTTTAAACAGAGAGGGAAAAAAAAGACCAGAATGTGAAAAGCTAAGGATTATGAAAAAAAACCAAACCCCAACAGACATTTACTAGAATGTAGAGCCATTATTCCTTTTGTTTTAACAAACACTTGGAACTATCTGATGATACTGACTGTTACATCTTTTTCACTGTATAGAGAAGAGTGATGGCAAACCTTTCAGAGCTTTCAGGGATAATATAGCCTGCTGTGGCACTCATGCCATAGGTTTGTGACCTCTGGTCTAGGATTTGGGACTAAGCTGGACTAGTGTGACCAGTGCTCCTGCCTCCCTCAGCCCAAGGATGGGGATATGAGAGGGTCTCAGCTTTAGGTTAATGGAAATCAGCATCTCCTTTAGATAAAGCATTAATATCCATGATCTATGGAGTTCATCACATGATTTTTTTTCTTTGAATTTATCATGAGGATTCTGGAGAGGGAGAGAGAGAGAGAGAGAGAGAGAGAGAGAGGTAGAGACTGAGAGAGATTTTTTTGCACATCTTTCTGTGCAACTGGGGTTTCTGCCTGCAAAGTCAGGACTCGTACCATGTCTGAGAAACAGGTGGGAATTGATGTAGTGAGGTTGACAAGAGTCCTACTGCTTCCTGTCCTAGTCCTGATGTCGCAGAGGTGTAGCAGAACGTGGGGAACTGTGTCCCATGGTTCAAGGAGGGGCAGCAGTGTGGAGAGCATGTACTGTGCAACAGGTTAATAAGATTCTAACATCCAGGATAAAAACAACCAGTGTTTATTAAGCACCTACTGTGTGGTGAGTGCTATGCTATGAGTTTACACGTCACAGCTCATCAATGCTGAATCCTTATTTTCATTTTAAGACATCAGCATTTCAACCCTCATTTCATTGAAGAGAGAGTCAAGTGTTAGAGATCAGGAGTCCCACGTCTAAGTCACACAGTGAGTGATAAAGAAGCCTGAATTATTCATCCTGTGCTCCTCTCTGCGGGTCAGCCAAGCAGCGTGAAGCTCCTCGGCTGTGTTCCAGTTCCTGCCCATGGCACAGTGAGGTCCCAGGAGCGGCTTCGAGCCCTGCCTTCATCTGGTGCTCTGCTTAGTCATGCGGGCACCTGCAAGGCCAAATTCCACCCCACCCCCTGCCTTCCAGCTCTTCTGCTACCTGGTCCCACACTACAGAGGCACAGGGGATTATACTTCACATAGTTAAATGTGATAGATTAATAACTACCACAAATTGTCATTTTCTAAGCTGCGCTTGATGCTATGGTATTGCTGATTGTAACATTTGGCCTAACATGTTGTGATTGATCTAATCAGTTTTCCTTCCTGGTATAAGGAAAATAAAATAGCCTCAGAGTCCTTAGAGCCTCAACATCTAAACACAAGCCATATCTGGAAGACACCTCTGAAAAGCAATCATTCCACAAGGGTCTTAACACAAGCAACAAAGATACCTGCATTAAGCAATTTTGAAATATCAACCCAGGAATTAAACCAAAGACAGTACCAAAAACAAAAATGAGAAGACATTTAAGCAAGGCATAAATGCAGGCTTCCATGCCACAAAAAGGAAATTCTGGGGGAAATGACGTGGAAAAGTCGGATAATCAATCACCTGGACACCCTGAACTGATAGCACAGGAAGTAACAAAGCAGATGCATGAGGCTCTAGAAAAATTCAAAGCAGAAATAATCTCTCAGATAAATACAGAGATGGTGAGTAGAGAGAAAGACATGATTAGAGGCTCTAGAGCAGAAACAGTTAAGAAAATAGATGAGATCAGAAACATGCTGGAAGCCATGAATGCCCAGCATAAGAAAGTAAGAATCATTATTAATAAATATATCAAAAAGTTGGATTTTCCTTTTCATAGTAAATATTTTGTGATTACCCTCTGGTAAGTATTGAAAATGCACAAGAAAGATTTTACTTCACAAGTACTTTTATGTTAAGATAATTTGAGCCTTTATATATAGTGATAAATCTTCACATGTTGTAGCCATTAGCATCTATTTTTTTTATGGGAGATTAACACTAACAATTACTATGTATAAAATAAAGCACACAATTATTTTGGTGATTTTACAAATTGCTTTTTCCAGGTGTAAAGGCTACAAAAATTCCTAAAATACAGAACACTGAAAACATATTAAAGTTTGACATTTGACTTTATATATTTCCATTTTACCCTGAAAGATAACTTAAAAAATAGGACCTTGTTGGAACAGGTCACTTTGCCAATATGAAAAATTGGTGAGTACAAGAAACTGTTTCACTGATATGTGGGATCTCTGCAAATAGTATTTTTTATCTCCTCCAAATCATTAGAAAAATGTTTGAAGATTAAAAATCAAAATAAAATGTGTGGTGGTCCCTAAACTATTTTGAAGGCAGGTAGCTTAGTCTAAGGTAAAATATTTTTTCACTCATAGTAATCATCTTTCCCTCAAATGCCCTTTTAAAAAATGCATGAAACAGTACAATAGCAAGAATCAAAGAGCAGAAACTGTATTTTTCAAGAGCAGAAAAATCTCTAGTGCTGAAAGATATAGTAAAAAGCAGATTTCTTTGGGGACATCCATCAATTAGTTTCTAATCCATTATGAAGATTTCTCTTTTCTATTACGGGGAGAGTCTGCTCCATTTGATGTCACTGTTCCATTCACACCATTTTCTGTTCCTTTTCTAGAAGACCGGCTGCCTTTAGTCACTGATAATTTCCTCCTTACAGGTGGTGCCTGAAAAGTAGAGTGTTCCCTCCACCTTTGAAGCTGGAAATTAATAAACTTCCACATCACGAATGGTTGAGTAATACAAATGGATGCCAGAACAGCAATTCTAATAGCCAACACATTGGAGTTTCCAGTACTGAAATCCAGCTTCTGATTCTCTGCTTTTGCAAGGCCAAAACCAACAGTGAGTACTAAAAGAATTAAAGTCAGAAGTCTTCCCAAAACAAAAAGAACTGCCACAGAGAAAATCCTTTCTGATATTTTCATCACTAAAGTAAAACAGGTGGGAAATGTGGAAAAGAAATTCAACAAAATAATGCAGCACCAGAAGAACAAGTCCTAGATGATTCAGGTTCAAAAGATAAGCTCCAGCTATGTGAAAGAGGTAAAAGACCAATGTAGACAAGCTGATGAGGAATATCTTCTTTTTTGGTTTTCTGGAAATAGAGTTCAGGGAAAGCATGAAACCAGTAAGCCAACTGTGATATGTAGAAAAACTTCATTTGAAATGTCTTGAGGTTATGGGGATAAGCCCTCCACAAGATCCTTGGGTCTGAGATGTATTTTCAGAGATTAGAATGAATGTACCCCAAACACAAGTGAAAAGGTAGAATGCACTAAGCTGACCAGATTCATTAAACTTGCTATGTTTCATTTTGGAGAAGTGCATTCTTCTGTTAATTTTATCCAACACATACTCTTGAATTATGGCATAAATAATTATCACCACTAGCATTTAGAAGAAAACTGTAGCCAAATCTTTGATACCATAATAATAAAGGGACGCTGATTCTGTAGCTTGTTCTTCTGTTGCAGGGAGGGTAACATTGTATTGAAGAGTAACAAAAATGGTAGAAGCCTTTGCTGTTATCTGAGCCATACCTTGCTGAAAAATACCAAAATTAGATACTTTCACGACAAAGAACACCTGAGAAATTTCATGAACACTGAACCAGCACTCCAAACAATTTTATGCAATATCTTAGAAAAAGACGATGAAGGTCACAACTCCATGAGGGCCAATAGAGAGAAGACACCACACAAGGTAAGGCACTAAAGGGAAAGGGGGAAAAATAAGAAAAGAGCCAACAACAATAAAATATCATGGCAAGAATGAGTCAATATCTCTTAATTATAACTATCAATGTTAATGGCCTCAATTCACCAATCAAAAGAAACAGTCAGACAGAATGGATTAAGAAGCAAAACCCAGCAATATGCTGTATGCAAGAAACACACCTAACTCAAAAAGAAATTCATAGACTGAAAGTAAAAGGATGGAAAACAGTTCTCCACACAACAGGAGCCCAGAAAAAAACAGAGGTAGCAATCTTATTTGCAGACAAAGTAGATTTTAAACCAAAACTAATTAAGAGAGACAAAGATGGTCACTACATCCTCGTGAAGGGAACAATCCAAGAAGAGATGACAATCCTAAATATTTATGCACCAAATATGAATGCCCCCAACTATACAAAACAAATATTAATGGACATGAAAAACCAAATAAACAATAACACAATTGTAGTGGGGGACCTCAACACCCCTCTATCGCAAATAGACAGATCATCTAGGAAAAAAATTAACAATGAAATTCTAGAACTGAACCAAGCTATTGAACAAATGGACTTAAGAGATGTTTATAGAGTGTTCCACCCCACAAAATCAGAATACACATTCTTTTCGGCTGCACATGGGTCATTCTCCAAAATAGATCACATGCTAGCTCATAGGGCAAATCTAAGTAAATGTAAAAGAATTGAAGTTATCCCCTGTATATTACCAGACCATAGTGCAATAAAATTGGAGATCAATAACATAAGAAACCACAAAACACCCACAAACACATGGAAATTGAATAACACTCTCCTGCACAACCAATGGGTCACAGAGGAAATTAAAGAAGAAATTAGACAAGTTTCTACAAGTAAATGAAAATGCCAGTACAACATATAGGAATCTGTGGGACACAATGAAAGCAGTTCTACATGGGAAATTCATAGCAGTGAATGCCCATGTTAGGAGAACAGAGAGAACTCAGTTAAATAACCTAATGCAGAGCCTCAAGCTCCTAGAAAAAGAAGAGCATAACAAACCCAAAGCTCGTAGAAGAAAGGAAATTATAAAGATCTGAGCAGAAGTCAATGCAATGGAGACTAAGAGAACAATACAAAAAATCAATGAAGCCAAGAGCTCTTTTTTTGAAAGAATAAATAAAATTGATAAACTTTTAGCCAACCTTATCAAAAGAAGGAAAGAAAAGGCTCAAATCCATGCAATTAAGAATGAAAAAGGTGAAGCCACAACAGAACCAGCAGAAATTCAGAGGATCATCAATACCTACTTTGAGAACCTGTACTCTAATCAAATGGAAAACACAGAAGAAATGGACAGATTCCTAGATACATACAAATTGCCAAAGTTAAATGAAGAAGATATAGAAATTCTAAACACCCCACTAACAATGAGTGAAATTGAAAATGCAATAAAAAATTTACCAACAAAGAAAAGCCCAAGTCCTGATGGGTTCACTGCTGAATTCTATAAGATATTTAAAGAAGAACTATCACCATTACTCTTTAAACTCATCAAGGAAACTGAAAGGGAAGCAAGGGTTCCAAATTCATTCCTGGAAGCAAGTGTTACTTTGATTCCAAAACCAGGGAAAGGCCCAACTCAAAAAGAGAACTACAGACCAATCTCCCTAATGAACATAGATGCAAAAATCCTCAACTAGATACTGGAAAACAGAATACAGAGTGTCATCAAGAAGATCATACACCCTGACCAAGTCGGATTTATCCCAGGGATGCAAGGATGTTTCAACATCTGTAAATCAATAAATGTAATACACTATATTAACAGAGTCAAGGACAAAAACCATACAATCATCTCAAAAGATGCAGAAAAGGCATTTGACAAAATCCAACACCCATTCATGATAAAAATGCTACAGAAAATTGGAATAGAAGGGCTTTATCTCAACCTGATTAAGGTTATCTATGAAAAACCAACAGCCAACATCATACTAAATGGTCAAAAACTAAAAACTTCCATGCTAAAATCAGGAACAAGACAAGGATGCCCACTATCACCACTCCTCTTCAACAAAGTTCTGGAAACATTAGCCATAGCAATTAGACAAGAGAAAGAAATAAAAGGAACAAAGATAGGAAAGGAAGAAGTGAAACTGTTATTATTTGCCGATGATATGATATTTTACATAGAAGACCCAAAAACCTCGGTCAAAAGTCTTCTAGACCTAATTGACAGATTCAGTAGAGTAGCTAGATATAAGGTCAACACTCAAAAAACAATAACCTTCTTATTCGCAAATAGCAGACCCATTGAGAGAGAAATTCAGGAAATAATTCCTTTTATAATAGCATCTAAAAAAAAGAAATATCTAGGAATCAACCTAACAAAGGAAGCAAAAGACCTCTACACTGAAAACTACAGCACTCTGAAGGAGGAGATCAAAAAGGATATAAGAAAATGGAAAGATATCCCTTGTTCCCAGTTGGGAGGAATCAATATAGTGAAAATGGCCATACTTCCAAAATTACTATATAGATTTAATGCAATACCGATTGAAATTCCAACAATATACTTCACAGAACTAGAGAAAACAATCCAAAAGTTCATTTGGAAGCAGAAGAAACCTAGAATAGCAAAAGCAATTCTGGGCAACAGAGACATGGCTGGGGGTATCACAGTCCCCAACTTGAAACTATACTACAAAGCTACTGTGATAAAACAGCATGGCACTGGCAAAGAAACAGACCTGAAGATCAGTGGAATAGATTAGAAGATGCAGAAACAACTCCAGACATACTTAGCCACCTCATCTTTGACAAAGGAGCCAATCGCCCTCATTGGAGAAAAGATAGCCTGTTCAATAAATGGTGTTGGAAAAACTGGATTTCAACCTGCCAAAGATTAAAACTATACCCATACCTATCACCATGCACAGAACTAAGATCAAAGTGGATTAAAGAGCTAAATATCAAGACAGAAACAGTAAACTTGCTGGAAAATAAGTTAGGTAGAACTCTCAATGACATTGGCATAGGAAAAGACTTTATGAACAAAACTTCAGTAGCATGGGAGCTAACAAAAATAATCAACAACTGGGATCTCATCTTATTGAAAAGCTTCTGGACTGCAAGAGAAACTACCAACAGAGCTAAGAGACAACCTACAATATGGGAAGAAATTTTTAGCAGCTGTAACTCAGACAAAGGTCTACTATCCAGAATATATAAAGAAATGAAAAAAATGAGATCCCCCCAAATTCAAAGACCCAATTCAAAAATGGGCATCTGAAATGAACAGACATTTCTCAGACAAACAAGTAAAAACAGCAAATAAATATATGAAAAAATGTTCAACATCACTGGTCATTTGAGAGATGCAGATGAAAACAACACTGAGATTCCACCTCACCCCAGAAAGAATGGCTGCTATCAAGAAATCAACCAATAACAAATGCTGGCAGGGGAGTAGGGAGAAAGGAACCCTTCTCCATTGCTGGTGGGAGTGCAGACTGGTGCAACCACTATGGAAATCAGTATGGAGATACCTCAAAGAACTAGGACTAGAGGTCCCATTGGACCCAGCTATTCCCCTACTGGGTATCTTCCCCAAAGAATTAAAAGAATCATACCGCAGCGATTTATGTGCACTTATGTTTATAGCGGCACAGTTTGTAATAGCTAAGGTTTGGAAACAGCCCAAGTGCCCATCAACTGGAAACTGGATAAAGAAGATGTGGTTTTTATGTAAAATGGCGTACTACTCAGCCAGAAAGAACTAGAAACTGGAGTCATTTATAGCTAAATGGATGCATATTGAGGCCATACTCTTAAGTGAAATAAATAGGACACACATGTGTAAATACCAATAGTATCTCTAGTGTGAGAAACTAAAAGTGTAAGTATGGATGAAAATGATTAAAACGAATAACTGATAATTTGAAATAGGAAAAGGTCCATAGAGTTAGGGGTGGTGGAAGGGGAATGGGAAAGGGAAGAAAGGAAAGGAAAAATTATGAGAAAGAAAAAAAAAATGGAAACAAAGTCTATGAAAATAGGGAAGGTGGAGGGAGTGAAGGGCGCATAGGTAATGGGGGAAAAATAAGAACTAAAATACATCATGTTCAGGTACAAACACCCAATGATAAATGTAAATGCATTGTATACCTAAAATGTACCAATTAACATATAAAACAACAACAACAACAAAAAAAGAAGCCTGAATTCACACCCAATTGTGGTATCGCCTCACCTCACAGCACAGCCATATTCCTGTGGTGCTGTCAGAGGTCTTAATATATAGAAGTTTCTTTACCTACCAACAACTCTTTGTGTGGCTCTGTATCTGTCCTGGGATGTTCTCAGGCTGCTGAAATGTGCTTGGTTAGAACACAGAACACTAGAGGGGTTAATGCTCCTGGAGCAAGGCTCAACCACTGAGGTTTAGAAACTGAAAAATGAACCCTTCATTCCCCTGCCCATCAGTAATTCTGAGGTGTCACTGATACAATGTCTCAGAGGGTCCTCAGAGAGATAGAGTCCTAGGGAAGAATCCCCCATTTACTCACCCTTGCCTGGTGGGATGGTCAAGCTTGACTGTGTCAACTTTGTTGGTTTGGGAACTCTCAAGGGGATTGGTGGAACACATTTCTGATGTGTCTGGGTGGGTGATGTAGGTGTGACTTTGGGGACTGTGTCTGGTCCCTTGCTCTTTCTTCTACGACACTGTTTCTTTGCCCTTCCACCATGATGTTTCTGCCTTAGAGCCAGCTGATCATGCACTGAATCCCCTCAACTGTGAGCCAAATTAAACCTCTCCTCTTTTAGGTGGTGAGTCTGGTTTTGTGTTCAGCAATGGGAAAGGTGACTAGTGTACCTGGTCTTACTTTTTACCCTTTCTTGCTCTCCTCATTTGTTCTTGGTATTTCCTGAGATCACCTTTCAAATACTACCTTGTTCTAGGCTCCACTTTTGGCGAATCCAGACTAAGAGAACTTCTTGACATTGGGAGGCCTTTTATCTGCTGGCTGATGAGAGAATTATGTGGTAATTAGAATGGAAAGTTAAGACAGGTGAGAAAGACATTGCATACATCCAAAGACACTAGAAACACTTTCCCCTTTCAGCACAAACACCCCCACTTCCCAATCCAATGGCTGCGTGGGGAAACAGATTTTTCCAAGTGTTTACACATGTCTCTAAGACAGCCAATTTCAGAATTAGGCTTTCAAGTTGACTAATAGTGCAGGAGTATCTTAGGAGTAATAAAATAAAGTTTAAACATGACCGCATGCCACATAGATGCTGCCCCAAACCAACGAAACTGAATGAGAAATGATATGAAGAAAAATGAGCTTGCTACATCTCATTAGGGATCTACTGCTAGATTTGCATTTGGTTTAATACTCACATGCTGCCACATTATAGCTGAGTCATGACTTCAACTTCCCTTAACAAATTAAAATGCAGTTGAGTACACAGACATCTAGAGTACCAGGCAAACATTAAGGAGAGTCTGAAAACAGAGCAAGTCATCAGCTAGGCCTTGCCTATGGAGCTGAGTGTCTGTGAGCATCTAATTTCCTTCTGATCCTTTGAATGTGTTGTTATTATTAGAGAGAGTAAATGCAAGTGGTATTTCATTAGTTGGGATAAGTGGGTATATCTGCAGGGAAGAAAAATTTGTTAAAAGGAAAAAAAATGACTATAGGTATGTAGAAATGACACCAGGGTTCTCTGATAATGAAAAAGGAAATAACCTCTTCTGTGATTCCTAGTTTCCTGTCATTACCAGAGGACTATTGCCAGCATTTTGCATCACATTTAGTCTTGCAAATAGGACTTATCCTCTCCTGATGAGATAATAGTTCATCTATATCTAAGGTTATAAATACAGTTTAGACTCATTCTTTCCCTTTCAATTTGCTTCCCTCTTCCAATATTATCAGATTCACAGTCAGTTATAAAGGAGATTTATGGTTCCAAACGATCATCTTGTTTTCTTCCTTTCTGCTAATGAGTTGTATAAAATAAGTATGATTTTCCTAATATTCATTTTGAATGTCAGAAATATAGAATTTAGCAAGGAACATCAAAGCGCTATTAATGCTGCAATTTGGTGACAAAACACCCCTCAGTTTTCAAGTGCCTCTTGCTATATTTCTTCATTTCAAAGGATTTATTGTATTATTTCCTTGGCTGTAATGGTTGGGTTCTAGTGTAATAGGCTTATTTTGATATTTTCTCCACAGTTTAAGTTATTTCAATAACAGCTAACTCTACCTTTGAATGATGCTCAGCAAACAGGAAAACAGTGGGTGGTCCATTTTACCTTTCCTTCTCAGCTCCTTTAAGGGATCATTTCATCATTGACGAGTGCGTGAGATGTCTGAATACAAACTTAGATGAAAGCCCTTTCCCCTCTCTCTCAGAAAAACTGTGGCTTCCTGGCTATCCCCACCATGAAAGCTTGAACTTCTAAGGTGTGAATGTCAGCAGTGACCCAGATTGGGAGAAGGGGTCAAATATGCCTACCTCTCAGCGTCAGGCAAGGACTGAAAGTATTTTGGTTTCTAACCACTAGGTAAACTGCACTTTAGATATAAGGGAAGGGTGAACAGCTTTTGTGACCATTCTTACTTATTCATAATCTTCCAGATATCCTCCTCTTCATCTTGTGAATTGCTTAGGATTTTACTGGTGTGTGATAACAACAGTGGACAGAGATACAATACATTTGATTCAACCATTTGTAACTCTTGAATAGATACAGAGTCTAGACAAGACCATCTTTTCTGGACTACCTTGCAGGCAAGGGACAAACAGATGTTAAATGTGTTCCTAAAGAAGCATTAAAGGTGATTTTTCCCTGTTACCTAGCTTCTCATGCTTATGCCCTGGGAAGTTTGAATAGCAGAAGTAAGTTCTGTATGTCTATCTCAGGGAGGCAGTTGCAAGTCTCCGAAAGACCATTTATATTTTCATGCATCCAAAATTTGGAGACTCATAGTGCTATAGCCTATAAAATTAGGTATCTAAGGATCTTTAAATAAGTTGGAGAACTTTGAAATTTCCCTTTTGTTGCAAATATGTTAAGACAATGTTTAAGGACATTTTTACAGTGATAAAAATGTTAAATACTGTGATACATATCATTTCTTTATATTTAATTTTTTAGAAAATTAGTCATTGATCAGAAACATAATATTGAACCAGTGGTAGCAACTTCGCCTGGACTGGTGGTTCATCAACATCCAAGCAACATTGGGTTATAGGAAGACCTTCATCTCAAGAATTTGCTTTTTGAAATCAGTGGTGATAGTTTGCTGTTTGACCTCTACAGTTGACCTTTATTCTATTCTCAACACACCAGCCAGAGTGATCCTTCTAATGAGGTCAGAGAGTGTCACTCTGCTACTCACAACCTCCAGTGGTATCTCATTTCATTCGGGGTAAAAGCTAGTTGAAATGCGAGCTGCCTACCCAGTTTCCAATGATCATGTTTTCACATGATCTCCAGTTTTCCAGATTAAATTGTTTATTTCTCTTCCACTTGCAACCAAATCATACACCAATGATATATATTTCACAGTTTTTATGACAGTGTTTAACTCCTCTATTTTATTAGTTATTATAGCATTTGTTGTTCCAAGAGAAAAGCATAACATATCTGTGCCTTAAAACAGACAAGTTTACTTTTTGCTGCCATTGTCCTTTGAGTCTCTTCCTGAATGGACAGCCTACCTCGTGGTCAATTAGGAACTCAGCCTCCTTTACTCTGTAGGTCCTTCTGTGTCTCGTTCTTGGAGTCTCCTCCTTCATGCAGGGAATGAAGAAAAGTTAGATGTCAGATTGCGCTACAAGATTTTCTGCCCACATTCTACCTGCCAACACTCAGTCATTTGGTCTTCCTGTGCCTAGGAGGAAGAGAAAATAGGTTCACTGACCAGCTAGTAGCTGCCATTCTTTCCCTTAGTTATTGGATCATATGGGCTATTACATTATTCCTCGTTTCCCTGTGCTTCTACATAGCCATCATGGTTGGGTGTTGTGTTATGTTCCTTTTGGGTGGAAAGGATGGATTAAATCTCTTGGACAAATGTGGTTCACATAACTGGGGCACTTACTAGTCGTGTGCCTTTAAGTGCTTTAATCTCTCCTACTGTCAGCATTTTCAACTGTCAAGACAGGTATAGAAGACTTTGCCTTAGGAGATGGTTTAATAATGTATCAGAGAACAGAGTAGTAGAGGTTAGCAGCACAGATCTTGGAGCCAGACTGCTTGCATTTCGATCCTTGCTGTGTCTTATTTGCTAGATGATCTTGGATATGCTTCAGTTTTTTCATAAATGGGAATCAAAATATTGTCTACCTCACAGAGGTTTTTTGGGGGAATTAAATGAGTTTACCTATGAAAGACCTTATTCTAGTACCTGAAACAGAGTAAGAGGTATATATGTGTTAGCCTTCATTCCAGAGTATCTGATGCATATTCAGGTTCTTGGTAAGTGGTATTCTTTCCAAGTTGCTGCTTGCTATGGTTTATTCTTCCTAGAAACTCTCAAAAAGTAAAAATATGCATAGATCCACCCAAGGGCTCCTCAAGGATGAGATTTCAAGCATTTTAATGTGATGTCAAGGAGCTGTCTGTGTAGCAAGTCTTGCCAAATGAGCACTTGCTTTGATGATTTCAGTGTTAGTTCTGAGTCCTGGATGTAAATGCCCAAGAGAGGACCTTTTCCAGGTCTCTTTGAACTGATTTTTAAAAATGTGTGATATAAGGTTAAATAGCACGTGACTCACTCCCAATTCAGGGTGCACAGTGGAGACAGGAGGTTATTTGGGGTATCAGGCTTATCTTAGTAGAAGGTTACAGACTTAAAAATTGTTTAAAGAGAAATATAATTACAATAATGGGACAACATAATGGGAAATCAATGCTATTAATGTAACTGGTAATTACTGCATTAGAACATTTATCTAAATCCCTTCCCCTTGAAACTAAAAACATGAAATTAAGTCACCACAGTAGACAATTCATGTAGAGGGACTCAGGGATTTTGGATTACTCTGGAAAATCTGCCTGAAACAATTTGCTATTGTACCAAACACTAGGCTGGACCTTCTTGGTTGCAGGGACAGAGTGTGAAATAGAGGACTTATGTTTTCACTCCATTCATTATCAGTCAGTTTGAGACCATGGATTCTGGGTGGTAAGGTCTTAATGCTGTTTGAAATGGACTTTTTCACCTGCCCTTGAAAGTGTTGGCTTTTTAGACGTAGAATGTCCTTTGAAAGTCTCATGTGTTCAGAGGTGAAGCTTTTGGAAGGTGATTAGACCATGGGGGCTGTACACATATTAGTGGGGTAATGCATTGATGACTTCATAGCTGAATGTGCTGGTAGGAAGTGGGACCTTCTTGGAAGAGGTGGGCCACTGGGGGCATGACCTGGAATGGTATCTTCTTGTCCCCAGCTCCTCCCATCTCTTTTTGCTTCCTGGCTGCCAAAGGATGAGCAGTCCTTCTTCTGACATGCCCCTCACTAAGCATTTCTGCCATGGAACTAAGCAATTATGGACTGACTACTCTGAAACTATGAGCCAACATAAACATCTCCTCTATATTGAAGGTGTTGGGTATTTTGTTACAGTGATGGGAAGGTGACTCATACTTTGTATCTTTTTGAAAATGTCACAAAGTTAGGATTCTGAGTGTTGTGTTTGCTCTCTGGGAAGGTGAGGGCAAAGAGCTTGGACCATTCTGTGATTGTTTCATGTGAAATGGAGTGTAGCATTCCTGGAAGATAGACTATGATTCCACAATGAGGAGAAGGTATTGTGGCAACTTAAAGGCCCTGGGAGGTGGAGTCAAAGACCAGTATTCTGATTTGAGGTACCTGGGTACAGCAAAGACTCTGGTCTCCTTGGTGTCAGTATAAATTTAGGTAAGAGCCCAGGGTATACCACTAGAGGTGGTGGGAGAGAAATCTGTAGGTAAGTTGTAGAGCCAGGATCCAAGAGTAGGAATCTTCTATTTTGCATTATCGATTATCCATTCTAATCATCGGTACATTTTAGGTATACAATATAATGACATTCATTGTTGGAAATTTGCACTTTTACATAATTTTTCTTGGTTCTTACTTTTCACCCTTGCCCAGCCCTCCCTTCAACCCCTCCATTCCTCACTATTTACAAAGATTTTGCTCCTATTTTTCCATTTTCTCATATTAATTCCATACCCTTCTTTCCTTTCCCCTACCCTTCCCACGTCCTTCCCCTTTGCCCCTTTTCTTCCTATTTCACATTACCTATTATACATTTTAGTCCTTATTTACACTTTCAGTTTCTCACACCAGAGAAGCTATTCGGTATTTATACATGTGTGTCCTATTTATTTCACTTAAGAGTATTGCCTCAATGTGCATCCACTTAGCTATAAATGTCTCTAATTTCTCATTTTTTATGGCTGAGTACTACTACATTGGGGTAGGGGTAGTGGGAGGGGTAGGGGAAAGGAAAGAAGGGAAAGGAAAAATGATGAGAAATGTACAAAATGGAAATAAAGTCTTTGTAAATAGGGAAGGGTGGAGGGGGGTGAAGGGAGGGCTAGGAATGGGGAAAAAATAAGAACCAAGATGCATCATGTAAAGGTACAATTCCCAATGAGAAATGTAATTGTGTTGTATACCTACAATGTACCAATAAAAGAAAAAAAAAAGAATAGGGATCTCAGAACCCTCAGCCAAATAATAGAGATGGGAGTTTTAAAAAATTGTAGAAATGTATATATCACATAATTTACATTTTAACACCTTTAAGTATACTGTTCAATAACATCTTTAAGTATACATTGACAAAATTGTGCAACTATAACTATTATCTATTTCCAAAATTTTTTCCATCACCTCAAACAGACTCTAACAATTACGCAGTAACTCTTCATTATTTTCTTTTCTTTTCAGCTCTTGATAATCTCTAATCTACTCTACTCTGTGCTCCTTTGGCTTGGGTTGACTCTACAACTGGTTGATCTTTTCTCTATATAGGCACCTGTCACTCAAGGGCCACTACTACTTTTACTTACTGTATACTGTAATAGCTTCACCGGTATCTCTGAGGCTAATGCAAAACCTTTCCTTCTAGTGTTTCATTTTTGCATTCTTAAAGTACTTTATTCCCTGCTTGTATTTCTGGAATTTGCCTTTTTCACTTACTCACCCGTCTGGATTATAAACTCTTTGGCAACCATCGTCTTTTTGTTGCTCATCTTTGTGTTCCCTGCAGGGCCTACTATATTTTCCTCCTGTACATAGTAGGTTCACGAGACTTGTTAAATTGTATCCAATCAAATCATTTGCCTCCACAGTATTAGTTCTATTTTGACTTCTCTGTCATATGTTGACATTTTAATCTCACTGCCTGTCATTTAGTAAATCCTTAGAGATTTTGTTCAAATAAACACTTTTCAGAATGCTCCAAACCTTCATACCCATGCCATGTAGCTTTTACAGTGTCTTGCAAAGTTTGCAATGTTTCAATTGTTCTCTCTGCACTAGTTTGTTAGCGTTTTGGCTTCCTTGTGTCCCCAGACACTGTGGGATCGGGTAGGAAGTCAGAGGCCACATTTATCCTCACTTTCAAAAACTCATTATGTTCCTAAACTTTGGAGTGCAGTGGTAATGAGCCATGGTTCTAGGAAGCGGATCCAGCTCCGACTCCTCCTCACTGTCCGGGTGGGAACCTCTATGGTACTTAAGTGGGTGATGGGATTTAGAAGGTAATGACGTTTCCGGCAATTAAATTGTGTCCATGGCAGTCGCTTGCAATCCTGCAGGAACAATTAGAAGGAATCCTCTGTCATTTGGCACAATGAGATATGAACATTTTGTAACGGGCTAATTAGTGTAGTTATCATTTTTTAGCCAAAAATGCCAGCGTGTAGGATTTAATTAGTCTGCCCTAGGATTATAAGATAACTTCTTAGTTTAGTCAGTCTGTCAGCATTTTCAGGATTTGAAAAGATGCCAGGAACTATCACCTACACACTTGGATAAACTTTTAAACAATTCTAGAAAAATTACTATGCAGAGCAAGTCAAGTTTCCAGAAATAAAAACTCCTGGGTTAGGTGGGTAGTGGAGTTGCGATCAAAGCAATATGTGGTTAGTGGAAAGTAGAAAAAAAAATCTAGTCTTGATGTTTTGTTGTTCTTATTTCTACTTTGAGGACTTAAGTGGCTCAGACAAGATGGTCTCTGACTTAGGCTTCTTAGCTTTCTAATATCAGCATGTGACTCTAGCTAGTTAAGCTACATCATAATTTATTGAGAGGATATTGGGTAAGGCGCAGAACTGAAGACTCTTAGTAGCTTAGCCATTGAAGTAGGGGGCCAGAGAAGTTTCGGATGGAGATAGTAAGAACTAGTGGACCATCTCTTTAGGCTTTTGCTGGTAGAATGAATATGGGGCAATTAGTTTCAGTTCTTTCAATTTGCCAGGGAGAGTTGGGTTGGTATATCCTGGGTTATTCAATGGGTTGATGGGTGTATCTCCGCCAAGTCATGTCCACTTGGAACCTCAGACTGTGATCTGATTTAGAACACGTGTTCTTGCAGATACAATTAAACGAAGGATTAAGATGTAAGCATACTGGATTAATTGGACCTTATATCTAGTGAGAGTACTCTTACAAGAGATAGCAAAGGAAGAGAGACCAAGAGAGAGAAAACATGATGTAAAATGGAAGCAGATACTGGAGCGATATGTCAAGGGCCGAGGAACACTAAGATTTGTGGTCATTTGTTTCAGTGCCTGTAGGGAGTGAATACAGGTCATGTTCCTTTTCTGGGAGAAGCAGGGCACCTTAATCGACAGCTTAATTTTAATGCAATGCCATGACATAGAGGAACTTCCCACAAGAAAATACAGTGTTGTCATCAAAGAAAAGCACCAGGATGATAGGCAGAAATGTCAGGACACATTACAAATCACAAAAGAGCTGCCGTTGCTTTGATGCTTTCACGGGGCTACTGGGAGACAAGGATGGGAAATGTGCTGTGGCTTGCATTTGCCTTGAGTGGGATTTGAAGCCCACTACTGGATTTTCCAAGTTTTGAGGAGAAGTGTGCTGGTGAAGGTGGAGAATGGAATAACAGAGGCAATGTGTGTAACACGCAGGACTCATATATATGGGTCAGGAAGAGCTGGAAATGAATGAAAATTTACTGTTGTACTAATTGAAAGCAGCTTAGAATAATGATCTCAAACTCACTCTTGACTGGGACATTGTGAAAAATCTAGGTTGAGGATAATCAAAAGAACAAGTTCAACCCCTCACACAGAGAAATCATGATGGGCTGGATAGAAATCTTTGCCCTCATTTGGGTGATTCTGTATTTCCTTCCACTTAAATTATTAGGTGTTTGGCATCCAGAAAGATATATTTGTGTTTGTTTCCGTTGCAACTTTAACAATAAAAATAACTAATATTTATTGGAGACACGAGCTGATAAGTATGCTAAATATGTTCCATATACATTATCTTTTTTATTCCTCAAACAATTAAATGTTGTTGATATTGCTGGAAAGTGATTTTTAGGTGTGGAAATGGAGGCTCAGATGGGTAAAGTAATGTGTAGGGTCGTATAACTGGTAGGTGATTTAGCTTTTGTACATATCTTAATGTACAGGTCGTTTCATTAAAGAGTTGTCATCTTTCTTTGGCATTGTTATAATCTTTCCCTCCAAAGCCCGAAGTCTTGCTCATGTGGCATATTCTTGGACACTTTGAAATGTCAGTGAAATAACCAGAACTTCCTTTGTGCCACGAAGTGTACCATGTGCTAAGCTGGTCTCTTTCCTGTTGGGGAATATGTATAACACAAACTGGTTTAGCTAGACTGAAAATCAATCACCAAGGCCACTGACAATGCTAAAAAGAAAAAAAAATCAAAAGCAGTTAGCATACAAATGAAAGTGATTCCCTATAACTGTATGTGGGACAAATTTCGTGAACCACACCAATAAATCAAGGCTGCTGAGGCTCACTTATAAAGGAAGACAAATCGAACAGTTTTCCTGTTACAAACAAGCTGTTTTGTACTATGTATCTATCAGCCAGTTATTCCAGTCTAATTTAAGAATGTGCAAGTAAACATGGCCAAATATACTTAAATACACAAGCACTAAAAATTGCCAAGTACTGCTCTGCATCAACACAGCCGGATCATGCTTGGAATCTTTCGAGTGCCTTTTGCATAACTGTAATTAGAAATTCCTTGCTATAAAACATAGTCGGCAAGAACATTTCTCATCATTTTATTTTTTCCTCCCTTCATTCTCTGAGTTATATTTTGCCTGTTTGCTAATGGTAGATTTCTTGACTTCATGGGTTCCGCTGTTGGAAGGATGGTGTTGAGTGATTTCCCTGCTGGAATTTTATAGCTACTGATGAAGCCGAGAGATAACGTGGCTTCTGGCTTCCATTTTCCCAAGAAGCAGGCTGACCACCAGGTCTAGGGACTCTCATAAGTGTATATGTAATTTGTATCATGAGATGGGGACTGAAAATCAGTAAAAGGGATGCTTTTCTTGACTGGTGTTAGGCTCTTCTAACCATCTCAGGTTTGAACCAAGACACGCAAGTGTCCTGGGCAGGTTCAAAGATGGGCAAGAGAATTTAGGGACGTAGCTTCACACTGGTGCTAGCAAATATTTATTCAACATATGCAGAGCCATGGGAATGTTGGAAGTGGAGGACAGTTGACAGTCGCCCTGAGCCTCTCTTCTGTTCCAAGAGGTCTACCCCTGGTCTCAGTGTTTTCCAGACACTGTGGGAAGGCACTGTGGGTTAGGTCTAAGAACAGACCTCTGGAATCCACCTGCCTGGCTTCAAAGGTCAGCTTTTTCACAGCATGACTTGTTCCCTTCGGTAAGTTACTTAATTTCTACAGAAAGGTAGACAAAGGTTTACCTTTCCCCTCTTAGAGTCACATAAGAAAGGTTAACAGGAGAAAAAATCATACAGATTTTTATGTAGATGGGAGCCCTACTCAGGGTTAGGAGGACCCAAAAAAGTGCAAAACCTGGTTGCTTATATTGTAGTTTGAAAAGAGAAAAGCAATTGGGAAAAAAGAACTAAAATGCATGCAGAGGGAAAGGAAGATGAGAGCTATTTTAACAAGTTCTGTTTGCACAAATTTGTCTCAGCCTCCATCCATTTCCCATATCTGATGACAAGAATGTTTCCTTTCTCTTGCTACAAGGAGGGCAACATTTTAATTTTTCAGTACTAGAGATTAAACCCAAAACTTTCACAGTGAGCTAAATCCTCAGCCCTTTTGGTCTTTTATTTTGAAACAAGTTTTTTCTAAGTCACTAATTTGCCCAGATTGGGCTTGAATTTGTGATCTCCTGCCTCAGTCTCCCAGAGTGCTGGGATTATAGGTATGTGCCACCAGACTTGGTTAGACTATTACTTTTGAATCTCTTATTTTTTAAATCCTTCTGGTTTAAAATATGCCAGATTTGGGGGTGCAGTCATTTTCCGTATATCTCAGTCACCTTATTCTGAATGTACATAAATAATGTTATCTAATTTAAAGGGTTGTTTTGAAGTTTAAAAGAGATAATTCATGTAGATAATTTATTAAGATGGTTTCTGGCACATAAGGATCCTACAAAAATATATAATCCATTGTTATGACCCAAACAAGAATTAGTGAATTAGGGACCATCCATTGGTTTTACCTGCCCAGTATAAATCTCCTTCTAACAGATATATGGTTTGGTTTTCTTCAGGGGAATAATCCTTTGTCCAGGCTCAGGCAATGTGGTTTGGTTGGACAATTCTCCTCTCCCCTTTTCTCAACTCCAGAAGTGGCCTTGAGAAATGACTCTGAGCAATTAGCCTCCTGACCTCACTTATTACCTGCAGGTCAAGGATAGGATTGTGACCCAAAGTTCATCCTGGGAGTTTGGCAGAGCCTTGTGCAGGAAAAGCCGAGGTCAGTAGGAGGTAAGATGCCAGCCTGGAGGTGACAGGGGCTGATGTGTGGGTGGAGGCTGCCTGAGAGGGAAGCCAGGACAGGGAGAGGCAGAGCAGAGATATGGAGCACGAGAGACTGCATCTTGGGGACCTCCTTGAAGCCAGAGCTGCAAGTACACTGTCCCAGCATTGGCTCAAGTAAATGTCCTTTTGCTTGAGCTAGTTTGGTTTATTTCTGACTTAAGACTAGGGTGAGCACATGTCCTTGTTTGTTTCCTACTGTCCTTGTTTACACTTGGGATCCCAGCATAATTATTAAGAGCCCATATCACCCTCAGACGTATCTGATTGGAGAATAGATTTTATGGGCACTTTATTTAAAACCAAAGAGTCCAGACAAATAAAGCAACACAAGAGCACTGCCCTGTACAATCCCACTTCCCAGCAGCTTCTTGAACCAGTCGGCACGTCCTGTCCCAGGCTCTCCTGGACAGACTGCTGGTGAATACCCACCTCTCTCCCTCTTCGTTATCTAGTGATGACGACACTTTTTAGATTGGCACCTACCACATGATCCCCTTATTCCAGTGTTGACCAGAATTTAACGATATTTATGATCCTTTCTTGTCCTGGTAAGGAAAAGCTGGACTTTTCCAGTTAAACAGTTAGCTCCCCTCACCTCTCTCTGTCTCTCTGTCTCTCAGTCTCTATCTCCTTTTTGAATTTTTACCCATATGAGTAGGAAGATCTTGTGTCATTGTGGGATATATGTATGGAGGAGTAGGAGATTTAAGTTACTTAGGTGAAAAATATGCTTGTTTAGGCAACATGGCTTAATAACAATATCCACAGTTGATATTTTTTGTACATGTACTTTTGCCAAGCCTAGGGCTAAATACTTTATGTGCGTTTTATCATACAATCCTCATAGAGACATGCTGAAGTATGTCCCATTAGCTGAAACATTTTTTAGATGAAGAAATTAAAGCAAATGCTTGGCAGAATCAGAATTCACTCAGTTCTGTTGGATCTCAAAGCCTTGACCTCTCACGGCAATGTTTCTCTGACCACTTTGTGTGTGGGAAGAATCCTTCACCTTAAGGCAAAAGCCCTGGTTTCCATTTCCCTATCTGACCTTAATGGTCCTTATTTACTTATTTGACAAATGAGAGATTAGATTAAATGGTTCTGGAGGATTTTTGGGCCCAAAGATTTTTTGATTTTAGGTATTGTGGCATGGGGTTGAGAGTTCAACCACCTTTCCTCCCTTCCTTCTTTTTCTTTTTTGAAAATTGTTTTTCAGTAGTGGGAATTGAACCCAGTGATGAACTAAGCTACATTTCCAGTCCTTACATGTTTTTAAGGAAAAGGTCTCACTAAGTCACTGAATTGCCTAGGCTGGCCTTGAACCTGTGACCCCCTGCCTTAGTCTCCCAGAGTGCTGGGATTACAGGCACTTTCTACCATGCCTGTCTAGTTCAATTTCTCTTTAATGCCTGTAGGTCTTTATTTTCCTTTTGGAGCAATTCATTCTATCACTAACACCTCATGTCACCAAGGCTCCCAACTGCATATCAAGAATACAAGAGAGGGGGTGGTTAGTGGGGGTGATGAAGGAGAAGAATTTCCTTCTGCTAGATATTTAGAAAATGGGAAAATTTGCATTGAAAGTATATTATTAGTAGTAGGAAATAATGATTAATGTCATTTCATGTTCTTTTCACAAGTCATGATGGATAATGAACAATGATAACACTATGCATGATTGCTGATCTTTGTGACATTCAAAACAGATTCAGAATTCTTATTCCATATACAAAACTCAGTTAGGGCACTATATTAAATTCAAACTTAGGGATCAGATTTAAAATTCAAATGCATATCGCTTTTGCATATCTATTTTGACACAGTATTATAAATTACTCACTGTAATATGAATTAAAGATAGTCTTTTGTACAATGGGGGAAATGTGAAATGAAATCCTATTTAAATTTAAATCTTTTTCTGATATTCCCCCTCCATTGCCCCCAATATATCTGCTAATTATCAAAAGTGCTGCTGTTTAAACAGTGATTTTTTTCATTCACATTTTATCATTTTCTGCTGGCAGCAACTGCCAGGAATCAGTGTTGATATCTTGAATCATGATTATTTCATTGTGATGTTCTTAAATGGAAGAACTTTAATAGCACTTTGTCCTGTCTCCATTTTGGTATTTACCTAGTGCACATGGCATAGAGAGGGCTGATACCACAGAGAACAGAGCAGTAAATGTGCTTCTAAGTACATTACAATAGAGCCAGTGAAATGTCCAAAATGACAAATTAAATTTAATGTTTAGGTGCATTGTCAGTTTGTTTGGGGGTGAGAAGTAGCACTCTTTACTAACCTGATAAAATTAATCAGATTTTAATTACTCAGTGTGCAACCTGGACTTTTAGCACATTTATGCTGGTAATCACTGGGGTATCGCAATCCAAAGAGCTGAAAATTTTCATTTTCTAAACTGTCTGTTCATCATTTTTGGAACTTCTAATATATATCTCTCTATATAATATGTAAAAATATAAATATATATATATATATTTTTTTGCAACCTGATTTCTTCAATGACATCAGGTTCCCTATGGGGTTTTCTTTTTAATAGAGGGGGAAATTTTGCTATTTTTTTTAAACAAATGAAGGTGATGTCAATCTCAGCTGCTTAGGCTCTGAGATTGTTTATCCTGTATTGTAGGATGAAGTCATGTGAATCCAAATATTGTGGCTTTCATCAGCTGGGGAAGCTTCCGAGGTTAAGGGTGCCATTTATCACTACAGAGATGGAGCCTGATATTTTGGCCTTATTAATGTGGTACCAGAACAAAGCAAGGAAACCTCAAACCTACCTTAGCAAAACAACCAAACCCGTGAAAAAAGGGCAGGAAAAAACCATCTGAGGTGCTTTCAATAAACTTTTATTATTGAACTTAAAAGCCTTTTTAAAAATTGCCAGAAGCTTCCCATCTTTGTGATAGTGTTTAGGATGTCCCAGTTCTGAATGCTGGCAAAGTTACAATGCAAGGTCAGTAGAGATAAGGAAATTCAGAATTGCATTCTTTTTTTTTCCGTGCTTCCTCAATTCCTGAGGGTCCTTGAAGTCAACTCTGGACTAATCAATGAGAAGTTACAGAGAATATGAATTTTTCAAAATCAATAATTTGTATAATAATTACACAAACATATTACAAAAGCACGGTGATGCATAGGTAAGCAAACCCCAGGAACATGGTGTTATCTTATAAAAATATATATAAAAATCTTATATTTTGCTCTGGTTTGGGATAATCCTGAAGTTCAAGAGAAAGAATGGCAGATTTTCCTCTAATTTATGAATGTTAAAAAAATGAACACACACCTTCTTTAAAAGCCAAGTTATTAGTGAGTATAAACATTTAAAGGAATCTTTTTTAAAATTAATTTTATTGGTATATTTTAGATATACAATATAATGACATTCATCATTGGAATTCTGCACATTACATAATCTCTCGGTTCTTATTTTTTTTTTGGATATCCTTTTATTGGTACATTTTAGGTAAACAATATAATGACATTCATCATTGGAGATATGCACCTTTACATATGCTCTTGGTTCTTATCTTTTCCCCCTTCCCCTGACCTTCCTACAACCCCTCCATCCCTCCCTATTTACAAAGACTTTGTTTCCATGTTTTCATTTTCTCATATTAATTCCATTCCCTTCTGTCCTTTCCCCCACCCCTCTCACTTCCCCCTCTCCTTTGCCCCCTTTCTTCCTATTTCACATTATCTATTATACCTTTTAGTCCTTATTTACACTTGCAGTTTCTCACACTAGAGAAACTATTTGGTATTTACACATGGGTGTCCTATTTATTTCACTTAAGAGTATCATCTCAATGTGCATTCATTTAGCTATAAATGTCTCTAGCTTCTCATTCTTTATGGCTGAATAATACTCTGTTTTATAAAAAAAGGACATATTATTTATCCAGTCTCCAGTTGATGGACAACTGGGCTGCTTTCAAGTTTTATCTATTACAAATTGTGTTGCTATGAACATGGGTGCACATATATCACTGTGGTATGATTCTTTTAATTCTTTGGGGAAGATAGCAGGCAGGGGAATAGCTGGGTCGAACAGGACCTCCAATCCTAGTTCTTTGAGGTATCTCCATACTGATTTCCACAGTGCTTGCACCAGTCTACACTCCCACGAGGAGTGGAGTAGGGTTCCTCTTTCCCCACAGCCCTGCCAGGATTTCAATTGCGATTGCATTGAATCTATATAGTAGTTTTGGAAGTATGGTCATTTTCACTATGTTGATCCTTCCTACCCAGGAGCAGGGAATGTCTTTCCATTTTCTGACATCATCTTCAATCTCTCTTTTCAGAGTGCTATAGTTTTCAGAGAAGAGGTCTTTGATTTCTTTTGTTCGGTTGATTCGTAGGTTTTTCAGTCCTTTGGGTGCTATTATGAAAGGAATTATTTGCCCTATTTCTCTTTCAGTGAGTCTGTCATTGGTGTAGAGGAAAGCTATTGATTTTTGTGTTTTGACCTTGTATCCAGCTACTTTACTGAATTTGGTTATTAAGTCTAGAAGACTTTTGGTGGAGTTCTTGGGGTCTTCTATATAGAGTATCATGTCATCTGCAAATAATGACAATTTGACTTCTTCATTTCCTATCTTTATTCCTTTTATTGCTTTCTCTTGTCTAATTGCAGTGGCTAATGTTTCCAAAACTATAATAAACAGAAGTGGTGATAGTGGACATCCTTATCTTGTTCCTGATTTTAGTGAGAAGGATTTCAGTTTTTGACCATTTAGTATGATATTGGCTGTTGGTTTTTCATAGATAGCTTTTATCAGATTGAGATAAAGACCATCTATTCCAATTTTTTGTAGGGTTTTTATCATAAATGCGTGTTGGATTTTGTCAAATGCTTTTTCTGCATCTATTGAGATGATTGTATGGCTTTTGTCCTTGGCTCTATTGATATAGTGTATTACATTGATAGATTTGCCTATGTTGAACCATCCCTGCATCCCTGGGATGAATCCCACTTGATCAGGGTGTATGATCTTCTTGATGATCTTCTGCATTCTGTTTGCCAGTATCTTATTAAGGATTTTTGCATCTATGTTCATTAGTGAGTTTGGTCTATAGTTCTCTTTTTCGGTTGGGTCTTTCTCTGCTTTGGGGATGAAGGTGATGCTTGCTTCCAGGAATGAATTTGGGAGTATTGCTTCCCTTTCAATTTCATTGAAGAGTTTAAACAGTAGTGGCAGTAGTTCCTCTCTAAATGTCTTGTAGAATTCAGCAGTGAAGCCATTAGAACCTGGGCTTTTCTTAGTTGGTAAGATTTTAATTATGTTTTCAATTTTATTGATTGATATTGGGTTGTTTAGAATTTTTAGGTCTTCTTCGTTCAACTTTGGTAATTCATATGTGTCTAGGAATCTGTCCATTTCTTCTGAGTTTTCCATCTTATTGGCATATAGGTTGTCAAAGTAGATGTTAATGATCCTCTAGATTTCTGCTGGGTTTGTTTTAATTTCATCCTTTTCATTCCTAATTGCATGGATTTGGGCCTTTTCTTTCCTTTTTCTGATAAGGTTGGATAAGGGTTTTTCAATTTTGTTTATTTTTTCTAAGAATCAACTTTTGGGTTCATTAATTTTTTGTGTTGTTCTCTTAGTCTCCATTGCATTGATTTCTGCCCTGATCTTTACAATTTCCTCCCTTGTATGAGCTGTGAGTTTGTCCTGCTCTTCTTTTTCTAGAAGCTTGAGGTTCAGGATCAGGTTGTTTAATTGGGCTCTGTCTGTTTTCCTAATATGAGTATTCAATGCTATGAATTTCCCTCATAAGCCTGCTTTTATTGTGTCCCATAGATTCTGGTATGTTGTATTGACATTGTTATTGTCATTTAATTGAAGGAACTGTCTGATTGCTTCTTTAATTTCCTCTGTGACCAATTGGTTATTCAGAAGTGTGTTGTTCAATTTCCATGTGTTTATGAAATTCTTGTGGTTTCTTTTGCTATGGATCTCCAATTTCATTGCACTATGGTCTGATAATACACGGGGTATAATTTCAATTCCTTTGCACTTACTTAAACATGTTCTATGAGTGAGTATGTGCAGCTGAAAAGAATGTGTAATCTAATTTTTTGGGGTGGAATACTCTGTAAACATCTGTTAAGTTCATTTGTTCAAGAGTTCGATTGAGTTCTAGTATTTCATTATTTATTTTTTGTCTAGATGATCTATCTATTTGTGACAATGGGTTATTGAGGTCCTCTACTATTATTGTATTAGTGCTTATTTGATTTTTCATGTCTGCTGGTATTTGTTTTATATAGTTGGGCGTACTAGTGTTTGGTGCATATATATTTATGATTGTCATCTCTTCCTTTTGGATTGTTCCCTTTACAAGGATGTAATGTCCTTCTTTGTCTCTCTCAGTGAGTGTTGGTTTGAAATCCACTTGATCTGCACAGAGGATAGCTACTCCTACTTTTTTGGTGGTTCCTATTGCATGGAGTATTGTTTTCCACCCTTTAACTTTCAGTCTATGAGTTTCTTTTTGAATTAAGTGTGTTTCTTTTCTTTTCATTTTTTTTTTGTTACTGGGGATCAAACTTGTCAACTTGCGCTTGCGAGGCAGGCAACAGAACCACTGAGCTAAATTCCTGGCCTCAAGTGTGTTTCTTGTATGCAGCATATTGTTAGATCTTGCTTCTTGACCCATTCAGCAAGTCTATTTCTTTCTATTGGTGAATTGAGACCATTAACATTGATGGTTATAACTGATACATATTGACATATCATTGTCATGACGGTTTTTTTTGTGGGATTCTCCCTCTTTGCTTTAATTTCTTGTTGGGCCCAATGGATTCATTCTGCTGGGCTTTTTGGGCTTGTCTTCCTCATTGTCTTTTCCTAAGATATTGTCTAAAATTTTTTGGAGTGCTGGTTTGGTATTCTTGAAGTTCTTAAGGTGCTCTTTGTCATGAAAGTATCTTATTTCTCCATCAATTTTGAAAGATACTTTTGCAGGGTACATCAATCTGGTTTGGAGGCTGTTTTCCTTTAGGACTTGAAATACATTACTCCAAGCTCTTCTTGCTTTGAGGGTTTGCCTTGAGAGTCTGCTGTGAATCTGATGGGCTTTCTTTTGTATGTGATTTGTTTCTTTTCTCTAACTGCTTGTAGAATTTTGTTTTTCTGTTGGGTTTCTGGAATCTTAACTATTATATGCCTATGTGTCGATTGTTTTTTGATCAAGCTTACTTGGAGTCCTATATGCCTCACTTATCTGTATGTCAAATTCTTTTCCCCTGCTTGGGAAGTTTTCTGCCATCACTTCTGTGAACAGGTTGTTTATGTCATTTGCACTCTCTCCTGTTTCTTCATTGACTCCAATCAGTCTTATGTTATTCTTCTTTGCATTGTCTAGCAGCTGCTGAATTGATTTCTCATGGTTCCTTACTATTTTAAAGTAATTTTTCTTTTCCTTGTCACTAATTGCAATCTTATCTTCTATATCTGAAATTCTGTCCTCACATTGGCTCATTATGCTGCATAAACTTTCAGTGGTGTTTTTAATCTCCTGGAAACCTGTTTGTGTCTGATTTATGGATTCCATTTATTTCCTATGTTGGGATTCCATCATGTTCCTAAGGCCCTCTATTTTTTTTTTATCTGTGTCTTCTCCAGATATATTAATCTTGTCTTGCACTATGGGTACAATCTCTGTTCTTATCTGACAAATTATTTCTTTGTTCATTTTTTCCATGTCCTCTTTTGTTCCCAGTTCAGGGAGTCCAGGTGGTTAAGTATCAGATTGTTCCATCCCATTTTCCTTTGGGTTTGCTTTAGGTGATCTGGAAGCCTGGTTTTGAGACTTGTTTACATGTCTTCTCATTTCAGGTGTGTGTAGGGGTAAGGGGTGTTTGCTGCTGGAGCCCACGAGGCTCATCTCAGCACTGGGTTTGGTGGTACAGCAGCCCAAAAGGTTCTAAAGGAATCTTGCAAGAAAAGAGATAATTTGTTCTTAGATGCAGGTTCTGTTCATCTCTGAAATACCAGGTCTGCTCTTTTTCCCAACACAGGCCATAGTGTCAGACTGAGCAATTGGTCATGGGTTTATTTTAGTGCTCTGGCACAAGAAAGACTCCCTTTTCTTCTGTCATCCCTGGTCACTAATATTGTTTTTCTTCAATCCAGGATTGTAGTATCATAAAAATATTGGAAACATGAATTGAAATCTCAAGAATACTATGCTATTGGAGTTCTAGTTATGACTGTGTTAGAAGACTTAAATCTGAGCCTCAGTACTCAGTTCTAAAATGGTGTTTTTGTGCTGCTACTGCAAAATAACCAAGACTGGGTAATTTGTAAATAATAAAAAGTCATTTCTCATTGTTTCAGAGACTAAGAAATTCAATCTCAATGTGTTGACAGGTTTAGTGTCTGCCAATGGCCCTGGTGTTGGGTTCCAAGATGTTGGCTTGTGTGTTGTGTCTTCACCTGGAGAAAGGGATGAAGGGGTAAAAGGAGCATCAGCTAGTTCTTTCTCAGTCTTTTATATGGCATAAATTGATCCTTGAAGGCATAACCCTCATTACTTAATCACTTCCCCCAATGATTCCACTTTTTAATATCACTGCAATGGTGGATAATTAAGTTTCAACATGAATTTTGGAGAGGATACCATTATTCAAAGCTTAGTATAGTTATACAATAATGCTGACTAAAGTGAAGTGTCAGTGAAAGTCTAAATTATTTACCTCCTGTATTTCCTGAATAGTGTACTGGCCAAGAATAGCTTTTTCTCAGAGCAGAGGAGTCACAGCAGAGACCCAAGGATTTGATGGGTGTGTTCAGTGAAGAAAGGATTCAGAAGAACATGCTGAGTGGGCTGCATTCGCTCATTGCACAATATTTCCAGAGCACCTACCATGTTCCCGACATTATGCTCCTCGTTGGAGTATAATGGTGAGAATTATCAAGCACAGAGCTTATAATCTAGTAAGTAAGAGTCTATCACATAACCAGAAACAGAGGTAAAGTTGAAATGGTGATAAATATAACAAAGGGCAGGAATATGAATATGGTGCTATGAAGATGTACTGTTAAGTTTAAAAGATACTGTACTTTCACCCTCCCATATGCTCAGTGGGGTAGGGATTCAGGCTACTTAGGACCCCTGAGGCCTTTTCTTGTCTTTTAATTTGTGAGAAGATAATACAGATTTGACCATTTAATGTGTCCTGGCCAGAATAATTGTCTCAAATCTCACTAGTTTTGTGAACTTTTATTTTGCCTGAATAGCTTCAGAATATTCTTTTAGGTTTGATGGCACAATGATACTCAAATGGAATGAGTTAGGAAAAAGAAGTCATAAAAACTTAGCTGAACAGATAAAAATGTAATGGTAAAGTAAATTTTATAGTTTTAGTGAAGAAGTGTGCTCTGTCAGTGCTTTTTATAAAGGCAGGCAGTGTCTATGGTGGTCAGAGCCAGGCCAGATGAATTCTCCTTTGCTATTGAGTAATAAACAAGTTAGACATTTGCCTCAGGGTTTTTGCAAGATTGAAGTCAAATTTTCATAGTTCTAGGTGCATTAAACTCTGCATATTTCCAATTATACATAAAATTTAAACCTACTTGTAAATGTTTTATTTTGGAGGAAATAAGAAATTTTGTTGACAGCATTTATCTTTAGAAGAGGAGATGTCTTGCAGCAAATTTGTAGTTGGAAGACCAGAGGGAGTTTGTTCCTCCCCACTTTGCTGAAAATATGTGGCTAAGGGAGATCGCATTTGTCATACCTGAAAAAAGGTAACACTTCATTTTTCGAATCACTTTGCATTTCATGGTTTCAGTAGGTGGCGTCTGCATACTGATACTGGGATGAATGTCACAGAGACTCCAGCAAGCTTTGTTCTTGATCTCAAAGGATTGAGACATGACATCAAAGGAGAGTTTTTAAATATCCTGAAGGTATTCTATTTTTACCACCTGTAGTTTTTAAAAGGTAATATTAGATACTAGGGTAATAAAAGTCTAAATAAAATAAATGAATCTTAGTGGGTCCAGAAATAGAAAGAGGCTCAAAATCTATTCAACTATTAAACTTCAGTATCTTGTATCTGTAAACAGATGTATTTAATCCATTTAGTCAATTCTGGATCACTATTTAAAAGAATCTTTTCCTGAGCCATTTGCTGTCTTTTCTCTGAAGATTTGAATTACTTATATGACAGATTGCTTGGTATTGCCCCATAGCTAATTGATTCTCTTTTATGCTCTCTACCCCAATTCTCTGTCCTTCAGATCAGAAAAATTCCATTGATCACATTCACTAATGTTTTCTTCTGTCAGCTCCAAGTTCTTCTAAGGTCCATCTAGTGAAATTTTCATTTTGGTATTTTTTACTTCTACCTTACTTATAGTTTATACATCCCTATCAAGACTCTTTACCTACTCACTCATTGTAACCATGCTTTCCTTTAAGTCCTTGAACATATTTGTAATAACTGCTTTAAAGTTCTTGGCTGCTAACAGCAGGATATCTTGGAATCTTTTTCTATGAATTGTATTTTTGTCTTGACTGTGGGCAACATATTCCTGCTTAATCACATGCTTAAGTTAGTTTTGATATTATCGTAGGTGTTGAAGATGACACATTTTAGGAGTCTTGGCTATAATGTTGTTTAGTAGGTGTGAAATTTTGTTTGGGCAGGCAGTTACATTATTGATTAATCCTTTGGTCTATCATGTTTGACTTCATTATTTGTTAAGTTAAATCTATTTAGGTTTTGAATTAGTCCCAGGGAGTGGTTTCTACTCTGTGTTCTGATGCTTGGACTTATGTATGACCTTTCTAGAATTTGAACTGAGTGTCCCAGGTACAAAGGAAATTGATTCTGGCTGTATCAACCCTGCATGACCTAGGATATGTCCATTCAAAAGTCTCCTGAAAAAATCTTAAAAATCATAGCTCAGCCCCTGAGTAGGTAATCTTTTGTAGATCCCCAGGGACTTCTACCCTGCACGACCAATCACCACAATAACTCTCATTCTTAACTCTTAGTCTCACGTTATATGTGCAACTCCTTCTTTCCAGGACCCTGCTCCAATCCTTTTAGCTGCCTGGAATTCTAGTCATTGCTTTCTTGGCTCAGTGAGACGCCTACTTTATAGGCTTGCTTCCTGTCCAAGAAAATATCCTTGTGTTGTCTTCTGTTCAATATATTAGACAATTGCTGTATATATTTAGTCACTTTTAGAATTGTCTTTAGCAGGAGGCAAATCTGCTACCAATTGTTCTGGTAGCAGAAAGACTAGCAGCAATTACTAGAAGAAGAAATCTATCAATTTAGATTATTTTGCTTCAGATTGTTTACATATTGTGTGTTCCTGACAGTTTCCACACTGAAACTTGATCTGTATTGTTGCTAGGGCCTACCTGCCCAAACACTGCATGTGACTGAAAAAATAAGGGCCCATTGCAATGAGAGATATTGCTGATTTCAAATTGCAGGGTTGACTAATACAAAATGAGGCTGTCTAATCTGAGAACATAAAGACCGTTGAGTAGCATTTATGCTCCACAGGATTTTCAGATATAATTAATAAAATAACCAAGACTCCTAAAGTTTTAAATTCCCCCAAATTAAAGGATGACTTCATGTGTGTAAACATCTATGTGATTACATATAATGTAAACTTTTATTCCAAAAATGAATGTTGAATAGTAAAAGAGGAGAAAACTTCTTTGTCTCTCTTTCCATAACTACCCACCACCTATTTTTCTCTCCTTGTCTCTCTCTGTAACATTTATTGAGCCACTATTATATGTTAAATACTTTGCATAATTTATTATATCTAATCTTCACAAAAACCTAAGAGGTTAAGTAACTTTACCAACATTACCTTAGCAGTGATTTTGGCTAACCCAAATTCCTGATGGTCAGGTTTCATGATACTATTGCCTTTTTTTGTTTTGTTTTGAATAGATTTTATGAGTTTTATTGAAATCTTACATGAACAAGAAATTGGAAATACAATCACATCAAAGAACAAATTGTCACGGCTTTGACGTTTAAGCCAAACAAATTTGTAGGGCAGATTTCAAAAAGGTGTGAAGTTATAACAATTTAAAAACACAGTTAACCTACTTCTAGGAATGCAAAACATACAATCACAGGTTATTTTCAATACAAGACAATTTAAATTTATTTGCTTTAAGTTCTTAAAACTACTAAGACAAAGCACTAGCTTATATTTTTATTTACAGCATACTTCATACTCCTATGTAGTCTATCCCAAATCCCAAAAAATGAAACTATCCAAACCAAAGGTTCTGCAAAATCATGATTTAACAACTTGTTCTGAAGCTAAAATGAAGCCTGAAACAATAAAAGCATTGTAACCCCCAGAATAAGGGAACTCTGCAAGCCCAATAATGTCCAAGAGCATTTATGAAAAAAAGAAAAATAAAAAGACTTGAGTATATACACGATAGTGATTTCTTCAGCCCAATACAAATGGCAGCAAACTGCTACTTAAAAATGAAACAGTTGAGCCAATTTTTTTTTAAGAATGTAGAACTAGAGCCAATTGTATCTTGAGAGTATCATTTTCAAGCCCTCACTTGTCTATTTCCACTGTTGCCCATAAGCATCCTGATAAAATTCTTGGTTGTCATTATTGTAACCATAGTTACCAGAATAGTCACCACCTTGCTGAAGCGCCTGCTGAGCGATGGGTTGGTAACCCCAGTTCTGTTGGTTGCTCGTCTGACGACGCTTGGAATCAGGTTGGTTGTACCCATCCACCTTTCTCTTGCCTCCTACATTGCCTCCACGATAGTCATGCTAATTGTAACCACAGTAACCATCATAGTAATCTTCATAGCCATAGTAATCTGGAGGGTAGCCATATCCACCTCTACCTCCACCACAACCTCGAGCTCTAATTGGTGGTCACATGCGAGGAGGAGGATGATAGTCATAATCTTCACACGCAGTGCTTCTGGAGGCCTGTCTAGCAGCTTGGCGCTCTTTCCTTTTCTTGTCTGGTGGTTTAGCTAAGACTATTTCATTTTTTCCCCTTCTATTTCTTCTCCATTCATTTCATCCATAGCCTTAACAGCAGCTCCTCTGTCTTCAAAATGAACAAATGCATAATCTTTCAACTTCTTTACTCTTTCAAGTTTTCCAAATTCAGAAAATGACTTTTCCAGTATTTCTTCTGTAACTATAGTAGCCAAGTTTCTCACAAATAAAACTTTCACCTTAGCCGTGACTTCTGGATCAGGTTCTTCCACAGGGTCAGCCCATTCAACTGTAACTACATTTCCCCATACTTTTACTTTTCCACTCATCAGCCGACGTCTGGCTTGTGCTGCTGACTTGTGATCTTCATATTCAAGGAAGCAGGAGCCCCAATTCTCCTTTTTGTCATAGGGTTGACAATAGAGAATAACATCCACCAAACCCTCTGTAGCTTTATTGAATTCTTCCGGAATGTTTTCTTTAGTCTTATTCTTCAGGACGGATCCAACAAAAAGTCTGTTGTTTGCCACAGAAGTACACACTCCAAGGTGTTTACCAAGGTGAATTTCATAGCTGTCACACAGTTTAATAGCTATCCTGGGCAGCTTCCTTTCCACAGAAGGTGATAAACGCATAACCTCAGTTCTGACCAGACAGTGGATCCATCATAAGACGTAGGTCCCAAATGGGACCAGCCTTCTCAGGGGCACCAACACATCCTCAAACAGAGCTCTTGGTATTTTACCTACAAAGATCTCTGTTCCAATTCCAGGCTGCACACCCGAGTACCCACTGTCTGGTGGAGGACCACCATACTTCCTTTGTCCTGTTGTTACATCCAGAGTATAACCAGTCCTCTCAAGCAAGGCCTTGATCTTTGCTTCATCAGGTCTCTTTGTGGACTCTTGCACTTTGCTGCCCCGTTTCTCTCTTTGCCTGTAGGTCTTCATAACTCCACATAAAAATGCACTTTTGTTCTGAACATGTGATAAGTCACTTTCTTTGAACTGTTGCAGGACAGACAGAGCTCCTTCTTCATTAAATTCCCTGAGAGCATCAATTGTTCTTTCATCAAGATCAACACAAGCTACCAATCTTGTCTGAAATATTTCATCAAGTCTTTCTGCCACCTTCTGTGGGAAGCCTGCCTCTATCAGTGTCTTGTAGTGTTCTGTGTGAGTTACACTGGAAGTATTCATTGGATCATCCTCTTCTTTCAACTGTACCACATTACCATTCACCTGATTAGCCATTTTATTATGCTGCAGGGCAGAGCTGGGGCTGGTGGCCAGGCAGTGAGAATCAGCATGAGGCGCTTTGAAAATGACTAGAAAAGGAGCGTCCCATCCCCTCCCCCCATGATACTATTGCTATAAATGATCCAAATGATAAGAACTTCTTCTTAATGTAAATGTAATGTAAATGTGTTCAGAGACTGAATTCTGAAAAAGAAACCTCACAATTTTGTATATTAGATTCTTGATGTTTACCCTACGCAAGGCTAATTGTTATTTATGAGTGTATTAGTAAGTGTGCTCCCAATAGAATCCCCTAAATTTATCCTCATATATACAAAAATGACTTATATTATCTGTAAATGTAGAAAGCACTATGTTGGTCAAGAAAGGAAGTTTGCCTCATTAAAGTTTATTATTTGCTTAATAATATTCCCTTCCTTTCAGATATTTCTTGTCTTCTATGAGAATCTTTCATAAAGCAATACATTGTAAAAACACACTAGCTCAAATACAAACATCTGTCTTCAAAAATCATGGCACTGCTCCTAGGGCAGAGAAGCTCAGCTGGTCCCAGCACCAGGAAGGAAGCTCCCCGCCTCCATCCCAGGCTTCTAGGGGAGAGAAGGTGAGCCGCGAGGGCAACAGAAGCACCCCCCCCCCCGTGGAAATGAGAAGACACATAAACAAGCCTCAAAAACAGATTTCCAGATCACTTACAGCAACTCCAAAGGGAAACGAGATGGAACACTCTGATTCTCAACCACCTGAACTCTCTGAACTGGCAACAAAAGAGGATCTGGGAAAAATGAAATCAGAAATAATTATTCAGATAATAGCAAAGATTTTGCTCATGGTGCAAGACATGATTAATAAATCTAGAGAGGACACAGATAAAAAAATAGAGGATCTGAGGAACATGATGGAATCCCAACATAGGAAACAAATGGAATCCATAAAACAGATACAAACAGATTTCCAAGAGATTAAAAACTCCATGGAAAGTCTGCACAGAAGAATGAACCAATGTGAGGATAGAATTTCACATATAGAAGATAAGATTGCAATTAGTGAGGAGGAAAAGAAAAATTGCTTTAAAATTGTAAGAGAACATGAGAAATCAATCCAGCAGCTGCTAGACGATGAAAAGAAGAATAACATAAGACTGATTGGTGTCAATGAAGAAAGAGGAGAGAGTGCAGATGACATAAAAAAACTGTTCACAGAAGTGATGGCAGAAAACTTCTCAAGGAGGGGAAAAGAACTTGACATACAGATAAGTGAGACATATAGGACTCCAGTTAGCCTTAATCAAAAAAAAAACTACACATAGTTTAGGATTCCAGAAATCTAACAGAAGAATAAATTTCCACAAGCAGTGAGAGAAAAGAAACAAATCACATACAAAGGAAAGCCCATCAGTATCACAGCAGACTTCTGAACACAAACCCTCAAGGCAAGAAGAGCTTGGAGTGACATATTCCAAGCCCTAAAAGAAAACAGCCTCCAACCCAGATTGATGTACCCTGCAAAACTATCTCTCAAAACTGATGGAGAAATAAGATACTTTCATGACAAAGAGCAACTCAGGAACTTCATGAATACCAAACTGGCACTCCAAAAAATTTTAGACAATACCCTAGGAAAAGACAATGAGGATCACAACCCCAGGAAACCCAGTAGAATGAATCCATTGGGCATGACAAATTAAATGCAAAGAGGGAGAATCCAACAAAAACAAAAAGTCATAACAAGGCTTTTAAAACTTTTAACTTCATCTCCCTAATGAGTATATAATTCAATCTTATTATTGTACTGATTAGTATTTTTCTGATTCTAGAGTTGCACACCATTCCTTGTGCTATACTGGCTATTTATCATCTTCTTATGTCTACTTTTTAATTGGGTTGTCTATTAATGAGCTCTAAGAATTCTTTATATATTCTGCTCATAGGTTATATGCATTGTAAATATGGTGTGTTTAAGGACTACTTTTCATTTTAATGATGTCATTTAAAGTTCTAAATTTTGATGGAATCTTATTTATCAATTTTTTTCTTTTATACATCATGTCTTTTGCATCCTAGGTAGTTCTTGCCTACCCTGAATTCATAAACATTTTCCCTTATAATTTCTTCTTAAAGTTTTATACTTTTAGGCTTTCATATTTAGGTTCATAGATCCCTTCAAGTTATTTTCATGTATGGAAATAAAGGGTTGAGGTTAATTTTTTTTGTATTAAATACTTTTATTGGTACATTGTAGGTATACAACACAATTACATTTCTCATTGGGAATTGTACCTTTATATAATGCACCTCTTCTCTGAAAACTATGGCACTCTGAAAAGAGAGATTGAAGATGATATCAGAAAATGGACAGACATCCCCTGCTCCTGGGTAGGAAGGATTAATATAGTGAAAATGGCCATACTTCCAAAACTGCTATATAGATTTAATGCAATTCCAATTGAGATCCCAGCAGCATACTTCATGGACCTTGAGAAAACAATCCAAAAATTCATGTGGAACAAGAAGAGACTCAGAATAGCAGAAACAATTCTTGGTAACAGTGACATGGCAGGGGGTATCACAATCCCCAACCTGCAACTCTACTACAAAGATACTGTGATAAAAACAGCATGGTACTGGCAAAGAAACAGACCTGAGGACCAGTGGAACAGATTAGAAGATGCAGAAACAACGCCAGACACACTCAGCCATCTCATCTTTGATAAAGGAGCCAAACACCCTCACTAGAGGAAAGGTAACCTCTTCAATAAATGGTGCTGGAAAAATTGGGGTTCAACTTGCCAAAGATTAAAACTAGACCTATATCTCTCACCATGCACTAAACTAAAATCAAAATGGAGTAAAGATCTAAATATTAAAATAGAAATGCTGAACCAGTTGGAACAGAGGTTAGGTAGAACTCTTGAAGTCATTGGTGTAGGACAAGATTTTATGAACAAAACCTCAGTTGCCTGTGAACTAGCACAAACAGTGAACAAGTTGGATCTCTTCTTATTAAAAGAGTTCTGCACAGCAAGAGAAATCACCAGCAGTGTGAAGAAACAACCCACAATGTGGGAAAAAATCTTCACCTGCTTTTCCTCAGACAAAGGTCTACTATCTCGAATCTATGAAGAATTTAAGAAGATCAGACCTCCCAAATTTAAACACCCAATCCAAAAATGGGCATCTGAAATGAATAGACATTTCTCAGATAAAGAATTTGAAACAGCAAATAAATGCATGAAAAAATGTTCAACATCACTGGTCATTCGAGAGATGCAAATGACAACAACTCTGAGATTCCACTTCACCCCAGAAAGAATGGCTGCTATCATGAAATCAACCAATAACAAATGCTGATGGGGCTGTGGGGAAAGAGGAACCCTGCTCCACTGCTGGTGGGAGTGTAGACTGGTGCAACCAGTGTGGAAATCAGTGTGGCAATCCCTCAAAGAACTAGGACTGGAAGTCCCATTTGACCCCATTATTCCACTGCTGGGGATCTTCCCCAAAGAATTAAAAGAATCATACCACAGTGATATATGTGTGCCCATGTTCATAGCAGCACAGTTTGTGATAGCTAAAACTTGGAAATAGCCCAAATGCCCATCAACTGGAGACTGGATAAAGAAAATGTGTTTTTTTTTTTTAATAAAATGAAGTACTACTCAGCCACAAAAAATGAGAAATTAGAGACATTTATAGCTAAGTGGATGCACATTGAGGCGATACTCTTAAGTGAAGTAAATAGGACACACATGTATAAATACCGAATAGCTTCTCTGGTGTGAGAAACTGAAAGTGTAAATAAGGTCCAAATGTATAATAGGTAATGTGAAATAGGAAGAAAAGGGGCAAAGGGGAAGGAAGTGAGAGGGCTAGGGGAAAGGATAGAAGGGAATGGGATTAATATGAGAAAATGGACAAATAGGAACAAAATCTTTGTAAATAGGGAGGAATGGAGGGGTTGAAGGGAGGGCTGGGGAAGGGTGAAAAATAAGAACGAAGAGAGAGTATGTAAAGGTGCAAGTTTCCAATGATGAATGTCATTATATTGTATACTAAAATGTACCAATGATTAAAATGAATAATAGATAATGTAAAATAGGAAGAAAAGGTCCAAAGGGGTAGGAATAGTGGGAGGGGCAGGTGAAAAGAAAGAAGGGAAAGGAAAAATGATGAGAAGTGGAAAAAATGGAAATAACGTCTTTCTAAATGGGGAGGGGTGGAGGGGGTGAAGGGAGGGCTAGGAATGGGGAAAAAATAAGAACCAAGATGCATTATGTAAAGGTACAAGTTCCCAATGAGAAATGTAATTGTGTTGTATACCTAAAATGTACCAATAAAAGAATTTAAAAAATAAAAAAAGAAGAAGAAGTCTTAAAATTGGGTGCTAAACATCTTCCAACACTGTTTTTGTTTTGGTTTTTGGCTTTTCTGGGTCCTTTGTACTCCTACATAACTTTTAAATTTCAATATCCAGTTCTTCATTTATAGCAAGTATACACAGACCTGAATTTTTATATATACCTTGTGCTTTCTAATCCTGCTAAATTCAAGTACAAGTTCTAGGGGCTCCTAGAGATTTCTTAGTATTTTCTCTGTAGATGATCATTTCATCTACCTATAAAGATTTTGCTTCTGCCATGCCAATCCTATCCTAGTTGTGTCATTTTATTGACAGACTATTTTGGTTTAGACCTGTTTCAAAGTCTAATGGACAGATGAAGAGTAGGCATATATTCCCTTGTTCCCCACTTTAGGGAGAAAGCATTGTATCATCTCCATTCATAGAAGGAGTGTTTGTTGGAAGTATGGAGTACATGTCTTTGATCTGTTGAGAAGGTTCTCTTCTACTTCTAGTCTCCTGATAGCTTTTTACCATGAACAGCTGTAGAATTTAGTCCAATACTCTTTCTCCAACTAGTGACAGGATCATATGGCTTTCTCTTTTCCTCTGTTAAAATGATTACTTTTAGGGGTGGATCTTCCAATGCTGAACCAACACTGCCATCCCTATAATAAAACCACTTTCTACATACTGTCAGATCTGACTTCTAAGAGTTTGTTTTGTTAAACAAATTTCTATCTATGTTCATACTTTTTTCTTCTATTATCTTTATCCAGATTTAGGATTAGCACAATGTTGATTCCCTAAAATGAGGGGAGAAGTGTTTCTTTTTTTTTCTGCTTTAAATGTTTGATGTAATTTATCAGTTAAAATGTTTATGAGCCTTCTGTTGTCATATAGGTAGGTTTTCAAGCTAAGAATATACTTTCTTTAATAGGTGCTATTCCAATTTTATATTTTCTCCAGAGTTAGTTTCATTACTTTGTCTTCTAAGTTACTTCTTAGAAGTTGTCGAATTTATTTCAAAACAGATTTTTGAAATATGCTTTCTGTATCCTTTTTAATTCTGTAAAATCTGTGGTAATGTCTCCTAGATCTTAATATTGTAATTTCAAAAATGTGTAACTGATATTGTGTAACAGGAAGGAAAGGTGTAAAAGAGCAGGGGAATTGGGAGGGGTAGGGGAAGGGACAAAAGGGAAAGGAAAAAATATGAGAAGAGGAAAAAAATGGAAACAAGGTCTTTGCAAATAGGGAAGGGTGGAGGGGTGAAGGGAGGGCAAGGGAAGGGGAAAAAAATAAGAACCAAGAGACTCACGTAAAGTTACAAGATCCCAATGATGAATGTAACTGTATTTTATACCTAAAATGTACCTATAAAGTTAATGGGAAAAAAAATATCATGGCACTTTTCTCATTTCTTTTTCTTCTTATCCTTCTTCACCATCCTTAGTCCCATAATTACATATCTTGGTTCAAACTTATAATTTGTTACAATATCACTTCCATACAAAATAGATGAGCAAGGAACACAACACAACATAAAAATACAAAAAAGCCATTGTAAGATAACTTACTATTTTCCTATCAAATGAATAAAAAATGATTGGAACACTAATTTATTTAGGAAGATTTTGCTAGTGTTTTTCTGAAAAGAGGACCAATTCATGGTTACTGGTGTGCACCAGAGCAAAAAAATCCCCATTGCCTACGTCACATGGTGCCTAAGTGTATTGAGTACGTTTTTAAGGAGTCTCTCATTTTCAGCTTCTGTTTTTCCATTATGTTTTTGAGACTGTTCACATCCTTTGGTATTTCTAAAATTCAGTGGTAGAAAGAAAACAATGTTTGATGATGCCAGATAAACAGAGGAAGTAACAAATAAAACTGGAAACAAGAATTAAAAAATATGACTAATATAAATATAGAAGCTACTCTTATGGCTGTTTCACATCCATGAACAGAGGCAAGTTCTTGGAATGAGTTGCTTGTTAATTTAAAAAATAATGTGAAGTTTATAAAAATATAAAGTGTATGATCACTGTGGTTTGGAGGCGATTTGTCCTTAAGAGATTCCTGTGCTGGAGGCTTGGTGCCCAATGTGCTGGCCCTGAGGTGGGGAACCTATCAGGAATGGTGCTGAGGGAGCATGATTAGGTCTCGGGGCTCCAGCTCATGGATGGATTAATGCCATCTCCCCAGAGCTGGATCAGCCTGGTGGGAACGGAATAGTTTCTATGAGAGAGGACTGTTATTAAAAGATCGAGTCTGGCCCCAGTCTTACTCTCTTGCTCAAACACACGCCCTTCTATGCACATCTGTTTCCCTTTCTGGTTGCGGCCATGATGTGTGAGAATCAGAGGGTCTGTGTCAAGAAACTGGTACCATGCTCTTTGGACCTGCCAACCACTGAAACTGTGGGCCAAATAAACCTGTTTTCTCTACACCTTACTTAATATCAGGTATTTTGTTATTGTAATGCAAGAGACCAAGGCCATACATACTGTATCTTTTCCTTGAATTTGTTAATGGAGCTATGATTGGTAGGAAGTTGGGAATTGAAATCATATCAACTGTGGCCCTCTTTGTTTCCTTCAGTTTGCCTGGATTGGGTCTCTGACAACTCATGTAGCCCACTTGCCATTGTGAGTCCAAGATGTAATTTGACTCAGAGGTAACTTTAAAAGAATTTTGCCTTTGAAATCCTAAGAAGCAGGATGTAGGAGCTATCCTCCCAAATACTGTTGGGACCATGTCTTCTATTGCTTTTCTTATTTCTTGATGGTTCTCAGAATCAGCTGCTGAGCCCAATTGATAGGTAATGAATATCTGTCAAAATCTGACAGATTTTCAGACTCAACAGTGTAGAATATCAATAGATCAACAAGGGATTATGCCCAATGAGAGAAATGGTTCAAAAAGAAAAGAATTTTTCCTTGTTCAGCTTAGTATCTTTTATTTTTTTCTAAGTTCTTCCTTTCAGAAGAAACTATTTTAATTTCTGTCTACTTTAATCTGTACTTTGAAGAGATATTTTATAAATCAGATAAAAGTTTGGACTTCAGGTAGTAAATTCCCTTAGTCATTTCCTTTTAAATAATTTTTCCACTTGTCCTTGGCTTGTGAAGATATTTGAATACATTTAGATGTTAATCACATTCATTTTTCTCTTGGTGAATGAGATGCTTCTTAGATATGCATCCTTATAAATAAGGCAGACATTTCTTGTATTGAGAGGATTTCTCTCTACTTAAAACTAAATTCTACAAAGAAGTTTCTGAATATTTTCAATGAGATTTGAATGTTCATCGGCATATGTATTTTTATATTCTTTTGGGGACTTTAATGCAGTAAGGCAGGGGGTTATTTTTCTCAAGGGACATTGAATCATAGGAAAAAAATCAATCGAGGGGAACATCATTAAAGGCCAGCTCAGTATTATGATCATTAACTCCACAAAGGCTAAGAAACATGGAACTATTAATAAGTACAAGAACAAAAACACCCACTTTACATTTTCAGTAAAGAGAAAGAAGAGAGGAGAGGAGGGAAGGAAGCTTTGGGTCCCTCTCAATGGTTTTTTAAAAATCTCAACCCATGTAACTCTAATAGAAGAGATAATGAATGATGGTAACTCCTACAGGTCTTCTAGCTTAACTTGAATTTTGTATTGCAGACACATACTTACACAGTTAATATTCTCTATTAGAAAACATAATTCTTGTCCCCAAGTTTTCTAGTATAATTATTGGTGCAGGATAATGAACCATATTTACCCTATGAATTTGGTTATTCTCTAGCATCATTTCTCGTACCCTTGTAGAACAGTTTGAAAACATCATGCCCCCCAAAGAACATCATGCCCTGGAGAACTGCTCCAAGAAACATCTAATTTGAAAAACATCATGCCATATCATCTTATATAATTATTATTAAAGCAAATTTAATAATCTGTTTTAAGATTATCTCCTTTATTGCACACTGTGTTCCTTGAGGTCAGGGACTAGATTTCATTTTTCTCTGCATTATTAGAGGATAGTTGAATGCCTAGCAAGCAATAGCATTTGGAATTTGTTTGTTAAATGGAATCAAATCATTGAACAACTTATATTTCAGCAGTGAAAGTTTTACTCAAGCTGAGAACATCTTAGAGGAAAATGGCGATTACAGTTTGAATCTAGTTTGCCTCCTTTTTTGCGGTACTGGGGATTGAACCCAAGGTCTTTGCCCTGAGCCCTTTTTAACTTTTTTTATTATGAGACAGGATCTCAGTAAGTGGCCCAGGCTGGACTCGAACTTGTGATCCTCCTGCCTTAGCCTCCCAGAGTACTTGGATTGCAGGTGTTCCACCAGGCCTGGCTAATTGGATGTTGAATGCTTCTGAAAAGCCCATATATTAAAGACTTTGTCCCTAAGCTAGTGTTATTGGCAGGTAGGATAAACTTTGCAAGGTGGCCCCTGGTGGGAGGACTTTAGGTCATTGGGGAGATGCGCTAAAAGGGGATAGTAGAACCCTGGCCCTTTCTTATTCCTGCCTTTTGCTTCCTGGTCACCAGGTAAGTGGTTTTTCTCTACCACATGCTCAGCTATGATGTTCTGCCCCAACAAAGGCCCAAAATAATGGACCAACTGATGATGGACTGGAGCCTCTAACACTATGATCCAAAAGAAACCTTTCTTCTTTATGAGTTGATTATCTCAGGTATTCTGTTACAGTAATGGGAAGCTGACTAGTACAATGACTTTGGTGTTCAGCAATCTACCTTACTTGGTTTTTAAGTTGCGTTGAATAGTAAATGGAAGCAGGGCTGGAGGAGTTGCCTGCTGCAAATTAGCATGATGGAACATACTCACTTGGAGCAGTTCTCCAGGGCATGATGTTCTTTGGGGGGCATGATGTCAACAAGAGTCTTGTCTTCTCTTTTTTTGTTGTTGAAAATGACACATAAAATTTATAAACTTTATTTTAAAAATGTCAAAGGCATATTAGTACATTAGAGGCACAATAAAAATTATCACAGACTGGATGGCTTAAATAACACAATTAGTTTTCTTACGGTTAAACTCTGAAGGCTTCAAGTCCAAGATGAAAGCTCTGGAAGTGTAGGTTTCTCCTGGGGCCCTCATATAGTCTTTCCTCTGCATTCCTGATGTCTTTCTTTGTCTTGTAAAGACACCTTTTGGACTAGGGCTCCACTCATATGATCTCATTTAACCTTAATTACATTCAAAAGGCTCTTTCTCCAAATAGAGTTACATTGAGGATTAACCCTTCAGGATATGAATTTTAGGGGACACAATACAGTCCACAACAAAGGGTCATTAAGAGTTACTTAGTAGCTCCTGAGTATGAATTGAGTGGTTAAATATTATTACATTACTTGAGATTCCTACAGAATCCAGTTTATATTCTACTGTGGAGCCTGGCAGTATACCTGTAGAGTCCATGTTTTTGCCAACACAGCTTTAGGTATCCCTTCTTCTTAGTCAGTCATAGTTCTTGGTCCTCCACTGGCCAAAGGGTAAGCATTTGATCCATGATAGGCTGGTATGGTACAGTAAGAAATTATACTTGGTTGTATAAGACTGACTGGAGTCAATGAAGAAACAGGAGAGAGTGCAGATGACATAAAAAAACTCTTCACAGAAGTAATGGCAGAAAACTTCCCAAGCAGCTTGACATACAGATAGGTGAGGCATATAGGACTCCAAATAACCTTGATCAAAAAAATCTACACATAGATGTATAATAGTTAAGATTCAGAAACCCAACCAAAGAACAATATTCTACAAGCAGTTAGAGAAAAGAAACAAATCATACACAAAGAAAAGCCCATCAGAATCACTGCAGACATCTCAACACAAACCCACAAGGCAAGAAGAGTGTGGAGTGATGTATTTCAAGGCCTAAAGGAAAACAACCTCCAACCCGTACTGATGTACCCTGCAAAAGTATCTTTCAAAATTGATGGAGAAATAAGATACTCTCATGACAAAGAGCACCTTAGGAACTTCATGAATACCAAACCAGCACTCCAAAGAATTTTAGACAATATCCTAGGAACAGACATTGAGGATCACAACCCCAGGAAGCCAAGCAGAATGAACCCATCTGGCATGACAAAAAATTAAATGTAAAGGGGGAGAACTCAACAAAAAGAAAAAGTCATGGCAATGACAAGTCAATACATTTCAGTTATAACCATCAACGTTAATGGTCTCAATTCACCAATCAAAAGAAACAGACTGGCAGAATGGGTCAAGAAGCAAAATCCAACAATATGCTGCATACAAGAAACACACTTAATTCAAAAGGAAACTCATAGACTGAAAGTTAAAGGGTGGAAAACAATACTCCATAGGACAGGAACCCGAAAAAAAGCAAGAGTAGCTATCCTCTTTGCAGATGAAGTAGATTTCAAATCAACACCGATTAAGAGAGACAAAGAAAGACACTACATCCTTGTAAAGGGAACAATCCAAGAGGAAGAGAGGACAATCATAAAGATCTATGCACCACATACTAGTGCACCCAACTGTATAAAACAAATACTAACGGACAGGAAAAGTCATATATGCACTAATACAATTGTAGTGGGGGACCTCAACACCCCACTGTCGCAAACAGATAGATCAACTAGACAAAAAATAAGTAATGAAATACTAGAACTCAATTGAACTCTTGAACAAATGAACTTAGCAGATGTTTACAGAGTCTTCCACCTCTAAAATCAGAATACACATTCTTCTCAGCTGCACATGGGTCATTCTCCAAAATAGACCACATACTCACACATAGAACATGTTTAAGTAAGTGCAAAGGAATTGAAGTTATCCCCTGTATATTATCAGGCCATAGTGTGATGAAATTGGAGATCCATAGCAAAAGAAACTCAAAAAATTTCATAAACATGTGGAAATGGAACAACACCCTTCTGAATAACCAATGGGTCACAGAGGAAATTAAAGAAGAAATCAGACAGTTCCTTCAATTAAATGACAATGACAGTACATGTTGGAATCTGTGGGACACAATGAAAGCAGTCTTACCAGGGAAATTCATAGCAGTGAATACGCATATTAGGAAAACAGAATGAGCCCAATTAAACAACCTGATGCTGCACCTCAAGCTTCTAGAAAAAGAAGAGCAGGACGACCCAAAGCTCATACAAGGGAGGAAATTATAACGATCAGAGGAGAAATCAATGCAATGGAGACTAGGAGAATGATACAAAAAAATCAATGAAGCCAAGAGTTGGTTCTTCAAAAGAATCAACAAAATTGACAAACCCATAGCTAACCTTATCAGAAAAAGGAAAGAAAAGGCCCAAATCCATGCAATTAGGAATGAAAAGGGTGAAATTACAACAGACCCAGCATGTATCCAGAGGATCATCAATACCTACTTCCAGAACCTATATGCCAAGAAGATGGAAAACACAGAAGAAATGGACAGATTCCTACATTCATATGAATTACAAAAGTTGAACGAAGAAGACCTAAAAATTCTAATCAACCCAATATCAACCAATGAAATGAAAAACATAATTAAAAACTTATCAACTAAGAAAAGCCCAGGCCCTGATGGCTTCACTGCTGAATTCTACAAGACATTTAGAGAGGAACTACTGCCACTACTGTTTAAACTTTTCAATGAAATTGAAAGGGAAGCAATACTCCCAAATTCATTCCTGGAAGCAAGCATCACCTTGATCCCCAAAGCAGAGAAAGACCCAACTGAAAAAGAGAACTATAGGCCAATCTCACTAATGAACATAGATGCAAAAATCCTTAATAAGGTACTGGCAAATAGAATGCAGAAGATCATCAAGAAGATCATACACCCTGATCAAGTGGGATTCATCCCAGGGATGCAGGGATGGTTCAACATATGCAAATCAATCAATGTAATACACTATATCAATAGAGCCAAGGACAAAAACTGTATGATTATCTCCATAGATGCAGAAAAAGCATTTGACAAAATCCAACATGCATTTATGATAAAACCCTACAAAAAATTGGAATAGATGGTCTCTACCTCAAACTGATACAAGCCATCTATGAAAAACCAACAGCCAATATCATACTAAATGGGCAAACCCTGAAATTCTTCACACTAAAATCAGGAAGAAGGTAAGGATGACCACTATCACTACTCTTATTCAATATAGTTCTGGAAACATTAGCCATGGCAATTAGACAAGAGAAAGAAATAAAAGGAATAAAGATAGGAAATGAAGAAGTTAAATTGTCATTAGTTGCAGATGACATGATACTCTATATAGAAGACCCCAAGAACTCCACCAAAAGTCTTCTAGACTTAATAACCAAATTCAGTCAAGTAACTAGTTACAAGATCAACACATAAAAATCAACAGCTTTACTCTGCACGAATGACAGAGTCACTGAGAGAGAAATAGGGCAAATAATTCCTTTCACAATAGCATCCAAACAACTGAAATACCTAGGAATCAACCCAATGAAAGAAATCAAAGACCTCTTCTCTGAAAACTATAGCACTCTGAAAAGAGAGATTGAAGATGATATCAGAAAATGGACAGACATCCTCTTCTCCTGGGTAGGAAGGATTAATATAGTGAAAATGGCCATACTTCCAAAACTGCTATGTAGATTTAATGCAATTCCAATTGAGATCCCAGCAGCATACTTCATGGACCTTGAGAAAACAATCCAAAAATTCATGTGGAACAAGAAGAGACTCAGAATAGCAGAAACAATTCTTGGTAACAGTGACATGGCAGGGGGTATCACAATCCCCAACCTGCAACTCTACTACAAAGATACTGTGATAAAAACAGCATGGTACTGGCAAAGAAACAGACCTGAGGACCAGTGGAACAGATTAGAAGATGCAGAAACAACGCTAGACACACTCAGCCATCTCATCTTTGATAAAGGAGCCAAACACCCTCACTGGACGAAAGATAGCCTCTTAAACAAATGGTGCTGGAAAAATTGGGCTTCAACTTGCCAAAGATTAAAACTAGATCTATATCTCTCATCATGCACTAAACTAAAATTGAAATGGATTAAAGATCTAAATATTAAAATAGAAACTCTGAACCAGTTGGAACAGAGGTTAGGTAGAACTCTTGAAGTCATTGGTGTAGGACAAGATTTTATGAACAAAACCTCAGTTGCCTGTGAACTAGCACAAACAGTGAACAAGTTGGATCTCTTCTTATTGAAAGGCTTCTGCACAGTAAGAGAAATCACCAGCAGTGTGAAGAGGCAACTCACCATGTGGGAAAAAATCTTCACCTGCTTTTCCTCAGACAAAGGTCTACTATCTCGAATCTATAAAGAATTTAAAAAGATCAGACCTCCCAAATTTAAACACCCAATCCAAAAATGGGCATCTGAAACGAATAGACATTTCTCAGATAAAGAATTTGAAACAGCAAATAAATACATGAAAAAATGTTCAACATCACTGGTCATTCGAGAGATGCAAACAAACACAATGCTGAGATTCCACCTCACTCCAGAAAGAATGGCTGCTATCATGAAATCAACCAATAACAAATGCTGGCAGGGATGTGGGGAAAGAGGAACCCTGCTTC